>NC_137073.1:114157861-114515361 GCF_951640355.1 Cnephaeus nilssonii | reverse complement strand
TCCCTTTGTGTGAGCTGTTCTTGGGAACGTCGGAGGGAGGCATCGGGCGTTCCCGTGGGGAAGCCTCGGCCGGGGCCTCTTCCTGGAACCCACGCCGAGGCCTGGAGGCCCCAGGCTGGCGGGAGCCCGGACCCCGAGGGCTGCTCTCGGAGTGACTCACAGACACGCACTCCCTCCCTCGGCACCACGGCCACGATTCATCCGAATGGCAGCCGCCTCCTCCCGGCCGCTTCCTGCGAAAGAGGACTTGGAGCAGAGAAGCCCTGGGTTAATGCAGGTCAGGTCTGGCCCCACCGCCTTGCCCTCCTCCCCCCCAGGACCTTGCTTTGGGGTTTGGGGGCCCGTAGCACCTCTAGGTTCGCTCTTAGCACCTTGTCTGGAGCCGGGCACCGGGGACGATGTGCCCACAGGAAGGGGCCTGTCCCCCCGGGCTCTGCCAGGGCAGTGGTGACCTCCGCCCTCCACCGGCTTCGCTCCTGTCGGCGCCCTGGACTTGGTGGCAGACAAGGCCGGTCCACGGGCCAGAGACCCAGAAGCACACCAACGCGGCGGCTCCGGCTCCCAGAAGGTTCCAGACGCCCAGCGAGGCCTGGGTGGGGCCTGGGGCGGAGCTCAGCCCGAGCGGAGGGGCCAGGCTGGGGTCAGGTGTCCCTGCCCCGTCCCCCATCGCCTTGCTTTCTCCACTTCCAGAAAGTTCTTCTCGAGAGCTGCCTGTGGGCCCCGGGCTGGTGGGGCCGGCGGGGGGGCGTGGAGGAGAGGGGAGAGCTGAGGCCGGAGTGCCCCGAGTGACCAGAGCGTGTCCAGGGCTGAGGGGCCGGCAGGGCGGGTGGGGGAGCCCTGAAGTCCACGGCACCTGCGGGAGCGAGGGGGGCACTGGGGGGGACTGGGGGGGACTGGGGGCTGGGAGGAACTTGGAAAAGCGCCATGAGGAATGGGAGAGGGAGCCGGCGGGAGTGGGGTGCGGGCCCGGCGGGGTCCCGGGGGGAGTGGGGTGCGGGCCCGGCGGGGTCCCGGGTGGGGTGGGGTGCGGGCCCGGCGGGGTCCCGGGTGGGGTGGGGTGCGGGCCCGGCGGGGTCCCGGGGGGAAGGCTGGTCTGGTCCCTGGTCCCCTGGAGCAGGAGGCTCCCAGCTCTAACAACCAGCGTCGCACACTGCATCCCGGAGTCTCCTTTCCGGCGTCTGAGCAGGAACCCGCCCCTCGTTGTGGGGGTCACACCCAAGTGCCTTTCTGAGTGCGTCACAGGCCCCCTCCTGGCCCCGCACCCCACTTGCGAACCGTCCGGGCCGGGTCGGGGCTGAGCCGGGCTCCTGCAATGCAGGCGGGGCAGCCTGCTTCTGAGAAACGCCCTCTGACCCGGGCTCAGCCCGAGCGGCGCGGCGGGGAGTGAGGACCAGCGACCTTCGTCACCCGCGTCCTCCCCACCCCTCGCGGCACAGCCAACACACACCCTCGGTTAGCACTAGCCCCGTCGCTATGGACGTTTGCACAGGACGATTAACACGCATCGGGGACGCTGCCACTTCACAGGCCGCAAACCACCCTGTAAACGCCGCCCAGCCCTCGGAGCCCTCCCCCCGAAACCAGCTATCTCGTTTGAGACAAACTCGCGCACGTTTCTGAGTTTATTAGGGGGCATGGGGTTCACAAAGTCACCCAGAGAGTAAGTGACCACAGGGGCTCCCAGCAAGGTGGGTGTGGGGAGTGGCTACCTGAGCAGGACCCCAGATACGGGGGGAGGCACGGACACGAGAAACAGCCAGCCACGAATGGAATATGCAGCTCCCCCCCCCCCCCCCCCCCGCACCCGGCAGCAGCTCGGAGGCGGGCGCCAGGAAGGCCCCAGGCAGACATGCAGACCCCCCGCCCCCGCCCTCTCTGCCCGCAGCTGCCGCCTCTGAGAAACCAGAGGACGGCCCCGTTGTACGCAGATGCTCCTGGCATTGGGCAGAGCCAGCCGCAGGGCCCCAGCCGTCTGCAGGGCCCAGGCCCGGACAGTGGTCAGTGACCTGCGTCCCCAGTGTCTCCGCCGTGCGAATGGCTGTCTCCACAGAGGCCGCCTGAGCGCTGGGACGGGACAGTCTGTGACCCCGTCCAGGACAGGAAGGTTACAGCGGCCCGTGTCCTGGACTCGGCTCCCAACAGCTGGGCGCAGCCGGGGAGCGAGTTCCTGTGGTTCCTGGGAAAACCGCCCTCTGACCGGTGGTCACGCCGACCATGACGCTGCCCGGCCAGCCTTCCCGAACCAGACGCCCGTGTCCCAGCCCCCAGGCAGCCAGTGCCTGGGGAAGCTCAGAGGGAGCTGATGGGAGGAAGAGGAAGGGGAAAGAGACAAGAAGAAAAGGAGGAGTCACAAAGACAGACGCCACGAGGGGGAGGGGGAGGGGAGGGGGAGGGGCAGGAGGGCCAGGCGGAGGGTGCAGCAGAGATTGGGGAACAGCAGAGATAACCCACTCACAGGCCCTGGAACCCCTCTCTCTGCCCAGCTGTCAACTTCTTAGATTTCAGCTCTGAGAGGCTCATGGGGCAGACGGACAAGTTGGGAGGACCCCTCCACGCACCCCCCGCCTTCCCTCCAGGCACGCCCTCCCAGCCCCCAGCCCCGCACACCAAACGTGAGGCGTCCCCAGCTGGAGGTCCCCAGCAAAGATGCCCAGGAAAGAGAGAAGTGTGGGCACCAGGCTGGACCCCCCCAAGGTTATAATCCAAAGGCGGGGTGCAAAGGGCACCTGGAACTTGGGGGGGCAGGGGTTCACAGAAGTGCCCTAGTCACACTGTGGGGGTGGGGGTCAGGGGAGAGCCCACCACAGCCCGGAGTCGGGGTACCCTCTGCTTGGTCCCTTTCTGGCCCCAGAACCGTGGGAGGGCCCCAGTGCCTGCCTGGCCCTCCCTGCTGACCAGCGCTCTGTCCCGGGAGCCGGGAGGAGACTGCGGGGCGCTCAGATGCTAGCGGGAGTGAGGAGCGCGCTGGGCCAGCAGCCCTCCAGCCTGTGCCCAGGGCCAGGGCACAGCCACCAGCTGCGGGGAGTGGCCGGTGACTCCCAGGGCAGGCGGGGCCCAGCACGGCCGACACCAGCCCTGGGCAGACACCACCTGGCACACAGGCCAGCCTCTGACCCCTCAGAATCGGCCCAGAACACACGGCCTGCGTCACGGACCGAGTGCCGGGGAGCCCCCGGGCTGCGTCACTGCCAACACCAGGGCCTTGGGCCAGAACTGTCAGTGACAGGAACGTGACGAAGCGTCTGCACAGGCGAGCGGTGGCCGGGCGGTCCCGCCCTCGGCACTGACCCCCTCCTGGGAGGACATGCCGCCAGCCCCTCGCCGCGCCCACCAGGCTCACTGCGCCTCTGGCCACATGGCAGCCACATCTGCCGTCCGGTCGCAGTCCAGCCCAGCGCCAGCCCAGTCCCCGGTCAGGGAGCTGGCCCCTGCCGTCCGCACAGAGGCTCAGGGCCCCTCACTGTCAGGGGTTCGAGCTCTGGGCTCCACCGGGACGGCCGCTGTGGAGGCAGCAGCTGTCCTGGGCAGAGGCCCCGAGGGCGTGTCGGGCCGCGTGCTGGCGCCGAGCGGAGGTTCAGGGCAAAGCCTCTGAAGTGTGGGTGTCTTTCTGCCGTAGGCTTCGGGCAAGACGGAGGGGCAGAGGGTCCTGGAACCATGTCCTCTGGGCGGCGGCCTGGAGACGGGCAGACCTGCTGGCCCCGTCGGGAGCCCGTGCCCAGGAATCGCCGTGATCGGGCAGCCCCGGGCCTGTGGGCCGGGAGAGGCTGTGGAGTGCTGCGGCCCTGGAGCTTCACGGTGCGGGGAGCCTGGCCACATCAGGAGGACATGCTGCGGGACCGACATCGGTGAGACTCAGGCCGAGGCAGAGGGGCGGCCGGGCCCCGGGGAGGCTGGGTGATGGACACCCTCCCTCCCATCCGCCTGCCCAGGTGCCACCGAGACCACTGCCCTGGCCACGGGAAATGTGTCTTGGCGCTGAGGAGTGGCCCCCAGGCTGTGCCCCTGACCATTCCCGGGAAAGGCCAGACACGGGAATGCCCTCCAAGCCAGGCTGTCCCGGCCTCAGCAGGAGCTTCTTCTCGGAGCAAAAGGAGCGACAGGGCTTCTCCTGGGCAAAGCGCTGGGCTTCTGTCTCCTTCTGGGGTCACCTCTGCGCCGCTCGCGCTCAGAGGCAGGGGAGACGTCCTCTAACGTGAGCAGATGGGTGCAAGGACGCCCGGCTGGGATGCCGCCTCTGCAGGTCCTGCCGCCGCAGAGGGACGCGGCAGGTGGCCTCTAGGTGGCTCTCTTGGTTTGGTCTGGACGCTCCTCGGACACGAGAAACTCCCTGGTGGTCACCGAGTTTTTCAGGTACGGGGTGGGCGCCCCCTCCTCCTCGCAGGCGCTGGCAGGCCCTGGACGCTGGGCAGAAGGGACAAGTTGCTCCTCAGCTTCTGGGCTGGTGCCCTCCTGGCTGCCAGAGCACAGGCGCTGGGGCTCTCTGGGCGGAGCCTCAGCTGCCATGGGCGGAGCCTTGGATGAAGTGGGAGGAGCCTCAGCTGCCATGGGTGGAACCTCAGCTGCAGTGGGAGAAATCTTAGATGCAGTGGGAGGGGCCTCGGCTGCAGTGGGTGGGGCCTCGGCTGCAGTGGGAGGGGCCTCGGCTGCAGTGGGAGAAATCTTAGATGCAGTGGGAGTGGCCTCAGCTGCAGTGGGTGGGGCCTCGGCTGCAGTGGGTGTGGCCTCGGCTGCAGTGGGTGGGGCCTCGGCTGCAGTGGGAGGGGCCTCGGCTGCAGTGGGTGTGGCCTCGGCTGCAGTGGGAGGGGCCTCGGCTGCAGTGGGAGGGGCCTCGGCTGCAGTGGGTGGGGCCTCGGCTGCAGTGGGAGGGGCCTCGGCTGCAGTGGGTGGGGCCTCGGCTGCAGTGGGTGGGGCCTCGGCTGCAGTGGGCAGAGCCTCGGCTTCAGTGAGCGGCTCCAGCAGACAGTAAGGCCTGAAGGGGGAGGTCACGTACTCATTCTTGTCCCCTCCCAGAATGTTTTCCTGGCCCTTTCCCGCTTCCTCTGCGGAAACCTCTTCCAGGAAATTCTCGAAGTTCACTGCCAACTTGTCAATGAGGTCACTGGGGGCAGCATGGGGCTTGAGAATGCCGTCCTCTGTGCTCACATCATCACCCTCCTTCAGGTTCGGCTTATCCTGGGAAAGAGAGGGGGCACCCCAGTGGTCATTTGGGGGCTAAAGATGAGCCACCCAAAGCTCAATGGGCCCGGGACACCCCATGCCCATGCCTCCACGTTCCTCCCGGAGACCAGCGCGGAGGCCCCTCACCTCCACGTGCCCGTCCATAACAGCCTGGCCCCTTTCCTGAGAAGAACACACTGCCTTCCAACAACTCCCCCTTCCAGACACTTCCAGGCTATTTCCCACAATCCTGTGCACACCCACAGCTTCAAGGAGAGCACCACCGAACGCTCTCACATGGAAAACCATGATCACAAACCAATGGCTGGTCCCACATCACCTGAAACGCAAGGTGGCCCCTGCAGGGACGAGGTCATCCATCACCTGCACATGGCCAGGGCCCAGCCCCCAGCCCCCGGCCCGGCACCTGCCACGCAGCCAGAGACAGGTGTTTGCCGTAGAGGCCGGACCTACAGATTCTTCAAGAAGCATTTAGGTACCAGGCAGCATTGCCTATGAACTCACTTACTCTCCTGGTAACTTTTAATAAGTAGGGAAATAAACAGGGTCATGCTAAAGGAGGGGAAGATAGAAATCAAAACAAGAACTAAAATAACTCAGTAAAAATAATGTGTCCAATGCCCACAGTAGATGCCCATGGTAAACGGACACGTCTGCGTCGGCAACAGAGGCTGATATTAAACTCCTGCACAAGAACTGCTGGAGACAAGCGTTCGATGGTGAGGATGTGAAGGTTGTATCTGATTTGGCTTATTTTTACTGAAGAAATTCAGCCTTAACACTTTCAGAACCGTTTTCCGGTGAAAACGTACGAGAAAGGCGGTTTCTATGTGTGAGCCATTCACGGGGAAGCCCCTGCCAGTTCCAAAGCGATTACACCTTCCCGCCCAGGAGGACGGCCTCCCGCGGGCCTCCGGGGGCGCTACAGCACCGCGCTGTCTTCCCCACGCCCCAACAGCGGGCTCCTGCTCCCCACTTAGCAGCGGGCCCAGCACTCTGGGTCCCCGAGACCCCGCCGACGCCCCTGTTCTTCATCCAAAGAATGACGTCAGAGGGTTCTGGGAAGGCTGGCTGCCACTTCCTGGGAGTCCCTGCCCTCGGTCGCTGCGGGAACCGCAGGAAGCTCGGCCAGCCCGGCTCCCCGCCCACTGCTGGCTGCTCCGTGGCTTCCGGACAGACACGTGCTCACCTTGAGGCCCCCGCCTCGCCATGCGGCCAAGCTGCTCTCAGCAGGGTTGGGGACTTCCGGCCAACACAGGTGCTTCAACCTGGGAGAAGGGATTTCCACACGCTGAGTTCAGGAAGCCTCATGTGAGGCGCGGGGGTGGGGGTGGGGGGGGGGTGGGGGGGCGGATCCTGGGACAGAAGGGCAGCCCCGCTCCGGCTCAGACTGGGGAAGCGAAGCCGCATGGGGGTGAAATGCAAGTCACGCGGGGACCTGGGGGAAGAGACCTGCCCCTCACAGCGCGTCCCCCCACCCCCACTCCCCCCAGGGCCTTCTCTGAGGTGATGTCTGGGGAGAGCAGTGCTAAGGCCCAGGGAGTCTCAGGGCGGGTCCGCGGCCACAGCAGTGCCGGGACTTGTCAGGAGTCTGCGCTGGAGCCCTGGTTACGACCTGCCCCCGGGGCGGGGGGGGGCGGGGGGGGGGGAGGCTGCGGCTGACGTTGGTGGGACCGTGACTGCCAGCTGCTCGGAGATAGGAGGCTCTCTGGGGGCAGCAGCACCGCGCCCTGAAGACAGCTTCCTTCCCTGTTGGTGCCAGCCCTCGGCTCCACCCGCCAGCCAGGAGCCCTCTGTGCCCAGCACACGGCTGGCCAGCGCCCTAACTCTGGGGTGCAGGGGTTCCCCGCTCCTGGCTCTGCCTGGGAGAGCAGCTGTGCCTTGTCAGATGAGGCCTGTGGCTGCTCACACTGGGGGCCGGCCTCGGAAGGGCCTGGGCAGGCGCACGGGGCCGTGGGGGACGGTCCGCTTGTGGGCTCAGAGCCCTGCTGAGCCCGGGGCGGGGGCGTGAGGGCGCAGCGGGCGTGTGCCAGGGGAATGCGTGGCACCGCCTCGGGGCCGGCAGCCTGGCTCCCACACTCACTTGGGCTTCTGGAGGCCACAGGCCGCAGCCAGGACGCTGAGGATGAGCAGCCCGCCCCCGCCCAGCGCGGCCACGAGGCAGATCTCCAGGACACCTGCGGGAGGACAGAGTCAGCCCGGCGCGCTCCCCCTTTCTCGGTAAAATCAGAGTAACTCTCGCCCAGAAGCTCAGCGACACACTCCTTCCTGCTTCCTGTCCGTTCCCGCGATGGGAAAAGAAACCTTGACGGTTGCGGCTCCCGTCGGCTCCCCGTCGGCTCTCCCTGAGCAGTGTGGACGGCACTGCGGCCAGGGCCCGGCCTCCAGCTCCGTTCCGGTGGCTGCTTGTGGAGCAAACACTGTCCGGTAAGAAAACCAAGGCAACAAGAACGCCACGCCCTGCTCGCGGGCACGTCCCGGGGAGAGTCAGTCACAGGACTCCTGAGCGGTGGGCGGGGGCTCCCGCGGAGGCGAGGAGGGGCCCCGCCAGTGGCGGTGCAGAGGCCTCGAAGCAGCAGCGGGAAGCAGAGGGGGAGGCGGGGCAGGTGCGGACGGCCGCCAGGGCAGGCGTCTGGATTTCACTGGAAACAACAGAAGCCGCGGGTGGGCAGCAGGCAGGGCCTGGGGTCTGCACTCTGGCGGCCACCTGGGACCCAGCTGGGGCTCGGGGACAGAAGCCGAGCGCCCGTCCTCTGCAGACCAAGCCCCAGCAGCGCCCAGGCTGAGGCAGGGTCCTGCCCCCGTGCGACCCTGCAGACAGCGCCATGAGCTAACACAGCCTGAGCTGAAAACACGGCACGGTTTTAAAAGATGGCAAAGAGCAATTGGAGGACAAACTCCAAAAAGGCAACGCTGGCCCATAAAAGCAGAACATGTTTTCTCAGCAAAGACACATTCTACACCCACACCAACAGTAAAAGCCTTTTGGAAGGGGACGAGCAAGAGGCTTTCGGCCCCGTACAGCAGCCCCAGCAGCTGCGAGCAAACGGCCTTCCTTCCTTCCCTGTCCTACACAAGCCGCTCGGCTCGTTCCTTCACACTGTGTCACTGCATCCTGACATCCCACCTCTCGGCCGGGACTTGGCAACGTGAACGGATTTCCATTCTCCCACCCGCCTCTTCCCTCAGCTCCTCCTCGTCCCATCTTCTGTGTCTTGTGACCATTTCTCACAACCAGCTTAGGAAGCTACATTGCATTTGGTATTTTTGTTGTATCCATCAGGTTGTTCTTGCTTCCTATTTCTAATGTGAAAGCTGATAAGTGGAACATGTGATGTACTTTTCTGCTTAAAAAGCTCCAAAATGATGAGGGCGAGTCCCTTCCTGCTCCACCAAGACCTCCCTGAGGCCCCGCCACGCAGTAACCTCTGACACGGAGGGGACGGCCTTGAGTGACAGCTGGTTCAGGGCTGAGAGTGAAATTGGCATGAACTTGAACCTCCTCCTCAAGGTGATTTGGGGCCACCCACGAGGAAGGAGCCAATGGCCAGTCTCTCTGAATTCAGCTCAGTTTGCCCTCCCTCCCTCCTCTCCTCGCTGCAGGCCCTCCAGGAGCCCCTGTGCCCCAGCAGGTGACTTTTCTCCCTGTGCCCGCCCTCCCAGGGGCACCCTGCCTGGGCAAGGCCACCTCCCATGGCTGGAGAGAAAGGCCGGGACGTGCGGGGCAGGAGGGCTACTCACTGATTGACAGCGTCTTGAAGTTGATCCTGGTGCCGTTGACCCCCCCGGCGCTGGTGCTGGCCATGACCTGGACGGAGTAAGAGGTCTTGCGCCTCAAGGACTCCAGGCCACACCGCAGGGTGCTGGCGCCGACCGTCTTGGCTGAAGGAAACACACAGCCGGGTCCGACTGAGTAAGAACATTGGAACCAGGCTGGCAGCTCACACCCCAACCCCGCTTCTCCTCAAGACGAGCTTATCAAGGCGACCAAGGGCCCGATGTAGGAACTCCTAGGAGGCCACCCGGGGGAGGCGGTCTGACACCACGCACACCGGCAGCAGGAGAAACAGACTCTGCTGGACTTCACCAACAGTAAAAGCTTCTGTCCGAGCGAAAAGGCAACCACAGAATGGGAACCATATTTGTAAGTCAGGTGTTTGATAAGGAACGTGTATCCAGAATATATTTAAAACCTTTTACAACTCAGTAACAGAAAGACAACTTAAAAATGGGCGAGGGGATTGCAAAGACTTTCTCCTGGGAAGATACGCAAAAGGCTAACAAGCACACGCCACGGTGCTCCACATCGTTAGTTCTGAGGAAATGCCACTCGAAGCCACCTTCAGACGGCGCTGTCCCGCTAGGGCAGCCATGGCTTCTACGCAGCCCACAGCCAGGGGGTAAGGTGTGGGGGACGAGGCCTCCTTCGCGGCTGCGCTGTGAGGCCTCGGCGGGAAGCCTGGGGGATCTGCGCTGAGCTCAGCTAGAGGCACCACCGGCCCCGGAGCCTCTCCCGGGCCTGTCCCGGAGTTCAAAGCAGGGGCTCTCACCGGTGTCTGCACACAGACGCTCCCAGCCCCCGTCAGGCCTGTTCACAGC
This sequence comes from Cnephaeus nilssonii, assembly GCF_951640355.1. Taxonomy (NCBI): domain Eukaryota; kingdom Metazoa; phylum Chordata; class Mammalia; order Chiroptera; family Vespertilionidae; genus Cnephaeus; species Cnephaeus nilssonii. Next base: position 114,505,584 of record NC_137073.1, on the reverse strand, counting down.
GCACCGTCCCAGCGGCCAGGCCAAGAGGCGGACACAGCCCCGTGCATCCAGGAGGGGTGAGCAAGCGGGGGCTGTCACCCGAGTGGCCCTCAGCGATAAGGGGACAGGACTAGCGCCTCCCCCAGGGGCCCACTCAGGAGACACGATGGTGAGTGGGAGCAGCGAGACCCAGCAGGCACGCAGTCTGTGGCCACTTCCATGCGAGAGACGGAGCGGTGCTGCGGGTGCCGGGACGGGGAAGAGGCGGCAGGAAGGGACTGGTTGATGGGCGCAGCTTTCTGCGTGGACGCAGACAGGCAGGACCTCGCCATGTGCCCGGTGCCCGTGGTCGTGCACTTCCCAGCGGTGAGGCGGTGCGTTCATCACAACAACAATCCGCCTCGACAGGGGTCCGGGCCGCGCCGGCAGGCAGGGTGCCGGCAGGCAGGGTGTCGGCAGGCAGGGTGGGCTCCAGAAGTGTGCCTCAGCGGGGACAGGCAGCGCCGTGTGAAGGATCCGTCTGGGAGCTGAGCACCAGCCCCGGGTCTGCCCGCGCCGCACCCGCAAGCCGGGCGGGAATGCGGCCTGGAGCTGCCAGGAGTGCCCCGTCCGAGCTGGACAAGCAACCGGATTAACCCCGGTTCCCACAGACCTGCAGGGACTGACACCCCTCTCACCTGATTCCAGACCCTCCACCAGGTGGCGGGGGGGGGGCACCAGCCCCCGTTTGCAGAGGGCCCAGGGAGCTGAGGGACGTGGGGAGGTTGCAGCCCCCCCACCCCAGGGGAGGGGTCCTGGGGTTTTCGACGTGGCTGGAGCCCCCTCACCGAATGCCTCCCCGCCCTCGGCTTGGTAGAAAATGGTGTAGCTGCGGATGAAACCGTTTCTCTGATGTTTGGGAATCTCTTCCCACGTGATGGTGACAGTCTTCACGCCGATGCCCTCCGCCTTGGTCACGGGACCTGCTGACGGGACTTGACGAGAAGGGAGAGACTGTGAGCACCCAGCCAGCCCCACAGCGCCCTCCCCGAGGGGCTCTGCCCAGCCTCAGACCCACGCCGGGCATTGGGAGGGCGGGTGATGAATCGGCCCCTCAGGGAGGATTGTTCTCTGGACTCATTGTCTGAAATGAGGGAAAGGGACTTTCTCATGGGCCTCACTCCAATCTCACACCCAGCCCTCTGTCTCCCATCGTCCTCGCCTGTACCAGACAGCGACGAGCCCGCTCCATGGCTACTGGGAGGGACGGGGTAGATTCCCACGTGGGATCTGGGAGATGTTAACTTCCAGAAAGACAAAACAACATCTGAGAGGTTTGCCGGTAAGACCCTTGCTTATTGCTACACAATTAAAGATAATCTGTCAGCCCGCCCACGTGGCTCAGTGGTTGAGCATCGACCTATGAACCAGGAGGTCACGGTTCGATTCCCCGTCAGGGCACAGGCCCAGGTTGCAGACTCCATCCCCAGAGAGGGGTGTGCAGGAGGCAGCCGATCCATGATTCTCTCTCACCATGGATGTTTCTCTTTCCCTCTCCTTGCTGCTCTGAAATCGGCTGCGGCTGGACAGGCCCCAGTGCCCCCCCATCCCCAGGGCCCCCCCACCCCTAGTGCCCCCCCACCCCCAGGGCCCGCCCCACACACCGCCTTCCTTGGCATAGGCCTGGACAGAATACGGCTTGCCCACACGGTCTTGCCACATTGGATACACGGAGATGTTATAGCACTGGAGGGGGGTTAATTCATCTGTAAAAGGAGAGGAAAAGAGCATTACATGCAGGGTGTGGCGTAGAGAAAGAATGCCAGCCTGGGAGCTACGGCCTAAGACTCACGCAAGCTCTCCTAGTCCTCTCGTGTCCACACCTGGAAAATGGGGAAGTTAGGGCGGAGGGTCTAGCATCTATTCCTGTCCTAACATTTTTAAATTAATTCTTAGAACAAAAGCTGCACCCTCTGACGAAACGACGGCACCCCGGAAGGAGAAGTGAGACAGGCCCCCCACGGCCCGGCTGTGGCTCGGGTGCTGCCCCCGCGCCCTGCGCACGCCGACGCCCCGGGCCCGGTTCTCGGCCTGCGTCCCGGCAGGTGGAGGGCTCCCTGCAGGACGGTTAAGTATGAGAAGTTCGGGCTGATGGGATGGGCGGCTCCGGCCTCACTCAGGTCCCACACGGCTCAGGGGCCGCCCTGAAGGGCAGGCCTTCCCGGCACCAATCCCCTGGGGAGGGGCCGGCTGACAGGGGCCACACCGAAGGGGCCCGGTCGGACAGATGGACCAAGTCTGGGGCCACCCACACGGTCGGGGGGTCTGGGAAGGGCTGTCTGATGTGCCCAGGCCTGGTCTGACCCCGGGCGCCCGACCAGCGGCGCTGGGAAAGCCGAGAAGTGCGGCCCAGCCCGCCAAGTGCTGGCACCACGCTCCCGCCGGAGCCTCCGCGAAGGACGCGGACAGTGAGCAGGAGCGGCCTCTCCGCGAAGGGCGTGCGGCCGGGCTACCTTGTCGGATCGTCCAGTTCCTGGCCCCGGTCACCGCCTCCCAGGACAGGGTTGGGGGCTCGGAGTCCAGATCCGGGAGCCACTCCACCATCCATGAGTCCGCGTGCGGAGCGGAGCTCTGCCACGCCACCACCAGCCGGTCCTGCGAGAGACGGGCCTGCATGGCCTCGATGCCCGGGAACGCTGTGAGCAGAGGGGCAGACCAGCCTCCGAATGCGTTCCCGCAGCCACTGCCGCCACCCGCCCGCCGCCTCCACGCGCACCCGCTACCTCAGCGCCGCTCGCACCCGGGCGTGGGCAGCCGGGGCTCAGGGCCTCCACCGCAGACCCCGTGGTGGTGCCCTCACCCCTTACTGTCCCTTTCCTCGCCCACCTTCGATGGCCACGTGCCTCTGACCTTCCCCTTTCTCCCAAAACGCCTCTCGCTGCGGCACTGAGACTCGAGGACTCGCCTCCGCAGGTGCCCCTCGTCACAGGGACGCCAGCCGCGGCCGGAGCGAGCCTGAGGCTGGGTGCCAGGCCCGCCTGGGCTCGAAGCTGGGGGTGGTGACCCGAAATCCCACCAGGGCTTCGGGCGCCCACTGCCCAGGCTGGCCCCACACACCCGCCTCGGACCCGCCTCCCGGGGAGACCTGCGTCTGCCCCAGAAAGACACGCATCCAAAGCACCGGGTGCCGCCCGGGAACTGGCCGCGCTTGCTGCCCGCCACGCGGGACACGCTGCCGGGAACAGGCCACGAGGACCCTCTCACAGAGAAGCTGAGCTCTGGCTTCCAGCCCAGGCCGGAGGGGTCAGAGTTCACTCTGTCTATAGAAAGCGCTGTGAGCACCAGAGGGAGACCGCCCACAGGTGCTCCTGGCAACCCCGTCCCCGCCTCACCACCCACCACCCACCAGGGCCTTCCAAACCAGAGCCCAGTCCTGAAGGAGCAGGAGAGGGGTGCTCCCCGTCACAAACCCCAAAGCTCTGGTGCTGCAGCTGGGGGGAGGGTAGGGGTTTGGTGGGGCCGGGGGTGTGGCTCCTGCTACTTCCTGGCCGCACCGGGGCTGTGATCCCAGCAGCCTCTGCTCCACCGGCCGCCGGCCACCGGCCACCCTCCCACGTGGCGCTGAGGACCCGCCCAGCTGCTGGTGGGGGGCAGGGCCGGGTGCTGTCCACCCGGCGGGTCCCTCTGAGGAAGAGCCAGTGGAATGAGAAGGACATGGAGCCTGGACGAGGCCGGCGGGGCAGGAGCGCTGAGCCAGAGTCCACCCCCCAATAATCCGGGGGCTCCCTCCCCTCTCCACCTGGCTCACAGCCCTCAGCCTCCACGGTGAGGCTCTGGCACCCACGTGGTCGTCAATGGAGGCGAAGGGAACACAGGAGCGAGCACAGCGAGGCGGGTGCGCACGAGGTCAGTGCCCAGGACGCGGAGGGTCTCGGGAGAGCACCAGTCACAGCACACACGTGGCGCTGTGCCCACATGCAGGGCTCGGCCGGCGTCCACGCTCGGACACAACAAGCTGCATGTGGAATGCGTGGCTGGGCCTGTGTGTCACGTGATTGATGAGTCTGACTCTCACCACAGGCTGCGCCCAAGGATGCGACCTCCAGGGGCTCAATGATCAGCAGACGCTGCTCCTCCCACCAGAACCTCGAGCCTCTCCTCCGATGTCATCCTGACGGAGAGGCAGCCACCAGCAGCGGGCGGCCCCCTGGCCCCCTGGCCGGCGGCATCTCGGCAGGAGGTGACGCTGGACTCACCCTCCTCGGCGGCGGCCGGGATCCGCAGGGTGGCGGCCGGACCTTGGCCCAGCGAGTTATAGGCCACCACCGACACCCGGTAGGCCTCGGCGCCCAGCGTCAGCTCCAGCTGCGGGCGGGTGGTGGTCACGGTCTCCGTGAGGTTGGTGGTGTTTTCCGGAAAGAACCAGACCTGGTAGCCGAGTGCTCTCTCCAAGGCCTTCTGAGCACGGGAGACCTAGTTTATTGCCAAAAACAACAAAGGAAAGGCCCTGAGCGGGTGACAGAGGGTGAGGGGAGCGGGGTGACGTCAGCTCTTGTGTAAACGACACGCAGGCAGGTGCCCTCCTGGGGTGAGCAGCACCCACACTGCGACCTCCCACCTTCCAGGCCAGAGGGAGGTGCTGGGCCCTTGGCGTCAGCGTGAACGGGGCCTCCTGCCCAGAGGCTGGAGGGTGCGGAGGCCGAGCAAGCAGCGCCCGTTTCCTGTCGCTGTGTCTCCCTCCATCCCACACGGACACAGAACACGCGCTAAACCCAGAGCCACCAGGGCTGTCCTGGCCGTGGGTCACCTCTTGCCTGGAAGGCCCTGCCTCGTTTCTCCACCCCCAGGCACCAGGCACCCCACTCGATGGGCTGCCCTCTCAGGCCTAAGTCCTGGGTGAGAGGCCCAGCTTCCTTCCAGCCTTACACCTGCTTTGCCTCTGCCTGCAGGTGGCCCACAAGGCTCCCACCAGAGACCGGTGCCTCTGCGCTTGCCTTCTGCACCGTCCCGACGTCCATGTTCCACACGGAAGGACAGAGGGCCAGGGCCTGGATGCACACCCAGGACCTGCAAGGTGACCCTAACCCTATCCCTATCCCTAACCCTAACCCTAGCCCTACCTGTAACACTATCCCTAACCCTAACCCTAACCCTAGCCCTACCTGTAACACTAGCCCTAACCCTAACCCTAACCCTAACCCTAACCCTAACCCTATAAGGTGACCTACAGGCTCTGAGCTGGGAAACCACTGGGAGATCTGGGGCATCATAAAGCCTCTTGGGCAGGAAATTCAGGAGGTCAAAGTTCAAGAATCACAGCTTCTGGTGGAAGAGACCCAGGTTATAAACAAACGGAGACTGAAGACCCCAGAGCACTCACCTTCCACAACAGCCTCACGGGGCGGCTCCCGTCCTCCCGAGCGGGTCCCAGCACTCTCCACAGATCCAGGCCCAGAGGAGCTGCAGGGAACAGACAGGCTCAGCACAGGGGAAGGGAGGGGAGGGGAGGGGAGGGGAGTAAAGGGGGAGGGGGAGGGGAGTAAAGGGGGAGGGAGGGAAGGGGAGGGGAAAGGGGAGGGGAGTAAAGGGGGAGGAGAGGGGAGTAAAGGGGGAGGGGCGGGAAGGGGAGGGTTAGGTTTCGGGCCATGGAAGCCAGTGCTTGGGGAGACAGCAGGATCAGTGCTGCCGGGACCATGAGGTGGGAACGGCGTGGCTGCAGGACTGGAATCAGCCCAAGGAAAACAGGACACCGCGCTCTTTCTGACGACTTCCTGTGAGCTCAGAGAGAAGGTGCAACCGACCCCCTTGGAACAGAACACACGGCCCAGCTCAGTTCGGATGATGTGCCATCTCACGTCTCAGTGTCCGCTGCAGCCCGCTGGGATGCCTGACTGCCACACAGGGGAACGGAGAGACTGCAAGTGGGCGAAGGAGCCCAGTGCTCCCCGCTGTGGGGGCCGGGGAGGGTCTCGCCCTCACAGCCTGCGCAGGGCTGACTCCGGGAGGCACTCGGTCTCCGCGGCTTGCAGATGGGCTGGAACCAGCCCGCCGCTCTCGCCTGCCAAGACCCGGCCTGGCTGCTCTGTCTTCAGTTCAATCACGACCTTGGGCATCGGGATCACCCGTCAGGGCTGGTAGACGCATCGCAGTGGAATGCAGATGAGGTCACACGTGAAGCCGAACAGTTCTAGCTCCTTCCACGGAATCACGGCCCAGCTCCTCCCATGGATCACGGCCCAGCTCCTTCCATGGGATCACGGCCCAGCTCCTCCCATGGATCACGGCCCAGCTCCTCCCATGGATCACGGCCCAGCTCCTCCCATGGATCACGGCCCAGCTCCTTCCATGGATCACGGCCCAGCTCCTGGGAGACCGGCCCAGCCGCTGGCTGTGCCCACTTTGTCTCTGTGAGGACAGTGGGAAGAGGAGCACCGCCTGGGCCATGAGCTCATAGCAGTAAAGCCGAGTGGAATATGTCACGTGTCACGCAGGAGATATGCACCTGCTTACACGCGGGTAAATGCCCGAGCACGCATGTTGAAATCCACAAGGAAACAGGTAGTGCTCCCACTTAGATATCCCAAACAATTACAAGAGGTTTGAGGTGCGCATGGCTTGTGGAGGAGAAGTGGGAGAGTGGGATTTCGGGGTGCAGGTGCGCGGGAAAACAAAGGCACGGGCTCCCCGTGGCCACGTGGCGGGTGCGTGCTGACTGCATGAGCCCAGTGCCAGACCAGGAGCGCCTGCTGGCGGTCCTCACCCACAGCGATGGCTGCAGCCCGACCAGCGGCCAGGCCGAGTCTGGATCCTGGCCGTCAGCCCGCGGCTGAAGCGGACACCAGAGACAGGCCAGATGCGATGTGCTAACGGGAGGCCGAGCCACACGGGCCAGGAGGTCACGGGAGCAGTGACAGCTATGGGAGGAGGCAGGCTGTGCAGACAAGACCCCGAAGGAACCTGGTCTCCAGACTGCCGGCCCCACAGTGCGGCAAGCGGGGACCAAGGAAACCACCCCAAGGACACCCGGACTTCCGTCCTGTCTCCATGGAAACCACCCTGAGGACACCTCCAATTCAGTCCTGTCTCCAGGGAAACTGCCCTGACCTGGCTGGGACTCCAGCCCCGTGAAACTCGGGGACTTGTCAGAGCCGCCCCAGGAAACGCATTCATTCATCACACGCTTGCTGGCTGCCGGCTGGGGTCAGGCCCGCAGGCTCCTGATTTGCAGAGAACAGCACACCTCAGGGCCTCTGAGCAGCCTGTCAGCCCCTCTGCAGCTCAGCCCCTCACCTCCAAACGGGGGTCCGCACATTTCCTAGGGCCTCCAGGAGGGTCAGATGAGAACAGGGAGTCTGGCATTGCTGGATGGCATTGTGGGCTAAACACATGATTTCACGTACTCGCTAAACTAACACAGAAAAGTACGTGCCTCTGCCAACTCCATTTCACAGTGGCATTCCATGTGGAAGGGGCGGTCAGGCACTGAGGCTCCGGAACAGGTGTCCTGCCCAGGCCCTCGGGCCAGGCTGGGGCTCACGGTGAGCCCACGGCTCCTCGGGTCCCCGGGATCGCACCTCGGCCAGCGCGGCCTTTCTCCTCCCTCCTGTCCCGAAGGGCGCCTTTCCCCGCCTTCGTCAGCCCTGCCTTCACATTGTGAGCAGGAGCTCCGGGGTCCACCGTGTGGCCTTTAAGTTGTCACAGGAGCCTGTGAAGTATTATACCGCTCTCTACGGGGGACCTCCCCAGAGAACCCACTGTCGGGACAGAAAGCTGCTGTGGTGGCTGACGCGCTGGGCCCCGGCTTAGCCTGTGACCGGGGAGACCCTGCAGAGAGGAAAAGCCCAGACACCCTGGCTCCAGGACTGGGGCTCCCTGGTTCCCGACCACCCACCCCAAGCAGGTAGAGGGGCCGAGGGGGTCGGGGCACTTGCCTTCCTCCTCGGTGGCCCCGCTGCGCACTGGGCTCCAGCCACTCCAGAAGGCGGACTCGCGGGCCGCACAGCGCAGCGCCACCTCGTACTCCGTGAAGGCCTGCAGCCCCGTGAGGTTGTAGGTGTGCTTTCTCTCGATCCCTTTTTCTTTTTCGAAGCTGACTTCCATCTACAAGGCAGAGACGACCTTGAGCTGGTGGAGACCAGTTATCTTTCCATTTCTCTCTTCACTCCGACCCTCTCTTAGCTTACAGAACTAGTGGTGTTAGATCTCGAATCCTACCCTTTACCACGTGCGATGTCCACAAATGAACCTCCCCGCAGGCCAGGACCATTCGCGCCCAAACAGGAGGCGCCGTCAGGGTTTGAGCGGAGGCCCGAAAGGAGGCCCAGGTGCCTGGCTCCCAGACTCCACCTGCTGCCCCCGAACGGGGCTGCTCCCCGCCTGCTCAGCCACTGGCACCTCCTCACAAGCTTAGCGATGGCCGTGGGCCAGGGCCAGGAGCCCCCGCCGTGTGATGGGGCCCAGCTGGAGCCAGACTAGCCTTCAGCAGGAGGCCATCTACAAGTAAAGCAAACTGAAACAGTATTCTCCATAAGCTCATGCAGGGAAGTCTCACAAGTTCTGTTTTGCTTTTTAAGCTTTTTAAATCTATACTATTTGTTTTTTAAATCTTTGGAATGTCTCCTCCTGCGCTGCAGGCCCCTGGCCGCGCTCGGCCTGCCTGCGGGTTCCCGGGCGACGTGCTGAGGGCTCTGCCGAAGGCACCCCGGGCACCTGCCCTTCGGAGCCGGGACCGAGGGAAAGGCTGTCGGTGCCGTGTGGTCCGTGCCTCTGCCCTGGTCGGGATCAATCAGCCCCCACACAGGCTTACACCCCAAACTCCCGCAGCTCCACCAGGCAAGACTCCAGCCCAAACATCAGCTTCACCAGGTTTGTTTCCAACAACCTATCCGGCTCCCAGCGGGAGGAAGAGAACGCCTGCACTCGGGTTGAAAACCAGCACGTTCTAAGGCAGCACAGGCGTCTTAGCAGATCTTGTGGGGAAAAAGTTTTACAGATTTAACTGGTTTAATCGACTGGCAGCTGAGAGCTAATAAAGTAAGGTGTTCACAAAGCAGTTGCTCTAATTCCAGACTGCCGGATGGAGATGCGAGGGTATCTCCGGAACGCCGAGGCACTCGGTCGGAAGGAGAGGCTGCGGGGATCTGGCATTCCAGAGTCAACAGTTCTGCTCCCAGTCACTGCCCAGAGGGGACAGTCAGGCCGCGCAGCGAGAGGTGTTTGCCACACAGAAATACAAGCCATAAGCAGAACACAAAAGGAACTCCTACACGCGGTTCCGACAATCAGGCCGCCCAAGAGAAGAAGATGGCCAAAGGCTTAAAAAATCAATTCGCAGAGAAGGGCTCCAAACTGCCAATAATCACACGAAAGGCTAAGCAACCTCAGTAAGGTGGGTGTACGCGAATCCCAGCCCTCAGGCTACTGTGCCCAGAGAGGTGAAAAGTAAGAGCGCCAGCATCACATGACACCATGAGTCTTAAAGGTACAGTAACGAGAGAGACAAACCAAGTACTAAATGTAAGGACTCGTTCAGGAATACAGACTGAAACCATACTGAAAAGCAAACAAGTTCTGACCACGAACATCAGGAGAGCAGCTCTCGGGAGCTAACGACCATTAAGGAGCTCACAGTGTTAAGCTGACAACGACAGTCTGTTAAATGCATATTATGTTCCGTTCGCTTTGCGAAATGTGTATTTTGTATCAGAGCTTCATAACATGGAAAAGGAACGAGCCACGCCCAGCCTCTCTGGCGGCCGACACAGCGAGACACCCCAGGTGGATGCAACAGGAAGGCCTTCCTCCCGCCCGTGTGCTCAGGACGCAGGCGCCTGCGGTGAAACGCTCCCCCCGGAAAGGAAAGGCGGGCGGAGGGCGCGCTGCGCTGTCTCCACGTCCAGTGCAGAGAAGAGAGAGCGCGTCCAGCTCGACACCAGCGTCAGGCAGCCCCGCTCCGGCAGGTCGGAACACCCCGCGCATGACTCACCCAGGGGGTGCTGTTCGCTGTCCTGAACCGAAGCCGGCATTTTAACTCGGAAGAGGCGGGGGCCAGCTTGGGCTTGGCCCATTGTATCTGAAGCATCCGTTTGACGCCCAAAATTGGGGTCACACTGAAAATCACCGGTGGTTCCATTTTTACTGAAAATAAAAATCACGTATTTGCAGATCAGAACGTGCTCATAACATCTACCCCAAATTGAAGAAACTACACCCAGAGGGAAATGCTGGTGCGTATTCTGTGCTGGGCTGGGTGAGATGCAATGGGAGACGGGGAGGAAGAAGTGTCCGAGGAGGGAGCACACACCCCTGTGGTCTGTCTGTAAATCAGCCTTTCCTGAGGGGTCAGGCGTGAGGAGCAGAACGGAGAGAAGAGGCCCTGGGGCTGGACAATGGGCGGGCCGCCACGGCCACGCCCCTGCCTGACTCTCCCCAGCGCCAGGATGGAGGAGTGCCTGTAGGAAGCTCCTCCCCTCCCCTTGCCTCTGAGCACCACAAACATTCTCGCCCCAAGTCTTTCTCTTTGAAAATGTGTTATTTTTTTCTGGTTATTAAGTAACATATGCTCATTCAAAAAAATCTAAGTATAGAAACATACAAAGAAAAACATTAAATGATCCATAATGCCATCAACCAGAGATAACCATTATTAACACACAGGTATCTTTTCAGGCTTTTTTCTACACTGAGTGGCCAGATTATGATGATCTCTGAACGCATAATAATCTGGCCACTCAGTGTATATATACAAGGCCCGGTGCATGAATTCGTGCATGGGTGGGGTCCGGCCAGCCTGGCCGGGGAAGGGGACATGGGCGGTTGGCCGGCCTGTCTGCTGGTCGAACTCCTGGTCGAGGGGACAATTTGCATATTAGCCTTTTATTATATAGGATATACACTGAGTGGCCAGATTATTATGCGTACAGAGATCATAATAATCTGGCCACTCAGTGTATGTAACTCTTTGCATATTTTTCAAACAAAATTAATATTGTGCTAAATAAAGCCTTTCTCTTTCATTTTTAAATCCTCACCTGAGGAGTGAGGATATCTTTTCCACTGATTTTGAGAGAGAGTGGAAGGGGGTGGGGGAAGAGAGAGAGAGAGAGAGAAAGACACATTGATTGGTTGCCTCCTGCTTGGGCCTCAACCGGGTCAGGGACTGAATCTGCAAACCAGGTACATGCCCTTGACCAGGAATCGAGCCCGCCGCCTTCTAGTCCGACGCCCTAACCACTGAGCAACCAGCTAGAGCGAGGCTTCCTCTTTTTAAATAAAATTATGCAATCAGCATATGCGCCCTCTCTTATTACAAAGTCTTCAAAACACCATTATTTCCAAGCTTCAGGATGTTCCCTCTCATGGGTGAGCAGAACTTGTCTGCCCTTGTCTCAATCACTGCATTCAGTGTTCCCGATGTCTCCAGATAAGGCTCCCCAGAGCGGAGCTGGGCGGGCACAAAGCCACATTAACACCTGGCCCAGGAGGCGCGGGTTTTGTTAAGTGAGTGAATGAGGTGGGAGAGCTGCATCTCTGTCTGGTCTCGGTGGTTTCCTGAGGCCCCTTAGGGCACAGTGACCAAGTAAAAGGTGTGAACATTTGTCCGTGGCTTCCACACCTGCCATTTGCTTTCCAAAAAGCTCCACTAGTTGCAGCTCCATCATCATGGCGTCAACTCCTCTAACCACCTCACACGTGCTAGACTCACTGTTAAGGAGGTAAAACTGGGGTTTGGAAGGTTAACGTTCTCCTGGGAAGCCAAGCTGGAATTCACTTGCACCCACTCCAAAGTCCCCACCCTTCCCATGAAACCAGGCTCCTCCCGTTGGCCTAGACACAACCCTATTGTGCACAAGTGTGTCACCCAGGAGCCATGTCATTCATGTCATTAATCTTCACCCTCAGAACTGCTCAGAGAGAACCATGTATATTGAGAGATGTCAGCAAAATGATGGCGAGGAAATTCCCCAAGGTTTTGTTCCCCCATAGAAACACGAAAAACAAACACCCCCCCCCCCCCCCCCCACAGAGAGTGCTTCAGCTGATCTGCTTGGAGCTCTGGAAACAGCCGGAGGTTTGGTTTGCGTTAGCCAAATGCAGACCCCGTCACGAAAACGTCCCCTTCGCCCTGGCTGGCTTGGCTCAGTGGATAGAGCGTCAGCCCATGGACCGAAGGGTCCCGGGTACAATTCTGGGTCAAGGGCATGTACCTCAGTTGCAGGCTCTATCCCCAGCCCCATGCGGGAGGCAACCAATAGATGGGTCTCTCCCATATCGATGTTTCTGTCTCTCCCCCTCCCTTCCACTCTCTCTAAAAGTCAGTGGTAAAAAATACCCCAGGTGAGGACAGACAAAAAAGGGGGAGGTGTATCTGAGAAGAGAGCAGAGAAGATATCCAATAACACGTACCTATGGTAGCTAAGTGCCAATGTGTCACGTCAGACTCCACGGTCCCATCCGCATTCTGAGCCTCCACTTGAATGGTGTAACTGTCCGGGATGGTTATTGGAGGAAAGAAGGAGCAGGAAGTGGGAGTCTCCCTTGTAGGATTACAAGTGTCATTTTTATGTCCGGAAGAGCTTTGAAGGAAAAGGCGGTTCAATGTGAGTTTGGTTCAGCAGTGTGGAAACCTCGCCAGACTTAATGTGTTAAGGGCGTATTTCTTAGGTTCAGTCTGGGTTTCTCTTGAGAACTTAGACCAGAGGGTGTTACTCCCTCTCCCCAGTCCTCCCTCCCCTCCACGGAGAGATGCAGCTCTCTGCGCCCTGCTGCCGAGGTGCCGAGGCCACGGAGACCTCTCTGGGCCCGACGAGCCTTTCCGATGGGTCACAGTGATGAGTGGACGCCTAGGATCCCAGATTCTAACCTGGAGAACGGCTTTGTAACCGAAAAGACTCAGAGGGTTTGTTAAATAAATGATGGTAGACACATAACTAGAACATAAAATGATAGCTTTTAATACGCCTACATTTATTCACACGGAAAGCTGCCCATACTCTGTTACTGGCGAGAAAGAGCAGGATTCGTATTATCTACCAAATAATCACATTTAGATCAACGTGTGCATTTGCATAACTATTCTCAGAGGTATCTGGAAAGGTCTTCATCAAAATGCTAACGTTGTTACCTTTGGTGATGGAATTTGGGGTGATTTTTTAATATTCTTTATGTTTTTAAGATCAATTTTTTTACCACAGGTATATACTGTTTTCAGAAAACTCATTGAAACATTTTCCAAGATAGATCACTGAAATCCTGCCCAGCTATCACCTGATAAGCCCGCACGCACATCGGCAGGACCCCCTGCCCCGGAGGTGCAGCTCTAGCCGCGTGGCTCCGGGGTTCGGCAGGAGACGGATGAGGCTGAGGCCAGGAGAGGAGGGCCTGGACCAGCACGCACGGGAGGCGGCACGTCACGGGGACCCTGGTCACCGGGCCTTTCCTGGGGTCGGCGAACCACAGCCAGGAGGTCAGAGGCAGCCCACCCCAGTCCTGCGTGGCCCGCAGGCTAAGCACCGGCTTCCCATGGTTAAACGGCCAGGGAGAGAGTGAAAGACGACGATTCTGCGGCCTGTGAAGGTGTACGTGGCGTGCACAGGCCAGTGTCCAGTGAGCTGTTGTTGGAAACTCGCCCTGGGTTACCACTGTGCGCGAGGCCCTCCTGCTGGGAAGGCGGCTGGTCTGAGGGAGGCGCCTCTCACACCTGCTGGGCCCGGTGACGCCTGCCACCGCCGCCGACACAGGGCCGCCGGGCACTGGCCCCTCTTCTGCACAGCACAGTGGGCGCCCCCGCCGCACGGGGACCAGTTACAAGGAGTGAAGAAAGGAGGGTACATGAGCTCTTGCATTTAAACACCAAACAGAATAAAGCTGGGACCTCTAGGCTCGCTTTGAAGCGGAAAAGACAGACAGACCACCTGTGACAGGTCCCGCGGGGCCTCCTGGCTCCCGGCAGCATGGAGGACGCAGTGGGTCTCATGCGCTATTTTCACAGAAACCCTGTCCACATTCACTAAGTCACCTGGCTTTGGGCTGGAATTATAACAACACTAGAGGCCCAGTGCAAGAAATTCGTGCATGGGGGTGAAGGGTGGTTCCCTCAGCCTGGCCTGTACCCTCTCGCGATCCGGGACCTCTGCCTCCTAACTGCTCACCTGCCTGTCTGATTGCCCCTAAGTGCTCGCCTGCCTGCCTGCCTGATTGCCCTTAACCACCTCTGCCTCGGCCTCCACCATGGCAGCCTCATCAGGAAGGACGTCTGGAAGGTCGTTCGGCTATCTGGTCTAATTAGCATATTACGCTTTTCTTATTATATATTTTATAATTTTTTCTAACAGAATTTGAACAAGGGAAGTGTGAGGCAGTGAAAAGCCTGACTTCATCCTGGTGGTTACTGATGACAGGGTCACACAGCGAGTTGGTGGTGGAAAAGGCACCCTCCCTCCATCCCTGGGCCCGAAGAATGAAAGCTTTATCACACGTTCTAGAAGGAGGAAGAATGCAGCTGAACACAGGAAATAGACAGACCTGTCCTCCGTGTGTGTGATGGGGACAGCTGTCAGCCAGACCACAGCCCCCGCCCCCACCTCTGCCGTGTCTGATCCTGTCAGCTGGGCTCAAGCAGCCACGTCGCACCCTGCGGCTGGATGCCCCAGGGGTCACCCAGAAGTGTCCCTGAGAACACAGACGTCCCGAGCCCGCCTCCTCCCCTCCCCGGCACACAGCCGTGCACGTACTAAGTCCTCCTGACCCTGTACCACGTGTGACCGGCTTCCGTGTCTGGGCTCCAGGTGCAGGTGAAATTCTTCCTGTAGTAGTAGATGCAAGAAATGTTCTCGGGCTTGGCCGGCAGAGCTGAAACACACACAGACACACACACACACACACAGTGCTTCAGTGCGTGGGAAACAGGCCAGCATCGGGCGTTTGGAGGAAAACAGCGGATGCTGGGTTGGGTGGTGAGCTGCGAGGTAGGGCATTTTCTCCCCACCGGGGCCGTGGAGAATCTCACTCCGTCCCTTGGAAAATATGACAGGCCATCTTACCAGGTCGGCACATGCGTCCACATACATCCACACGCACACGGCCCGACCCCCCCACGCAGGGCCCAGGAAACCCCTGCTGCCCCTCCTGTGCCCGGGCCCAGTGCCCCTGCTCTCATGGGCAGTGCCTGTCCGGAGAAGGAATGAGACCCACGCCGCCCAGCACAGCGCACACCCACCTACCTGCCCGGCCGCCGGGGCAGAGCAGCGGGAGCGCCCACAGCGCCCAGGCCCACATGGCCCCGCGTCTGCGGCGAGAGCGAGTGTCCTCGGTCAGTCGGCTGGTTCCGTGTCGGTTCAGCAAGCCTCCTTCTAGGCACAAACGCGTCCTGAGCCCTTCGTTTTTTCAATCTTATTTCATTTCACGCTTTGACTGTCATCACACAGGCCCCTTGATACTCACTCCATCCACCCCGTCCACATCCATTCTGTCCACAGTTCATTCCACATGTGACATGGAGGTGCTGGCCCCGAGAATACACTCCCCGGAGACATGGGTGAGCTCTGTGGCGCTGAGCCCATCCCTGCCTCGGCCTCGGTTCCCAGCCAAACGCCTGGCTCACCGCTTCCCCAACGCACCAGGGTGTCTCCCACCCCACGTTCCGCCCGGGGGCTCCTTCTGCCTAAATGTCCTTCGCCGAGTCTTGGCAGGTGACCCGTCCTCCAGAACCACCTCAGCTGACCTCCGGACACCTGCCTCCTCCAGCGCCACAGGGCGGTGGCCGCGGCCCCGGCCCGCCCTGCCTGCCACCCCAGGGCGTGGGGCCGTGTACCTGTCTTCCCGGCGGCTCCTGCAGCATCTCCCACTCCCCTCGGAGCCTGTGTTCAGGCGGTGCCTGGTCTGTGGGATTGATTCACCAGCACCAAGCCCGCCCTCCCGCCCCAGCTGCGCCGTTTAGGAAGAAGTACTAGTAAATGGAGCCGCACCTCAGCTGCCAGGCCCTTGGAGGGAACAACATGGTCTCCACCCAGGCGGCCGCTGAGGGACCTCCCACCACGTGCCGTTTCTGGAGAAAACCACAGAGGCAGCCGTCTCCGATGCAAACTAGCGGAGAGCGCCCGGGCAGCGTGAGGAGCGCGATGGGAACAGTGGCAACGCCCGGGAGCAGGGAGCCGGGGCCTCGCCTGCCTCAGACACAGGCTGTTCTGGCAACAGCCACCTTGTTGACTGAAATGAGTTTGAAACCTACAGGGAACAATCTCCCATTGTCAGCGAAGAAGAAACGCGTCTTTAACATCCACTGTGGTAGGACCGGCGTCTCCACTGCCTCATCGCTGTCTCCCGCTTCTCATCCCGGGGCCAGAAACGTGCCCTCACAAGCCCTGGCGCAGCGAGAGGGGCCTCGGGACGGAGCCAGGAGGGAGCCGGGAGGAGGACGGAACCGGGAGGAGGACGGAAGGAGGACGGAGCCGGGAGGAGGACGGAGCCGGGAGGAGGACGGAACCGGGAGGAGGACGGAACGAGGACGGAGCCGGGAGGAGGACGGAACCGGGAGGAGGACGGAAGGAGGACGGAGCCGGGAGGAGGACGGAGCCGGGAGGAGGACGGAACCGGGAGGAGGACGGGAGGAGGACGGAGCCGGGAGGAGGACGGAGTGGGGAGGAGGATGGAGCCGGGAGGAGGACGGAGCCGGGAGGAGGACGGAGCCGGGAGGAGGATGGAGCCGGGAGGAGGACGGAGCCGGGAGGAGGACGGAGCGAGGAGGAGGATGGAGCCGGGAGGAGGACGGAGCCGGGAGGAGGGCGGAGCCGGGAGGAGGATGGAGCCGGGAGGAGGACGGAGCCGGGAGGAGGACGGAGCCGGGAGGAGGGCGGAGCCGGGAGGAGGGCGGAGCCGGGAGGAGGATGGAGCTGGGAGGAGGACGGAGCCGGGAGGAGGATGGAGCCGGGAGGAGGACGGAGCTGGGAGGAGGACGGAAGGAGGACGGAGCCGGGAGGAGGACGGAGCCGGGAGGAGGACGGAGCTGGGAGGACGACGGAACGAGGATGGAGCCAGGAGGGAGCAGGGAGGACGGAGCTGGGAGGAGGACGGAGCCGGGAGGAGGATGGAGTCGGAGGCCACGGCTATGATTGATGAATGAAAGCTTCCACACTCCAGAGCTACATGGTGATCCTGAGGCAGGTTTCGCATCTTTAAAACTTTATCAATATTATGTGTTAAATAAAATGTTGGTACCTAAAGTATTCTTAATGGGCTGTGATTATTGCTTGCCTCCTTGTCAGTGAGGCTACGCACCTATTATTTATGAAGTTTGAAAAGCTCAGTTTCCCCAAGGGAGGAAGTGGCAACGTGGTGGTGGTTGAGGATGGGCATGCCTGAGGCTGGCACTGCCGCGTGTGGGCCGGACCTCTCCCCAGTTAGCCATGGCCTCGGCGTTCTCTTCCCCATTCAGCGCTGTCGAGCCGCATACCAGTGCGAGGGATAAAGAAGAGCCCGTCCTGCCCTGGCTGGTTGCTCAGTGGTTAGCACATAGGCCCTGGCACTGAAGGGTTGCAGGTTCCATTCTGGTCAAGTGCACGGACCTGGGTTGTAGGTTCAATCCCAGCCCTGGTTGGGGTGCGTGTGGGAGGCGCCCAATCGATGTGTCTCTCTCTCATCCCTGTTTCTCTCCCCCCCTCTTTTCCACTCTCTCTGAAAATCAAGGAAAACAAATACCGTCAGGTGAGGATTAACCGGAAAAAGGGGCCTGTCCTTCTTCATTCTGGTCCAGTTTGTTTTGTGTTGTTTTTAACTGTATTTTTATTGATTTCAGAGAGGAAGGGAGAGGGAGAGGAATCAATGTGACCTCGTGGTTCCTAGGTCCGCGCTCAGCCCCTGAGCCACCAGCTAGTCCGTGGTTTCTAACAAAGAGAAGGGGCGGAGGGCGGAGGGCGGAGGGCATGGCAACTGCACAGTGCGTCCCTGTGCTGGCGGCTGTGCTCCCCGGAGGGCCGAGGGGAAGAGGGGGAGAAGGCGGGTGGCACCACGTCACCTGGTGAGCGCTGAGCCCCCGAGCACAGGCATGGGGGGGGGGGGGCGGGGAAGCCAGCAGCACTGCGGCAATGCCCTTCACTGACGCTCCTGTGGCCCCCGACCCTCACACGCCCCTGACCCTCTCATGCCCCCGACCCTCACACGCCCCTGACCCTCTCATGCCCCCTGACCCTCACACGCCCCCTGACCCTCTCATGCCCCCCGACCCTCACACACCCCGACCCTCACATGCCCCCTGACCCTCACTCGCCAGAGGCAGCGCTGCCTGGAGGTGTAAATGCGGATCAGTGGGGTCCCCCAGGAACTCGCCAGAAGCTGCGCGTCCAGCAGAGCCGTGCACAGGCGATCGAGGCATCTGTGGGCTGAGCCTGCGCGTCCTGCGCGCAGCACGGATGCTGTGAGTACAGAGCCATCGCGGAGAGGCAGGCTCGGGAAGTGCCGCCGGGAGTGTCAGAGCAGCGAGAGGAGCTGCACTGAACCCTCAGACGCCCCCAGCCTTGATGACCGAGTCTCCTGACCCCTGGTCTGCGAGGCCTCCTCCGACCCCTAATTTAGCAGCGGGAGGAGCCCGGGGCCAGGAGCCGTCTCTGTGGCAGACAGGGGCCCTTTGTCCAAGCACATCCGTGTCTCCACGTGCAGAGGTGACTCAGCCCCCCGCCCCCACCCCGTCTGGCCGCTCCGGGGAATTCACTCCACTCCCCAGTCATCGCTGAGACACCCCCGCTGTCAGCACGGGCTCTGAGTGACTCCTCCTCAGGGAGAGGCTTTTCCTAGAAGCACGCCCTTTCCCCCCGCGGGGCCTCCTGGCCGTGCCACCTCCGGGGAGCTGGGTCTGGGCCAGGAGCGGCCGGCTGGACGGGGACCCTCCGAGCCCACGGCGCCCCAAGATGGTGACCATCCTTCCAGGTGCAAGCCCAGCAGCGGCCACACGAGGAGGAGGACTGGGAAGAGACCCAGCGATCCCGCCAGCTGTGGCGGCGGTGGGATGGGACAGGGAGGAAGCGGCAGGTTCGACCCGGTCTCAGGCGACCACAGCAGCAGAGCAGAATGGCGGTGGTCCCTCCCGCCGCGCCTCCCTCCCCCGCCCTCCACACCATCCCTGCCGGCTCCAGAGCTCCCGCCCCGACCGTGCCCTGGGCGCTGGCTCGCGGATGCCACCGGCAGGAAACGCACTCGGGCGGCCACCTGCACACAACGGCCTCGCTGACGGCGGCGGCAAGGCTGGCGCAAACGCAACCACGAGGCTACGAAATGCTAATCCCACAACACAAATCACACCTCGAGGGCTGAATCCCGAGGAGGTGGTGTCCACGCCACGCTACAGGCATGGAACAGGCCCGTGGCTCAGGTGTGCCCAGCCCAGAGGTCATCGAGTGTGTAAGCGGCAGAGCTGGGATTCCAACCACGACGCTCTCACTCCGAAGCCACGGGCGACTTCCTGCCCTCGGCCGCCCGACGCCAGGCACGGACACAGCGCTCCTCCCACACCTCCTGGATCTCGTCTTCTCCAGCCCTGCATGCCAGCAGGTGAATGCATCGTCTATATTTCCCCAGCCCTGACCTCTGACCCCGTGGTCCCCCGACTCCACCCCAGCATTTTAAAATATTAGCGGCCCAAGGATTAGGTGCCCTGTACCTACCACCAACCAGTCTCTCCCACGAATCCTTCAGGAGTCTGGGTGTGACCTCATTTCACTGAAAGATGCAGAAGACCCATAACACAGAAAGAGGCCTAACGTGCACGGGTTCGAGTCATCAGACGCTTGGCACCCACCTGCCTGTGCCGGCGGTGGCCCCGACGTCCTGCAGGTCAAAGGATCAGCATCGAAGGAGCCCTGGGTCCTCCAGCGCCGCCGGACCTGGAGTCACCACAGGGAGAGACGCTGCCTCTCCGTGGGCTGGTCGGCCGGCCGGGACGTCCTCTGCTTTTAAGCCCAGCCCAGTCCCGCGAGGGTGCGGTGCGCTCAGCGCTGCTGCTGGGAAGAGAAGCGCATTATCATCAGCGCAGACCCAGCTGCTGGGAGAGGCCCACGCACGGGAAGCGCCGCTGGGAGTGGCAGAGCCACGAGGGGGACGGCTGCCTGGTCCCTCCTCGGGAGCCCTGGCGAGGGGGTCCTGAGAGCAGGCCTCAGCTGGAAGCAATATGTGGTCACGTCATCAGCTTCCAGCCGCGGCGAGGGGAGACACAGGCGCTCACGCAGAGCCCGGCTGTCATGCTGACTGTGCCTATGGGCGCTCATGGAAAGGGGGGCGCTGAGCCACCGCCTCAGGCCTGGGATGGCCATTTCCCATCACTGACATGTGGCGGCCTTCCCAGGTGCAGGCGGGGCAATTAATGACCTTTCCATTAACGATCTCGTTCCCGCTCCACCACAGTCCCCTGGCACAGGTGATGGTTTTACTCCCACTTTGCAGATGAGGAAACTGAGGCCAAAACCATGGAGGAACTTGTCCAAAGCAAGCGGTGGAGCCGGGAGTAGAACCAAGGCAGCCTGACCTTGTGCCCGTTTCCTGTAAGCGAACGGGTGAAAGGGGATTTCTGGGACCCCCCTGAGCACTCCCAGTTCACATCCTCTGTTACTGACAAAATCAGAGGGAAAAGCAGGTTAAGGAAGGGCTCCGGATGGAACAGGAAGGTATGCGTCCAGCCTCGGCACGTGCGCCGGAGCAGGGGACGGAGGCGGGGAGGCCTGCTGCGGCGAGGGCAGGAGACGGACGACGTCAGACACGGAGAGACGCCGAGCCCCTGGGTGGCAGGCGCGGCACAGCAGCAGCTCCTCAGCAGCAGGCCGATCACGGCCAGAGCGACAGTGTGCGATGTTGAAGGACACGGCTGGACCCGATGATGGTGTTGACGCATTGCTGGCTCCGGGTGATGGAAACGTTGTTCATCCCGTAGCGTGAAGCGCGTGGGGAGCCTGCGCGTGCTGATGTGGCTGCTGAGGAATGTTGGAGATTCCCGTCTGGCTGCTGTGGAGGGCGAGCAGCTGCCAGAGCAAATATCCAGCCAGGGTGACACCGCCCCCGGGAGACAGAAGTCTGGAAGGACGTGCGTCCGCAGGGAAGCCCAGCCGGTGCCAGGGGTCAGGGTGGTAAGGACGGGACGGCAGACTATCTTGGGGCCACACTGCAGGTTGCACATGGAACCCCTGTGACCTGGCGCAGGGAGCGCCCGGGCCCTCGAGGCTGTCAGCATGCACTCCAGTGACCCCAGGAGCAGCGAGAGGTCATGGTGACCCAGCACCTCATCCAAGAGGC
The DNA here is from genome assembly GCF_951640355.1 of Cnephaeus nilssonii. Taxonomy (NCBI): domain Eukaryota; kingdom Metazoa; phylum Chordata; class Mammalia; order Chiroptera; family Vespertilionidae; genus Cnephaeus; species Cnephaeus nilssonii. Next base: position 114,484,356 of record NC_137073.1, on the reverse strand, counting down.
TCCTGAGCTGCTGCGTCAGGAGAAACAGACCTACCAGAGTTTGCTTCATGCTGGCAATGCCCCAGTGAACTCCTCTGTGGGCATCTTTATGGTGTGGCCCTGGCCGGGGCTCCATGGTGAGAGAGCTGGCCTGCAGGCCAAAGGGTCACGGTTTTGATTCCCGATCAAGGGCACGTACCTCGGCTGCAGGTTCGATCCCCGGCCCCAGTCAGGGCGGGAGGCAACCAATTGATGTGTCTCTCATCAATGTCTCTCTCTCCCCCCCCTCCTCTCTCCCTCTCACTCTCTCTAGAATCAATGGAAAAAATACCCTTCCTCTTGGGTGAGGGTTTTGAAAAGCTGTGTTTCTCCCCTCACACACTCCGTCTTTGGGTCAGCCAGGGGGCCGGGGTTACAGCAGCTTCAGAGGCCCGCTTCCCACCTAAGGGGGACCCTGCCCAGGCTGCCGCTGCCCCTGGCCAGACGCGGGCGCAGCTCTGAGAGGACCTCGGCGCCTGGGACTGCATGGCACCTGAGCGAGCTGGGCAATGCCACCAAGCCGTGTATGAATGGCCCCTGGGAAAAGGCATAGAGGGCCGTCCGTGACCTCAAAGGCTTTGCCAAGGATGAGGAGGGGCAGGACACCGATGAGGCTGCGGCTGAGGGGACGCAGGGAGCCCGGGGGTGGTCCCTGAGGAAGGAGGTGACGTGTCTCTCACATGGATGTCTCTCCCTCTCCCTAAAAATCAAGGGTACATATCCTCGGGTGAGGATTAACAAAAACAACAACACAAGAATAGTTCACAAAGTAAAAAGGTGCGAGAAAGCTAAGGTTAACTTATCGTTGAAGAAAGAAAACTATTTTTTATAAGTTTCGTGTCGTCTAAGTGGACAGCGTGCCTCATGTCCTGGCCTTCCCTCACACTCCCGACCCCCAGGACGGCTCAGCCCTCGGCCCCGCCTTCGAAGGCACCGTGCCCACCCCCACACCACACGCCCCGCACCTTCTCTGTGCTCGGGCACAACTACCTTCCGCTGTGTTACACTTGCCCGCGGCGCTCAGCGCAGTGACGTGCGGTCAGGGCTGCAGCCCAGTGGCAGCGGCTCGCCGTCCAGGCGTGAGGGCCTCTGGGATGTTCGCTCAGCGGCCAAGTTGTCCAGCGCCCGTTTCTCAGATGGCAGCCCCGCTGTTCAGCCACACACGACTGCAGCCTGAACAAGGCGCCACAGGCTGGAGGGGAGGCTCAGCCCACACCCCCCGCTCAGCGCCCGGCCCTGTGCTCGGCTCGGGGGGCAGAGGGGAGGCGGAGGCCCCCAGGGGCGTCCACCAGGTGCCACGGCCCCGCCGGCCAGGGCTCACGCAGGTGTGTGCCCCGAGCTTCGGCAATGCAGGGAGCCAGGGACTCCGCCCAGGGAACGGCGGCCCCAGGGAGCAGCTGAGAGGCAGGGACATCTCAGCGGACCTGGCACTGGGAACAAATGCACGTGACAGTGTGAGGGGACAGCGTTCCGGGAAGAGGTGTGAGAGCCACACGGTTACGGGCACTGGGCCGGGCCTGGCCGCACCCTGACCACCTCCTGTTGGGAGTCTAGAGGCGGGTCCCTGAATGTTCACCTCCGCCCAGAACCTCAGAACACGGCTCTTTGGAGAAGCGGTTCTCAGATGCGGCGGCGGGAGGGCCCTAGAGTGCTCCTCGGGTTGGGCTGGGCCCTAAAGCCAGTGGCCGGGTCCTGGTAAGAGAAAAGGAGACACAGACGCCTGAGGTCGGAGGGTGGCAAGGGCAAGCCCGCCCGCCCCAGGCCTCTCACCTGGATGCCGCCAGCGGAGCTCCGGTGGGCAGAGTCCCAGTCGGTCCCAGCGGCCAACCTCCCGCCGGGTCCTGGCAGCGGTCACTGGGTGCCCGGAGCCGCTTCCCAGCTCTGGCAGCTTCCCGGGCCTGCTCGGCTCTCCCCAGGCCGATGCAGGAAGACGGGCGCCCGCCCACCATCAGGGCCTCAGACAGAGGGAGGCGGTCCCGGCTGAGGACGGGGCGCTGGGTGGGGCCCTAGGCCCGCAGTGGACACCGCGGCTGCCCAGGGCAGCATCGCACACGGCCGGGCTGGCCCTTCCCGGGGCCGCAGGAAGACGCTTTAACACGTGGGATACTGTGCGCAGCACACACACCCTCCCAAGTGCAAAGCGGTCTTCTCTCACGTCAGGGGCGACGACACGGGCACTGCCAACCTGTGTGAGCTGGGGCGCAGGGAAGCCTCTGCCTCCGCTGCTGCCCGGCACGGACCTGGCAGCACAGCCAGTGGGCCAGGCGGCCGCCCCTCCGCCCCAGACCCTGGCGACAGCGGGAGGTCGTGTGCCCCGTGACGTCAGGTCGCGTCCCACTCTGACCTCCACACCAGGAGCCTCCCTCCAGCTCCACCTCGGCCTCATGCACACGCGGACTCACAGGAAGTGAGGCTGCGCTGCCTCGGTCCCGTCCCAGCCTGCAGCCTCCGGAGCCCAGGCCTTGGACTCAGAGGGGGGAGAGCAACTGGGGGAAGGGGCCACAGGCGGCGGAGGCTGAATTTGACGAACGCTGGCATATCCGGTCTACGTAACCCTCTCCACAAAACCTGAATGCAAGGGAGGCTTAAGGTTTCTGGGGCCAAACAGCAGAAAAACACACGCTGGATATAAAAAACTTCTTACTAAATCCCAGGGTGAAAGGTTAGTGGAACAGAGTGCACTACGAAGCAACATTTGGAAAAACAAGAGGAAGTAAGGGAGCTCTTGGAAATTAAAAATAACTAAAAATAATAAGAGGGTTGGAAGATAGTAAAAGTTCTACCAGAACATAAGCACACAGATGAAAAACCATAAAACACGAGATACAGAAGACTAATTGTACAATCTACCACAAGAGAGAGCAAACTCCGGGGGAAATTAGCCAAGAAATAACACAACACCCCCTCCAGAAAAGGGGGTGCGGTGGGGCGCAGCAGGCACTCGCTGGAGTAAGGCGCCTCAGGGTGAAGCCCAGCACACCCGCCCTCGCCATCAGCCTCCAGAGGACACGGGTGGGACTGGACCCCAGAAGGCACCCTGGGGAAGGGGCATGTTCCTCCTCCCGCGAGGAGAGGACGGCAAGCCCCAGGGTAGACTAACGGTCCAGGTGTAAAGCAAGTGGGTGTGTGAAGGGTTTTGATCACTTTCACTTGATCTTGACCTAATAATTCTCCCTGGAAACGCAGAGAGAGGCCCCAAGGTTGGAAACACCGTGGAGGCGAGGGTATCAGACGGTGATGCTGGCCCAGCGGAGAGCCATCGTTACCAACGTGACCCTGCCTGTGGGCTCCCGGTGCCAGGACAACGGTTGTGGCACGGGCCGGCCTCCTGGGTCCGGAGCAGGAGGTGGAGGCTAACTCTGGAAAGGTAGCGGCAGGCGGCACATCCCCGGAGGAGAGAGAACCGGGGTGGGGTGGGGGAGGCGGCCATCACCCTCTCACCATGGACCCTCCTAACCACAGTATTTACAGCGACCAAGTGTTCTCTCTTTTGCCTTTTTCTTTTTACTCCTCACCAGAGGGTACGTTTTCCTTGATTTTTAGAGAGGAAGGAAGGGTGAGAGAGAGAGGGAAACACCTATCAGCTGCCTTCCTGAATGCGCCCTACCGGATCCACCTGCAACCAGGTGTGTGCCCTGCCTGGGAATGGAACCTGCTGCCTTCTGGTGTGTGGGACAACGCTCCAACCCACTGAGCCGCCGGCCAGGCCTGTTACCTTTTTTGTGTCTGTAGGAGGAGGATGAATGCTACCTAAACTTACTGCAGTAATCATTTCCAACATTTATGCTACATGCCTTAAATTTACACTGTGCTGCGTGTCAATTACATCTCAATACAGCTGGGGAAAATAGGAAATGACTAAGGAGAGGCGCGTTAAATATTTACATCTCATACAGGAAGTCAACAGAAGTCTAAGCTTGGTGAGGCCGAGTAAAACATGATGGCAACCAGACACGGTGAAGGCAGGCGAAGGGGACGGGGGCCAGCAATTTAGAAAGGGGGGCGGGCAGGAGCCCACGGCTTCCTTTAAACCCATCACATTTCACTTTCTAATTGTATGTGTGTCTGCTACTCTGATAGTCTTTTAAAGATAGCAAACCATTACTTAGAAATGAGGCATGAGACCCGGGGCCATTTGCCATCGGGCTGCAATGACGGTGGATTGCTCGTGCCTTTCTTCCCGTTTACCTGTGGCTCAGTAATGCAGTTACGTGTGGCAATTTGACACATCGAGGTAGTCAAAAGCCTTTTAAAGCAATCAGACCAAGAAGCTCTCTGAGGAAATGGAAAAGACAGAAATGGCTTGTAAATAACCTCTTTGAACAAAACAAACTGAGAAAATTAAGAGACATTACAATAACAACGCAAACATCCCCTCCTTCTGCCTTTTCCAGAAGTGAGATCACGAAGTGTATTTCCCATATTTTTATGGTGGAACCTCCCTCGGAGCCGTTGGTGTCTGTGCATCTGTCTCCAGGTTCCTACCAGCCACCGATAGACTCACACTGACAACCCGCTGGAGGCGCGGTATTATTTTTACTTGCCTGTTTACTCTTTTTATATAAGTAAATAATCCTTTTGTTATCAAATCTGTTCATTGTTTCCTTCATTTCTGTCCTTTGAGCTTACAATCAACTCTCACCTTCAATTCAAAGGTTTAATATTTAACTGTATTTTTGTAGGTTTTTTTGTAATTCACATGAAGTTTATTTTGAATATGGCATGTGGCAGGCATCTAACTAGTAATCCTAACATCTTGTTGAATATCCCTCTTTTCATATGTGATCTCATTTATTAACCAAATTCCTACAAGAAGATGTATGTTGAGGACATGTTGCTTTGGATTTAAGTGAACAATAAGATACACTCAAAACAGATCATTTCTGTCTCCCTACTATTTACACCTCATTGCTTTATGTCTTAATGTTTTGGTTCATTCACTCAATGATCTAAGAACTTCTTACATTCTAGACATAGTAAGTTTAAGATATATAATGGCAAGTGAAAAGGGGGCTGTTTTAAAATATCAAAAGGTTAATTCTGGCAGGAAGGAACAACATTGTTTTTTGTTGATCTAGTCTGTATTCAAAGAATGATTTTCATCATTACATCAGTGTATTCGTGTATATTATGTATTAATATTTAATTTATATAAGATGACTGTGTTCACTTCATTGGTTTCATAACACCAAATTTCCAAAGAGAGGAGTCGAAACTATGCTATGCAACAGAGGAAAAGCGCAGTGGCAAGGCTGAGAGGACAGTCTGCACAGGACAGAAACCACGTTTGGCCACTGAGTACAGAGCTCACGTGCACTCACTGAGCTGCATTCAGGGCCTCTGACCACTAGACGCTGCCGGCAGAGGCTCCTGCTGTCCCCTCCGCCTCACGTTCCAGGGACACACCGTGGTGTCAAAGCCTCCTTGCAAGGAAAACCGAGCCCAATCATTTCTAACCAAGCGCACCACCCACGCTGCTGCTTATCATAGGGTCATAAACCCTAGCCTAAGACTCAGCTAGCATTTGGACAGGAAGCATGTCTACAATCCCTGAAGAATACACTAGAAGGAAGCAAGATGTTTAGAATGCTTTAATCTTTCCAGGCAACACCGTCTGTATCAGCAGCTGCAAAGCTGTAACGTCAGCCTCTCACGTAACTGGTCGGTGAGGGGTTTCAAGGGCAGGAGTAAGAACAGAACGACAGGAGGTACGAGTACTGGGTTTCACACTTCCATTAAAAACTCAAAATCAAAACTGCTTCTCTGCATCAAAACGATCAGAGCTTGAAGGCTGCCGTGGCTTTAATCCCACGACTCGTCGTCTGCTGGGTTAGGGACTGGTGACGAGGAAAAGCCTGCTGCGCTGAGAGTGCTCTTGCCACGGTAGTTCTTTAAGAGAAAGAAAGAGAAAGAGCGAGTTAGTGTGCTGACCGCTCAGGCTCCACTGCCCAGACTGAGAGCGGGCAGCGCGAGTCTCCAGGACCAGCTCTGGGGACAAGGCCCAGCTCCACCTGGGAAGTCAAGGAAAACACTTCAAGCCACTAGTTCTGGCAAATGGAGAAACTAAAAGCTCTGACACCAATGAGTACGCGCAACTACTTCATGATTCCTATGCTCGCTGTTTCTGTTGCCTAGAAACTGACACAACAGAAAAGATGTACAACTCATGTCTCTAGGAATGTATCTTAGTAATCATGTGGCAAGAATTCCAAAAATAAAGAATTCCTACAGGAAGCTCAAAAGATACCAAATTAGAATTTAAAATGCCAGCACACTTGGGAGAGGGGGACTTATGAGTATAAACCTTGATGTTAGTTCCTCACCTTTAACACCAAAAACACCTACATATATGGAATTTAGAGAAATATTACAGGAACCTTCAGGTATAAAAATAATGGCTCAGGCAAATGCTGGCGGTTCTCAGCACGTCACAGTAGCAGACATACTTCCACAGAGTGACTAGAAGCCCCGTCTGAACCGCGTCCCCACCAACCTTCCTGGTGTCCACCGATGTGAACACGTTCTCTCTGCTGCTCCCGCTGAAGCCGGGCACGTAGGTACTGAAGGCGACCTCTTCCAGCCACGCGGGAACGTCCTGCTGGGCCTTTAAAACAATTGAACTTCGTGAACCACATGCGCAGATGCAGCCTCAAAGACCGCCATCCACCTTCCTGAATGCGCTGCGTGCAGTGCCGACCTCCCCGCTGAGGTGAGGACACTCCGTGCAGCTCGACGATGGGACACTTACATCCGACAGCACCTTCACGAGCGGCTGCGCTAAGTGCCGGTCTGACTCGGGATCAAAGAAGGAGACGGCTCTGCCCGTGTTCCCACAGCGGCCGGTGCGCCCGATGCGGTGCACATACTCGTCGATGGTGGAGGGAAGGTCAAAATTGATCACATGCTGGACGTTTTCAATGTCCAGCCCCCTGGCGGCTACTGAAGTGGCCACCAGCACTGGGCACTTCCCGCAGCGGAAGTCTCCTAGGGCCTGCTCTCGCTCTCTCTGCTCCCGGTCACTTGGAAGAAAGGAAAGCACGAATTTTAGGACAGCTCTGAAGAAAACTATAAGGAGAGCCTTTGACATTTGACGTATGAATTTATTTTTAATACCAGTAAAAGCATTTGACATTAAATTTCTTTTTAATACTAGCAACATATGACATTAATGTTATCTCTCACATCTATTACACAGTTCCCGCAATACTCTGAGGTTAGAACACCATCCCCAGCGGCAGATGGGATAACAGCTAATAACATACAGCTAAACCGTAAACTCCAGATGACAAATGTCAAGTCTCACCTATTAATAATCTCTATTAATAATCTTTCTAGTCTTGGAAGAAACACTATTTGATTAGAACACGTTCTTAAAAAATACAGGTTTTTGACAAGTATAACCTCAGCATTCTACACAGTCACTGATTATTTTACACGTGCCAGTGAAGGACCAACACTGCCAGGTTAACAAGTTGTAAGCACGCAGTGCGCCAAGAAGCTTAGATTCGGCAGAGGAAGCCCTGGGCTCTGAGGACCGGGCCCTCCTGCAGGGGCACCTTAGAGGAGTCCCCACTTCTCGGGAGGAGGAGCCCTAAGACAGGCCTTTACCTCCCTCGTCCCTGACACTTAGTTCTAATAAAACCTTGAAATGAAGGTGAAGAATAATAGTTTCGGTTTTGAGAATTCTGAACATGAATCCTACCTAGGTTTCTATCATATTCGTTATATACACTCACGTTTCTGAACAAGCGGCAAGTAGATACCACCTGCCTCCTAGGAAGTGGTATTAATCTACTCACCCATGAATGCTTGTTGTTGATATTTTTTCTTGACAAAGGAAAGTGGCAATAAAATCTGCTTTTTTCTTAGTTTCAACAAAGACCATCGTTCTTTCATCACCTACAATGAAGACAATGAAACTGACTAACATGCAAACTAAAAACTCAGGAGAAGGAAAGGGAGGCGAGGAGGAAACCTTCTCATCCACCACTGCCCTCTCAGCTCCTCCACCAACCGCCCGGTCGGATCGGGACGCAAATATCCCCTCAAGGGTGGGCTCGGGGGAGAGAGAGAAATCCAGTTTGACTCAGCTGTTAAGTGTGTACTATATATATTTCTGAGGGACACCCTGTATATAAATACCAGACACCTTTAAAAAATGCTTTCTTTCTTTTGCTCATTTTTGGAAATCAGATGGTTTCTTGCCTTCTTCTGCCTCTTTCCCTTCCAACTGAGAGAGAGCAGCTACAGGGAGGAGGGAGGCGGGCGTGCAGCCTGTGAGCACTCCAGTTCCTCTCCCTGCGAGGCGAGGGGAGGCCTTAGACGGCCCTCCTGGAAGTTTTGTTTCCAGCACAGCCTCCAGCTCTCCACTCACACAGACTCAGGGGATGACTTTCCATAAGAATGGCTTTGGGGGAAAGGGGACTGGATTTCTCCTCAGTATTCTGAAGAAGTACAGTTAGGTCTTTTAGAGTCCCTTCCAGCGCTAAAACGCTTCCAGTCCATGAACACAGGAGGCCTTCGGAAGCAAAAACGGGAAGCCAGAAATACAGCAGAGCTCACTTTTGGTGGAGAAGAGCTTGATGTAAAAATACGTTACTAAGCCTTTCTATTTTCTAAAGCAAACAAAAAACCCCTATTTTTCTGCTGGAATAGTTTTTAGTCAAATACTGAAAAAAGAAGCAATAATGAAAGTAAACTTACTAAAACTCATACCAAACAACACTTAAGAGCAGCTTTAAAAAAGCAGACTCCTGTCAAGAGGCACCGGCGCACCTGTGTTCCGCAGGGTCTCGACCAGCTTCTCGCGCTTGGAGTACTGGCCCACCTGGAGGACCGTCTGCTGGACATCTGTGCATGCTCCACCCACTTGTCCAACAGCAACAAACAAGTAGTTCGGCTTTAAAAACTCCCCAGCCATCCTTGAAAGACAAAAGATTAGTCCTTCACTTTACCTCTTCCATTAACACACAAAACATCTGCTGAAATCCTGAAAGACAGATCATAACAACTACAACATAAGGTGAATACTTATGTCATCCAAATACTCCTCTCAAAGATCAATATAAAATACGAATCTGCAAAATATACAACTACTAGCGGAAAAGTTTGTGTCAAATAATGGACATAGTAGTTACAACTGCATGTGCTGACCACGCAAAACTACAAAATGTGTGTATAACAATAAAAAGTATGCTCCACTGAAATGTAAGTTTATGCAAAAATTCTGTTCTTTGCTCATTGCTTTTACCATGTAAAATACTGTTTATCAAATCACTAAACTTCAAATGAACTGTTATGAGCAAACCAGTCCTCAGGTCAGTGCTTTTCACGTCGTGACGCACATAGAAAATCTTGTTGAACAAACTGGGCAAAACAATGAGATAAGGGCCCAGAGGCCAGGCCAGGCCAGGCTGTGGATGCTCCCTCAAAAGCTGGCACCAGCATCTTGACAGGCACAAGGTCACCCAGAGACCTGGGAGATGGAGAGGGGAACTGCAGTCGCACAGCTGAGTCTGGGGGAAAAGGGCAGATCCAAACCTACCTTCGCTCCTCCGCTCTCCCTGTCTCCTAGCTGCCTCCTAGAACATCGTGAAACAGTTCAGACTCAGCGCATCCAGAATCTTCATCCATCACTGCTGCTGCTTTCTCCTCACGTGCTTCCTCCTCCCCCAAAGAGGGAAGAGCTTCCTTCTGATCTACCTCCTTCCAGCAAGCACCCGCTCGTCCATCAACCTTGACAGCATCTGCAGGTCCTTCCTGGCCTTCCTCCTCCTCATTCCCTATCCACTGTGCATGCGCCTGCGCCAGGCACGCCGGGGCCTGGGCACTGGGAGCACCAAGATGAAGATGACGGTCTCTGCCTCTGAAGTGCTCACGCCCATTTATATAAAAATAATTACTATACTTTTAAAATGTGCAGTTTAATATTTACACATTTTAATTTTATGGTAGACATTTTAATGTATTTATTGTAACAATCTAGTGTTACAAAAGCACCTACTGAACACTTCTTACATTCCAATAAATGTACAATGTGTTGTAAACAGTTTAAAATGATGTCTACTTAGAAGAGTCTTCGAGTTTGAAGACTGACTGAGGAGGTGGCAGGAAGAGTGTGGCAGAGGAACAGGCGGGCGAGGCATTCCACGCCCAAGGAGAGGAGAGATGAGAAGGAACGAGAGGAGGAGAGAGTGCGGCCCGCCCAGCCACAGGACACTTTCACAGACCAGAACGGACCATTCCAGGAAGCAAGTGGCAGGTGAGGCCGACGGTCACGCGGGAACGTTTGAAAGCTGTTAGTCTGTGGGGATGGGAGACATGCAAGGGTTTATTCTGAATCGATGTCCAGGAGGGTCAGACTTCATTTTAGAGTTATTTCTAATGCAAAAGTGGGGCTGAGGGAGGGAGGCAGTTTAGAAAGCTACTGCCCACAAGCAGAGGGAAACTGAAAAGGCTCTAAATTACGGCCGGAAACAGAGAAGAAACTAACAGATTCGAAACATTTTAGGGATAACTGCCAAGTTGAATATTTTTCAAGGGCAGAGACGTAAAGGGATGTGAGGGAGGATTCAACATAATTCAAAGGACTTGGGCTTAAAAAGACCGTGATCCCAATAAGGAAAACTGGGAAGAGGGAGCAGAAGAGGCTCAGCTGTGGACGTGAGGAGCAGGAGTTGCTGGTAATCCATCCCAGAGGAAAATGCTGCCAAGAGGTTAGAGCTGAGCGCCTGGAGCTCAGGAGAGACCAGGGGTACGGGCAATAGGCGGGGCACTGCCGGCAGGTGCCAGCCAGCGAAACGGACGCTGCAAGGCCTTGGCGAGCTGGAGGGAGGAGCACGGACTCAGGCAGAAGACAGGGACGCGACCGAGGAGTCAGGGACTGAATGATACACAGGACCCACAAGCAGGGACTCCACCCGACTTCCTGTATGTTCCCAGGCTCAGAATCCAACATGGCTCATGAAAGGGCCTCAGCAGACACTGCTGCCCGATGGGGCACACATGGTCATCTGGCCCGGCTGACACCCAAGGACTTTCCTATTTCAGGGTAGACACGCAGACACTGGCTGAAGGAACTGTCGCCAGCCCCGCCTGAGGGCCTGGGGGCGTGTGGCCCCATGCGACTTCTACCAGACCAGGGCCCTCTGCGGAGCACAGGCGGCCCACAGGCCACGTCACACTGGACCTCTGGAGCTGCCACCCAGACAGGAGCCGGCACCGCCCTCCCTGTCCCAGGAAAGACAGCCAGCGCCCGGCCTGAAGAGCCCTCGCTGAGGCAGGCATCACGCCACAGGCACAGGGACTCGGAATCAGGATCTTTCTGTGGGGCCGGGGCCTGGGCACCAAGGGGCGCGAGCAAGAGAGGCCCCCATCCCATCACTCCAGAGACCCGCCAAGGAACCTGTGCTTCCTGCCCCCACGAGGGGCCTGCAGGTCTGGAGGTCTTGGTTCCCAAAAGAGAACAGTCCCGCCTCTGAAAACAGCCGAACTGGGAGCTAACGCTGCTGTCTGGGCACTGCAGGCTCGCATGGCTAAGGGACCAGCAGCCCAAAGAAGTCAGCACACCCCCAGGGTTCTCCCGGCCTCTCACTCCCAGACCACATCTGTCAGCAGCTGCTGTGCACATCTCCTCCCAAGACCACTCCCCCAGCTCTGTGACTGATGGGAAGAAAAGGGACAGTTACAAAGACAACTTCACTGAGTTAGAACTGACTAAATCCTAGCTACATGCTGTGCTATAACACACACACACACACATTTTAATAAAATGTGATGTTAATGCAAAGCCAAGAACAAAGGTAAGAAACAATGAAAACTATGGTCAACTTTTTAGGCATACATCTACTTTTTAAACTATTTTAAAATCTTTAAAAAATCAAATGTTTCTCAAAAATAGGATGTGCATATTGCTTCTGTTTCTATAAAAGCATTTATGTACGTTACAGTTATCTTTAAGAAGAAAAAAACTAACCTTTGAATTTCTTCTGGGAAAGTTGCACTAAACATAAGTGTCTGGCGCTGTTCCTTTGAAGGCATTCCTGGGCAGGAAATTAATTTCTTCATTTCTGGTCCGAAACCCATATCCAGCATGCGGTCAGCTTCGTCCAGAACGAGGTATCTGACTTGTCTAAGACCAATCTTTACGGGTATTTTCCAAGGTTAGAGCAGAGAATGCACACTAGTTAATGCATTACACTAAAATAGTCTCCACATTCCAACTATTAATATTTTCTTAAGGATGAAAATTAGAAATCAATGCAATGAGAATGGTTACGCTTAGATAATACTTTACTGATTATTTCAGTTCTCAATGATCTCTAATGTTTTAAACATTTTATAAGTTATGACTAAAACCAGAACATCTATATCAATACTGCACAGCAGACCTTACGGTACTCACGTGACCATTCTGCATCTTCGCTGCCTGACACACCGGCCGCGGCCACTGCAGCTATATACGCACTTGACCTGTGGCTAGTGTGCCTGAGAAACTGGATTTTAAATTTTGTATCATCTTTGAAGTTAAATAGCCACATGAATGATGAATTGGACAGCACAGATCTAGACTGCATTATCTGATAAAGTCAGATTCCTTGAGAAATAAACATTTCTAACAGGATGACAAATACAAATGTCTTTTAAATGGCAATTTTTTTCTAACTCCTTCAAACCCCGAATAAATTCTCTGTTCTCTAATCACTCAAGAACAACTGGGAAACGCCTCTGACCTTGAACCTTTATTGCTATAAAGAGCAGCACACATTTGTAAACAGGAAACGAATGACTTTGGTACCAACATGGGACATGTTTAGTGACAGATCAAGATGGACCTCTCTGGATACTCTCTTTTTAACTTTATTTTTATTGTTGACACTACTGCAGATGTCCCCATGTCCAACCCCCCTTGGCCCACCTTCCCCGGCCCCTCTCCCCTTCCTGCTGGCCGCCATCACACAGCTGTGTGTGTCCACGGGCTGTGCAGACAGCATGTTCTCTGGCTAATCCGCTCATCTTTTTCATCCGTTCCCCTCCCTTCCTCCCCCTCTGGGTACTCTTAGTAAGTATTCTCAGAGAAGTGCCTTGATGCAGAAAAAGCATGTTTTAGTAACCTCTTTAGAGAAGAGCTAAAAAAATAGCAAATCATGTTCATGAAAGTGAACTAAAAGTACTGTTCAGGGATGTAACCGTGTGGGATGTGAAACCTAAAATAACTACATGGTCCTAAAATCTCCTTAAAGTCTTAGAAAATTAACAATTCTGGTTACTATCGCTCCCACACTTAAATGGCAGACAAAATTATTGCTGTCAAAGGCTTCCTCTAGGGCCGTGGTCGGCAAACTGCGGCTCGCGAGCCACATGCGGCTCTTTGGCCCCTTGAGTGTGGCTCTTCCACAAAATACCACAGCCTGGGCGAGTCTATTTTGAAGAAGTGGTGTTAAAAGAAGTTTAAGTTTAAAAAATTTGGCTCTCAAAAGAAATTTCAATCGTTGTACTGTTGATATTTGGCTCTGTTGACTGATGAGTTTGCCAACCACTGCTCTGGGGGAAAAAAGATTTCATCAAGACACACACTGAGTGGCCAGATTATTATGATCTCTGAACACATAATAATTTGGCCACTCAGTGTGTGTGTGTGTGTGTGTGTGTGTGTGTGTGTGTGTGTGTTAGAGGCCCAGTGCATGAATTCGTGCATGGGTGGGGTCCGGCCAGCCTGGCCAGGGGGAGGGGACATGGGCGGTTGGCCAGCCTGCCTGCTGGTCGAGCTCCTGGTCAAGGGGACAATTTGCATATTAGCCTTTTATTATAGAGGAAACACTGAGTGGCCAGATTACTATGCGTTCAGAGATCATAATAATCTGGCCACTCAGTGTATATGAAACCAGAGAAAAGCATTTATCACATTTTTCTCCTAGTGTGGCTGGATATAGGATACGGATTCTGAAATCAGATCCAGATCTACCTTAGCACTATTAACTTTCTAGAGCTAACTAGGGGGTTTTAAATAAATAACATGATCATGCTGAGCTTGCTTTCCCAAGTATGAAATGAAAAATACTATTTATCTCCTGTTGAAATTATTTCAGTAACACATTCAAAAAATGTGATGGGGGCCTAACATACAAATGGTTATAAATGGTGCTCTAATAAATATCTACATCTTTATACCACTGTCTCCATTTCCCATACCCAAAACTTAATTCATCCGCACAGCCTCCCCCGGGCCTACCTTTTCTTTACTGATGACATCCATCAGTCTCCCAGGAGTAGCACATAACACGTTACAGCCTTGGGCTATCTGTCGAACTGAATGCCCAAACTGGGTGCCCCCATATATGACCACAGCTCTTACACAAGTTCTAGTGACAAGAAAAAAAGTGTTATTTTCTAGTTACTTGAAAATTAGACACTTACATCTAGCAAAACCCATAAAGACAAAACCTAATACATTCAACAACCTTTAAAAAATTAAATTCTTCCCAGGAAGAAGTTGATAAATGAAAAACCATGAAAAAATATTTTATTACGTATCTGATAAAGAGCTCTTCAAAAACAAGGATAAACACCACCACCGCCCACACAAAAATAGAAAAACATGAAAAAATGATTCATTAAAAGCACAAATGACCTTTAAACCTTTTTTTAAGTTACACGTTATTTTAAAAAGGAAAACAAATGAAGATTAATACAACATTTCTCCTCCAATGTGATAACACCAGTCAGGCAGACCGTAAGGAAACTGGCACTCGAGGGGGTAAACTGATGCCACCCATTTCACAACTGTAGTCACTATTAAAATTTAAAAACATATTTTTATTCCAATAAGTTCACACATACGAATTTATCCTTCAGGTATGTCCCCATAACAGGCAAAGATGACTGTATAATAATAAGATTCAGTGCCAACATTATTTTTAGTATTGAAAGATTGAAAACTACCTAAGCATCTAACAATAGAAAACTCAAAATTACAGTCCATCCATCCAAAGGAATACTATGCTTTCATAAAGAGAAAGGGTCAGTTCTGGAATAAGCAATACCACAGCAACACCATTTACAATCACAGGCGACACAGCTGAGTAGGCTACCATTTGTCACGAGGACTGAAATGCACGTGTGGAGGAAGGTGCAAGACGCAGAGCAGGTGGACACTGCTCACTTCCTCCCATGACCACATCCACCTTACAACTGAACTACAAACCCACCCACCTGAGCATCAACTGCGGACAGCTGAGGAAGCTCAACAGAAGCCTGACAACCAAGGGTACAGAAGATGCCACCCGAGACTGGTAGGGCGGGGGGAGGTGCGAGAAGGGCTGGGCCCCTCCCACGAGCGGCTAGAACCAGGAAGGATGTCTCATGGTAAAGGCTCCCCCTTAGGAGCGAGGGTCCCAACCCCACACCGGGCTCCCCAGCCAAGAGTGCCAGAGCCAGGAAGAGGGGCCACATAACATCTGGCCGTGAAAATCAGCAGGGATTCGACCGGTCCAGGTGAGACAGAGGACCCAGGGGTCCTCTTAAAGGGACAACGCACAAATGCTCCTTTGTGGGCACTCACTCTGGGCTCCAGTGAAGGGGTGGAGGCTGGAAGGCCGCCAGAGACACAGGGGGACAGACCGCATCGTGTGGCTCTGGATGAGGGCTGGAGGAACAGCCGCCCATGCCCGTGTCGAGTCCTCTTACTGCACGCCCACAGGCACCGTATTTCCATCAAGGCTCAACTCCCACAGGAGGCCCACAGAGCCTACACCGGAGACTCCTGGAGAGCTGGCCCAGGGGGTCAAGGAGACTGTGTCACTGGGCCCCATAGGACCTACCACTAAGGCCATCCTACCAAGACTGAGAAACTCACCAGTTCTACCCAGTGCACAGAAACAAACACAGAGAGAAGCCAAAATAAGGAGACAAAGAAATATGCCCCAAATTAAAGAACTGCAGAAATCTAGAAAAAGAACTAAATGAAATGGAGGCAAGTAATGTAGCAGATAAGAGTTCAAAACAATGGTTATAAGAATGCTTTATTCATAGTAGCCCCCAATTAGAAACAACTCCAATACCCCCAAATAGGGAAATAAAATATATACACATAATTTTAAAGTCTTTAAGAATTAGGTCTAATTATGAAATAAGCAGTTTTCCATATTTATGTGTAAAAGGACAGAAAATTAGGAACACCTGAAGTTCATTTTTTAAATTAAAAACTACCAGAACATACACCAATATGTTCACTACTTTCTTATCGTTCTATTATCATCTAATTTTTCATGAGCATGTTTCTTTTTACAAATAAGCATAAGCAGGGATTCCATAAACAAGATTAGGAGAAAGAACACTTCAGTTACGTTACGTGACTGTGTTGTGACTGAGCTCTCCCCAAACAGAGCAGAAAGCCTTCTTACAAAACGCTTGCTGTGAGTGGCCTCGGCCGCACTCACCCGAAAGAAAACTTCCTGGCTTCCAGGTAGATCTGGTTGATGAGCTCCCGCGTGGGGGCCACGATGATGCACTCGGGCTCCTGCAGCTCTCGGAAACGGCTGGCGGTGATGCCGTCACGCATCATGTGCGCCAAGATCGGCAAGAGAAAAGCTGCCTGCAAGTTAAATGGCATAATTTACAAATTACCAAGCATCCTCTCTCACCCTCCATCATTTTGGTTTAGATACTACCATGTTCCAGAAGGAGCTGAACACACTTAGAAAAATTAAACATGTTAACTGCAAAACTAGTCTAAGATCACTTCAAAATTCTTTCTTCAGAACTACGAACACCCCAATAAAAGCAGAAACCAGAAGCAAACACTTCAGTACAGTATGTACGACAGTTCACTGACATCATCTTCAAACTTCAATCCAACAAGAGATTCAAGCTCTTTGGGCAAGAACCCAAGTTCAAAAAACGTGACTGTGAGTGCGGGCAGAACATGCGCAGGGAAGGGGCTCACCGTTTTTCCCGATCCCGTCTGAGCACAAGCCATCAGGTCTCGCCCTGCGAGTATAATAGGGATGCTGTACTTCTGCACAGGAGTGAGCTTCGTATAACCAGCCTTAGCAATGTTGTTATTCAGCGTCTGACAGAGATTAGCTTCTTCAAACGTCTACAAGAAAAGGGGAGTGATTCATTTCCATTTATCAACTGCCCATCATTCCATAAACATATTCCATTTGAACTAGTTTTCAGTTTTTTTAATTCCACTCTACAGATGAAAGTTACTTTACTAATACGGCCACTCCACGTACTATCCAACCCGAATCACTGCTCAATCGCGTAAGGAACAGTTCCAGGAGACAGTGGTTCTAAAACAGCTTCTCTGCCCCCTTTAAGCCTGTGAGACACAGATAACTGATCAGTAACAAGAGCTCCTTGTCAACAAGGTCCCCCCCACCTTAGGAAGTCACTCCCTAACCCGCACTTTCTCACATTCTGAGGAAGCACAACTCCTGCCTCTACAAGAAGTGTCCTTCTTAGTAAATGTAAGTAAAATGTGCATCCTGGTTTAGAGCAGCCTGTCCTTCAGCGTAGGCATGAACGCTGTGTAGATGTTAGACCTGGTTTTAAATTTCCTAACATTTATTTACTAAGATGAAATTCTTGTATTCTTTAGGATCAACTTAAAGGGATGTACCATATATTTTGAAACCACAGTTTGAAACACAGTCAATACAGGGATAGTGATTACACTGACCAAAATCGCTGGTGGAACATCGTGTCCAGACACTTCCACGAGAATGCTGTCGTACTTGTCAAAGTTGATGCCTGTCTGATAGTGTGCAAAGATGGCGTCCTCATCCTCGGGCGGGGCAGGTGGGACGTATGTCACTTTGGGTCCTTAGAATTCAATAATAAACAGAATCTACATTACAGGACTAAAGAAAAGTAAGAGGGAAACAGACAAAACTGGCAAAATCAAACTTTAAATACTATAGAATTCCTCAATATTTAGCATTAAAGTTTTCATTTCTAAGTTTAAAAAGTTAACTTCACTTTTAAATATTCTGCGTTTTTATTAAAAGCAATACACATTCTGTGAATCACACAAAACTAATGTACCTTGAGTGTCATCACTTTCTGCTCCTTCAGTTCCTGACTTCCAAGAATCTTAAAGGGAACAAACCCAAAGAGATCAATGTTTTTAGAGCTGGGGGGGGGGGGGAGCTCTCCCTCTAAGAATCAGACCCTCATCTGCAGGAGCACTTACTCTTCCCAGAGCCGGTGATGACTTCTTCATTCAGCCCTTTGTAACCACCTGGCAAGGAAACCCAAGGGACAATCAGTCAAGACCACGGCTGTGCCCAGCTTTATTCCCATTGCTTGTCTTCAAAGAGAACAAGTCTCAAATGGACAGGCGTCTTTAAAGTCCTTTTGCACAAACAATACTTGAGACAATTAAGATACGTAGAATCCTGAGCATTTTAACCTTTTGCACTCAGATGTCGAGATTAAAATTACTCTTTGAATGTATCAATAATTTGAAATATAAAAAAATCCAAATAAATAAGTTTGTATGAAAAGAAACTCCAGTTTTTTATTCTACTGCCGCGCTTTGTAAAATCTGGGGTGTTTAAAAAATTAAATCCCGAGTAGAATAAAGGAATCGAGAAAAAAGGAAGCGAGTGCAAAGGGTTAAGTTTCCTTAGTATTCAAAATGCTGGTTTTATGCAGATGACCCTGTTAAATATTACTATTTTTTTGTTTAAGCTGTTATGTCTCCTAATTCCTATATCCCTCAAGCAAAGGGATTTTCTAAAAGGAACTAAGCATTCACCTGTGTTGGGGTGTCCCCCCAGCACCTCCAGGTCCCACCATTTCCTTATTACAGGGAAAGGCCAGAGAGCAGACCGCCGAGGGGCAGTCAGACACCCAGGCCAAGCGCCATGTCCTCTCCCCTGCTGACACCCAGGACGCGCTTCACTCCCCAGCAAGGAGCTAGGACTGCTGTCCGCAGAGGAAGCTCAGAAGACTCGAGACCCAGGCTTTTTTGAGGGGCCGACAATGCCGCCACCTCCGGCCTGGAAGTGCAGGCCCCAGAAGAAACGCAGGAACCTGTCAGGTTCCTGTCAGCAGAAACCACGCTGTTGCACAAACAGGTGAAGCACAGGGAGCCCCTCTGAGCATCCCAAACCCAACTTCCAGACCCCACGGTGCCGGCAGGACTGAGGAGCAGCGGGCTGCTGCGCTAACTCCTCCCTGTGCACCTGTGACCTTCCTACTTCAGGCACCGCTCCCCTCTGGGCCGCTGGGCGACCATCACAACCCAGAAGAGACTGCACTCCATGTGAAAAGCTAACAAGATGGAGCCTTTTCCTGGGAGCCCTATGCTTTCCTTGTCCACAGAAAGGTCTTGAAATGTTTCTTTTCAAACCGCACGGGAGCATCTGGAGAAGAATCTTTCTAGAATCGGGACTCCAGGACCTGGGCGGGAGTGCTGCTCTGAATGCTCTGACTCGTCATGTCACTGAGGGGTTTCCAGACGGCCCACCAGCTTCACTGGCTTAGCAGCCGGGAAAGCGTGACCCCTCTTACAGGACAGGAAGGACGTGTAACTGAAAACACCCCTCGGAGCACCCCGTCAGATGTACTGAACTTTACCCCCCGCCCCCACCAAATCAAACTGTATCGTAAGAAAAAACACGCTGTTTTAAAATAAGAATCTGTACACAGATGTTCCTCAATCTTCAATATTTACCTGATATTTCACTTCATGGTTATATTATTTATTGAAGTTACTTGCTGATAAATATTAGGCGACTTTCAGTCTTTACTTACTGTAAATGAAGCTTCAGTAAACAACCTTATACACATATTAAGCAAATACATCTACAGCATTAAGTAACTCTACAACAGGCGGTACAAATGTATGCTCCTCCAAGTGTATAAATGCAGTACAGCTACATTTAACTTCAAAAATTAAACTTGTATTACAATCACTTTAACACCTTATAGGTAAACCAAACAAAAACTCACCTTGACCCTCACCAGTGTGCTCAGTGGTTAGAGCATTGGTCTGCCCACCAAAGGGCCACGGGTTTAATTCCTGGGCAAGGGCATTGGGTTGGGGTTTTGATCCCCAGCCCTGGTCAGGTGTGTGTGGGAGGCAACCAATCGATGTATATCTCTCACTTCCTCCCCCCAATCCCTTCTCCCTCTATTCACTCTAAAAATCAATGGAAAAATTATCCTTGGGTGAAGATTAAAAATTAATTAATTAATTAATTAATTAATAAAAACAAACACTCACCTCGCCCACTCCCGCTTCTGCTTTGGTAAATGTCGCCATTGCCTGGAAGACAGGGTTTTGCAGACTCTTGAGAGAAAGCACTCCCCCTCCAGTGCACACACCACAGAGATGTTTCTAATCAGACCTTGAGCGCGTGCTCAGGACTCCTAGTCCCTCGACATCCATCTCTGCAGTCTACATTTCATCTAAACCTTTTTCTCATCTGAATGTTTTCTTTGAAAACTTCCAATTTTTAGATCCCACTTCTAGGAACATATCCCAAGTACTCAGAAACACCCATCAGAAAGAATGTATGCACTCCTATGTTCATAGCAGCACAATTTACCATAGCTAAGTGCCCATCACCAGATGAGTGGATTAAAACCTATGGTACATCTATATAATGGCATATTACGCAGCTGTGAAAAAGAAAGAACTCTTACCATTTGCAGCAGCATGGATGGACCTAGAGAGCATTATATGCTAAGCGAAATAAACCAGTCGGAGAAAGATAAATATCACATGATCTCACTCATTTGTGGAATCTAATGACCAACATAAACTGATGAACAAAAATACACCCAGAGACAGAGAAACATCGAACAGACTGTCAAACCTCAGAGGGAAGGGAGGGGAGGGTGGGGGTAAGGGGGAGAGATCAACCAATGAACTCATGCGTAGATGCATAACCCAAGGACACAGCCAGTGGGTGGTGAAGGCTTGGGAAAAGGCAATGGGGCGGGGGACAAATGTAATACTTTCAACAATAAAGATTTATTAACAAACAAACCTTCCATTTTTAGAGCAGTTTTAGATTCACAGCAAAATTGAAGGAAGATACAGGGATTTCCCATTTCCTCCTGTCTCCACGCATGCACGGCTGCCCCCACCCCAACCTTCAACACCCCCCACCCCTGGGGTGCACCTGTCACAACTGAGACCCTTCCCTGACACGTCCTCACCCCCAGAGGCCAGAGCGGACATCAGGCTCACTCTGTGCTGACCATTCTGTGGGTTTGACAAACATGGAAGGATGCGTATCCACCACTACAGTGTCCCACAGAGCAGTCCCACTGCCCTGAGCACCTCCATGCCCTGCCTGCTCAACCGTCCCCACTGCCCTGAGCACCTCCATGCCCTGCCTGCTCAACCCTCCCACTGCCCTGAGCACCTCCATGCCCTGCCTGCTCAACCCTCCCACTGCCCTGCGCACCCTCCATGCCCTGCTCAACCCTCCCCACTGCCCTGAGCACCCTCCATGCCCTGCCTGCTCAACCCTCCCCACTGCCCTGAGCACCCTCCATGCCCTGCCTGCTCAACCCTCCCACTGCCCTGCGCACCCTCCATGCCCTGCTCAACCCTCCCACTGCCCTGAGCACCCTCCATGCCCTGCCTGTTCAACCGTCCCCACTGCCCTGAGCACCCTCCATGCCCTGCCTGCTCAACCCTCCCACTGCCCTGAGCACCTCCATGCCCTGCCTGCTCAACCCTCCCACTGCCCTGAGCACCCTCCATGCCCTGCCTGCTCAACCCTCCCACTGCCCTGAGCACCCTCCATGCCCTGCCTGCTCAACCCTCCCCACTACCCTGAGCACCCTCCATGCCCTGCCTGCTCAACCCTTCCCACTGCCCCCTGAAACGCCACTGTGCTCCTTCTCCAGGAGGCCATGGAGTTGGGATCAGAGGCACGCAGCCTTTCCAGGTGACTTCTGTCACTTAGCGATAGACATTCAAGGTCCCTCCACATTTCCTCATAGCCTGGTAGCTCATTTCGTTTGAGTGCTGAGTAATAGTCCATTGTCTGGATGTACCACAGTTTATGTACTCACATTTGAATGTTATTCATCAACAATTGTATTCTTATTTCATTTTCTCCTACAATCTCCGAACTCAGAATCACTTCTTTGAAACTAATGCAAAATTTATTTTCCTTTCTCTAATTAAAAGCACAATTTATAACTCAAATTAACTGGTAGATAAGAGAGAAGTAATTCACAGTGTATAAGTTTTATGAGAGGCAAAACTGTCCATGTATTTTTGCCCACAGATCTAGAAAGCAGAAAAAAATCATGAGCCAACCTAGCATACTTGAACATATATGCTAGGTTTACTAATCCTAGAACTGAAAGCGTATGTAAATGATTACTATTCAATAGTGAATTCTATTTCTCACCCGGGCCACTAAACGCTGGTCTCCTAGATCCAAAGAGGCCGCCAGTGCGTGGCGTCCCCTCGTCTTGCTCGCACTCGCTGTCTAGATTTATAGATGATAAAGTTAGATTACTTGTTACTTCTAAGACGTTTTAAAATCATGGGTAAAAAGAAAAAATGAAGTTATAGTGCCAAGAGTTAAAAGATGTGGGTAAAATAGTTTACATTTAATGGGAATCACCTGAGTGTTAAGTACTGCACACAGGATTGCTCCACAAATTACTTCCTTCAGGTACAAATTACTTCCTCAAAATTTTTATTTTCATAAAATTATTTTATAAAAGCATTTAGGATCAATGATTTGTCAAAATATGATACCGGCAAACGTTAAATCACCGGCACAGAGCAGCGCTGTGTCTGCCTGAGCCCCCTTTTCTCCAGAATGGCCCCTGGGCTCCCTCCAGGCCCCACTTTAGAAAGTGCCGAGTCACTGATGTGTCGCACATCTAGTGCATCATCACAAACTCCGCTCTTGGCTTCCAAAGCACTCATCTGTCCTCCTACCTTAGGAGAGACACGCAAGCCAACAGAGCTTCTGAAGGCCGTACCTCAGCCCCCAGCAATGACTGGAGGAGAGGCAGGAGCCACGCTGTGAAAGGCACACTGGGAGAGAGCCATAAGAAGGCCACCTACTGATAAGGTCGGCCACGTTAGCACAGCTCTGAAACAATAACAGGCGTAACACTGAAGAGCTGAGTCACACAAACGCCTAAAAAGATGCATGCTCTCCGACATAAGCAGGATGCGTTCCTGTGTCTAAATAACATAGGTGCAATGTAGGTGGCTGTGCCCCCGCCCCTGTGCGGGGCTATCCTAGCATCCTCCCAGCAACCTCATGGGACAGGCCTTGTCTGTATTGTGTCCTCTTCGCTGAACTGCACCATTTGCACCCACTACTCACTTGGACTTCCCAGGCCAAACCCTCCACGGCAACCTCGGAAGCCACCTCGTCCACCTCTTCTGGGTGGCGCCGAAGCTTCTGAGTCATTTCCATCCTGAAAGCCTAAAACAGCAACACGCACATGAACAACACAGAACAAAGACACTGGGAGACACAGTTTAACGTGAGCCTCGCATCATTCAATGACTTTAAATATTTTAAGGCATGAACAAGTAGTCACTGAGAAGAAACACCATATCCTATATAATAAAAGCCTAATATGCTAAGTGTCCAGTCATCCATTCAACCAACCAAAGAGTAATATGCTAATGATATGCTAAGGCCGCTCAACTGCTCACTATGATGTGCACTGACTACCAGGGGGCAGACAGTTGACCAGTCGCTATGACGTGCACTGACCACCAGGGGGCAGATGCTCCAACTGATAGGTTAGCTTGCTGCTGAGGTGTGGCTGATCGGGACTGAGCAAGATGGGCTGGACATGCCCTGGAGCCCTCCCACGGTTCCTCCCTGGCTGGCTAACCTCTGGCGTCCCTACCCGGCCCCGATTGTGCACCGGTGGGGTCCCTCGGCCTGGCCTGCACCCTCTCTTGCAATATGGGCTGAGGTCCCCCTCCCCCCGAGTGCATGAATTTTGTGCACTGGGCCTCTAGTTTGACTATAAATGCTTAACCCTCTTACTATGAATAGATCTGGCTACAATTTTTAAAAAGCCCCCAGCAGGCTTTGGGAATCAAAACTAAAGGTGACCATAAGGAAACAGGGTTGCCCTTAAAATCCTGAAAGTTGCCACAATTGCATCACTAACAGGATGTATACAGTCCGCAGAGATTAAATAAATCTGTGCCTCTATTTGCTCCTATAGGAAATAGCAAACATGATACTCAAAGCACAGACATGTAGGCACACACACAGTGTGACTTCCGGTTATAAACAACACGTATTTAACTCAACTGAATAAAAAAAAAAATCAGTACAAACAGTTCAAGTAAAATGAGATCCCACCTATGACAGATCAAGAGCAATTCAAAACCAAGATGCCAACTGGGTATGAATGTTTAAATTATGTAGTTTATGAACTTGGAACTATTTATAGTTAAGGAAACTAATCAATAAGAATTCTACAGATACTATTTCTTGATACTGGGTGCTATGTATGCTTAGAACCTATTTATAAAATGGGCAGACAGCTCTGCATCTATCACCTCCCTCCCCTCACAGAGACTCCTCAATCCAGCCACACGTCAGTATTGATCAATACTGACACCCACCTTATTCTTGTAAGTGCTTATTTGTACCTCTTTTGTCTTTTAAGAAACCCTTTCAGAATTTCTCTTCAAGAAAGTCCTTCTGATCTGCTTTTCTACTTTTAGGCATAACTTATTTCCTTGCTTGTGTGTATAAATGAAAGGACATATAAAACATATGCACGTTTAAAATAAATAAAATGAAATGAAAACCTATGCACCCATCACCCAGTTTAACACTAAACAGTCCCCGTACCTTTGCCCTATAATGCGTCACTTCTTCCTGGAAACCTCTCCCCGCCCCCCAATACTGAGTGGGTTTTCATTTCCTTGCTCTTGTTTTAATTTTACCAATTATGTACTTCTCTTTACTCAAGACATGGTTTAGTTTTGCTTTTGAGCTTTATATAATGGGAACATACTTAAACACATTCGTCATGCCTCTTTTATTCACCTGTTTTGGCTGCTGTGTGGAACTGCACTTTACTTTACTGCTGAACAGCACTCCATTTTATGTTCCTATTTCATTCGTGTCTAATCTTTACTTCCTCGGCTGAACTTTCCTCCTCCTTTTCTTAAGTTGAACACCCATCTAATTTCTTTTCTAATGGATTCATTTAAGATTATTACATTTCCTCTAAAAAGCCAGCTGTGTTAGCTATATCCCGTAAGTTCTGACATGTTGTTTTTACTGTCACTCTGTTCTAAATACTTCATTATTTCCATAAGAATTGTTATGCATAAACTGAGAAATTCAATTTCCAAACCACAGGGGTTAGGCTTTTTGTTCTACTTTCATTGTTCTTTAACAAGAAGACATGGCCTTGATATAAATCCTATGCTACACTTTCAAACTTCCCTTTGGCCTTAATAGTCAAATTCTACATATTTTTCTATATACTGGAAAAGAGTATGTAATTTGTCCTTTGGGGGTATATTATTCCACACAGAAATATTAAATCAAGCCTAGTAACTGGTGCTCAAATCTTCTATTGTCTTATTCCTTTCCATTCTGCTCAGTCTACCAGTTTCTGAAGAAAAAACGGTTTAAATCTATAATTAAGGGTTTAACTAGGATTTTCAAAATTTTCTAATAGTTACTTGTATTTTTGCTTTATATACAGAACTAGAAACCCGTTGCACGAAGTTTCGTGCAATAGACTTTCACCTGGCTGCCGGAAGCAGTTTTCTGCCAGCACCAGTTTTCCTCTGGCCACCCGCCGATCAGAGCGCCTCCCGCCAGCGCGATCGGCTACCCCGAGAGGAACTCCGATCCGGGAGGCGCTCCGATCGGCGGGTGGCCAGAGGAAAACTGGTGCTGGCGGAAAACTGCTGCCAGCAGCCACGCAATCGGCCACCACCAGCGTCTTCCGCCGGCCCCAAGGGTCCTTCCGCAGCGTTGGCCTAACGGCCGGTGGGAGGAGCGGGAGTCGGGGACTCGCGAGTCCCCGCCCCCCGCTCCTACCGCCAGCCAATCGGCCACCCTGAGTCCCGCCCCCCACGCCTCCAGCCGGCCCAATCGTGGGCGTAGCGGAGTGATGCAATTTGCATATTGCCTTTTTATTATGTAGGATGTTGTTAGATTCGAACCATGCTCAGAACTAATGTCTTCAGAGTGAGCATGCCTTGTATCATTAATTATTTGTCACTAATATGCAAGTCTTTTATCTCCTGCTAGAGGCCCGGTGCACGAAATTCGTGCACAGGGGGACAGGGGAGGGGGGTGTTCCTTAGCCCAGCCTGCACCCTCTCCAATCTGGGACCCCTCGGGGGATGTCCGACTGCCCATTTATCTGCCGGCAGTCAGATATCCCTCTTTCAATCCAGGACCACTGGCTCCTAACCACTCACCTGCCTGACTGCCTAATGCCCCCAACTGCCCTCCCCTGCCAGCCTGGTCGCCCCCAACTGCCCTCCTCTGCTGACCTGATCTTGCCCCCAACTGCCCGCCCCTACTGGCCTGGTCACCCCTAACTCCCTGCCAGCCTGATCTTGCCCCAACTGCTCTCCCCTGCCAGCCTGATCTCGCCTCTAACTGCCTCTGCCTCGACCCCCACCACCATGGCTTTGTCCGAAAGGAAGTCAGGCGTCCGGAAGATGGCCGGTTGACCCAGTCTAATTATCATATTACCCTTTTATTAGTATAGATTTCTATATCAGCTTCTTTTAACACTGACACTTTTTCTCTTTATTTTTGGTTCTGCAATAAAATATATTCATGTAATATTGTGATTATCGACATACGGATTTTTATTTCTACATCTTATTTGTGTTTTTAACTGAGTTTCAATGCTTCTTGTGCTCCTTTTTGTCCTATTAGATTTCCCCAGTTGCTGTATTTTATTTTATGCTTTTACTGATATCCTTTCATTTCACCACTAATACTTAAATATTTAAGTATTATAAACCTAGACTCCTTCCTCCAAAGCTCTGTCCTTCTATTGGATTTCCTCCACCAGGAAGTTGTATGGTTTATTTATCCTTTTTCTGATCACCCTTAAATTCTACCATATTTAAGAAATATTTAAATTATTTTCAATCGATTCTCCTTCCTACTGAGCGGGCAAAAAACCCCACACCCACATACACAAAAAAACAAGTCTTTGCTAGTATTTTGGTTTTCTTGTTTCTAAAACTGCCTAACTTAATCTCAGCAGCAGCAGCTTATATTAGATTTACCCATTTTAAAATGTTTATTTACTTACTAAAGGCCTGGTACATGAAATTCATGCACTGGTGGGGGGAGGGGGCGGTTGTTCCCCCTCAGCCCGGCCTGCGCCCTCTCGCAATCTGAGACCCCTCAGGCGATGTCCAACTGCCAGCTTAGGCCTGCTCTCCATGGGCTGCTCCCTTAAGCCCATGGGAAGAAGGCCTAAGCTGGCAGTCGGACATCCTTAGTGCTGCTGCGGAGGCGGGAGAGGCTCCCACCACCACCACTGCACTCGCCAGCCGTGAGCCCGGCTTCTGGCTGAGCGGTGCTCCCCCTGTGGGAGCGCACTGACCACCAGGGGGCAGCTCCTGTGTTGAACGTCTGCCCCCTGGTGGTCAGTGCGTGTCATAGGGACTGGTCATTCCACAGGTCATTCTGCTGTTTGGTCTATTTGCATATTAGGATTTTATTATGTAGGATGTTGGCTCATCATTGCTTTCTACTCCTTTCTTCCTGCTCAGTCCCTTCTTACTTGGACAACTTAGTACTTCTTTCCTCAATGGCCTGAGTACTAAACGCGGTCTTTGTCTGCATAGTACTGTTTCTCTCCGGCACCTGAACTGCATGAGCTCACCCACCTGGGCTCGGAGCTTCTCTCCTGCGGCACCTGATCCTACTATCCTCTCACCTGCCTTCACCATGAAAACACTTCTGCTCTCAACCTACTGATCTTCTTCAGGTGCATCTTTTTGCCCTGCTAGTTCTAGGGTTTTTTTTAATCTTTGTAATATTGTAATTTTAACACATGTGTAGGGTGTGAGTTTATTTTTATTTAATTTGCTCGGGACTCAACGTGCCTCATTAAACTGGAAAAGTCTCATCTGTTCTCTTCCTACCTCCCCCCCCTCCCTCCTTTTGTGCTCTCTCCTTAGCTGTGCAGGCACATGTTGGAATAAGAGGACTTCTCAGTCTATCTTCCAAATCTGGTAACGGCTTTCAGGTTTTTCAAATTTAGAGAATTTCCTCCTCCGATCTACCTTTGGGTTCATTGGTTCTATTCATCTGTGTTTAATATGATTAATCCAGCCATCATTTCCCCCACTCTGTTCTTTTCTATAAATTTAATTTGGTGCCTTTTCAAATACACCTCTCTGTGGAGCCCAAGACCCTATGATGCCCCAGCATCTCTGGTGTCCACAGCTTAATGCCCATCCAGCAGAGGCTCCTACTCGTAAGTGGATATGCATGAATGATGCCAGTTCCAAGTTACATGCGGAGCCTAGGAACTCGAGGTGAAAAGCGCACAGGTGTTCTGCAGAATTAAACATCTGCACAATCTTTTTTCAAAGGCAGGGGCAGAAACACCACATATCCTACATGGTCTTAAAATTATCATCTTTGCCTGGCTGGTGTGGCTCAGTGGTTTAGTGTAGACCTAATGAACCAGGAGATCATGGTTCAATTCCAGGTCAGGGCACATGCTCGGGTTTGCAGGCTTGATTCCCAGTGTGGGGTGTGGAGGAGGCAGCCGATCAATGATTCTCTCTCATCACTGATGTTTCTCTCTCTCTCTCTCTCTCTCTCCCCCTCCCTCTCTGAAATCAATAAAAATATATTTTTTTAAATAATCACCTTTGTTAAAATAAATGTTAAAAAGCAAGAGTGAAATATTATGGAAGTCAAATATGTATAAACTTAGAGCTATACTTTTCAATACATAAATCTTTAAAAATGTTGAAGAAAAAAGTCATTAAAAGGTATGTTAATCCTTTCTAAAAATACAGATAGTATGCATACCAATCTATCTATATAAAAGCCAAAGCGACTGTTTGACCAGTAGTTATGACGTGCACTGACCACCACGGGGCAGACGTTCAACGCACAGGCATGGAACTATGGAACAGACTGATGAATCTCAGAGGGAAGGAGGGACGGGGGAGGGCGGGAAGAGATTAATCAAAGATCTTATATGCATACTAGAAGCCTGGTGCACAGATTCGTGCCCTGGTGGAGTCCCTCAGCCTGGCCTGTGGGGATTGGGCTGAAACTGGCAGTCCAACATTCCCTGAGGGGTCCCGGATTGTGAGAGGGCACAGGCCAGGCCGAGGGACCCCACCAGTGCACGAATCCGTGCACTGGCTCTAATGTCAAAGTAAGTCCCCACATCCCATCCCTAATAAGGCTACACTGAAACACAGCCAGTCCACTTCACGAGGTAGGCTACCATGCAACCAGCTGACCACCTAGTGACCAGGGAAAGAATGTCCCTGAGCTGCAGCGAGAGCACCGGCACACGTGGGCCCCATGGAGTTCCTTCCACATTGGAAACTCTGATCCTAAGGAGCTTTGCACACCTGGAACAATTTTGTACGTTCACGAGAGTCTTTCTGTGGCTTTGTTGTAGCTGTTTTAACATGTCTGCCTACAGATCATCAAGAATTAAGCATCACAACTGGTATGCCATCTCACGTCTGCTTCGTTAAAGGCAGGATTAATGGAGTATGGTGGAGCCCCATTAGACCAGAACAAAAGTAATTTACATTTCTTCCGCCCCCACATCTCCGGTGATTCTATGCAGGACAAAGACCTCCCAGCTCATCTATACGGTGACTGACCAGGATCCCCTCAACCCGCCTGCTCTGCACTTCACAGCACGTCCCGGGGAACTGGGGGAACCCAGCGATAGAAGCGGAACGAGGAGCCCCTTCTCAAGATTCACCCACGTATTAACAGCACAGGCCATTTGCCAACGTAGTGTTCTTCAAAGGTTTGCACCACCAGAACTTCCCTTTCTTTCATCTCTTCCAAAATCAGTTTGTCAGCTGAGTATCGGCCACCAGTACAAATTGTTCCAAACCTGGTCCTTACCTCCTCTCCTGGAGAACCCCCTGCTCCGCGCCGGAGTGTCTTCCCCGAAGTTATTAGACTCTTGAATAAAAGTTTAACATGTAAATAGCATCTCAATAATTAACTTCAAAGATGGAATATCAAAATTTAACACTGTCATCACCTGAAATTACTATAAAACTGTATGTCAATTATGACTAAAAAATAAATTATTTTAAAATTGTTTTAAATAAAAATAGCACCATCACAAGCTAAATTAGTAAGGAAAATATTTTCATAAGTTAAATTACAAAAAATTCTTAAAATATTTTAACAACAGAAATATAAAGACATTATTCAATCAATCCCCATACAAATCACCTTCCCAGCCAAATATTGGATGGGAAGTGTGTAACTGCGCACCCCTGTGCCAAGCGCAGGGCACCAGCCAGACATAAGCATTTCATGGTTGTCCACTCGACTAAAATGGTTTCAGAAACATCTCAACCATTATCGTCTCAAACGTGGTCGGCAGACACTAGAAGCACAGGACTGTTCTTTTATGTGTCATCCTTATGCCTGTAATCTGCCTGGTTAACAAACCTGAGACATCAGTATTTTTTAAAAGACATGCACGTTTCCCCATTCTTGCTAATGAAAAAACGAGGGGATATCCTGGCTTTTCTGGGTTTAATGACATTACCAGGGTTTCTAAATGCTTAAGAATTATCTGGAAAGTTTATTAAAAATAAGTTCCCAGGGCCCACCTCCAGAGATGTTGGCTTTGAAAGTATAAAGTGACAGTGCTCCAGAACTGGAACAGACTAAAATGCTTAATCTTAGTTTCTCTTTAGCATGTACTCCAGACACTAAATCTTAACAGTCACTACAAAACCACCGAACTCACCTCTCCAGAAGCCAGAGCTATCGCCTTCTTCAAGCTTGTTACTGGGAAAACCTGTAAAAATTTAAACTTGCAAATTTCTGAAAACAGTCATTACCTGTACCTCTGTGGTAAAATACAAAACACCTTCCAGGGACTACTTGTTATGATGTCCCTTTAGAGCAGGACAAACCACAGACAACTAATATAAATACTGAAGAACTCACAGAGATTGTATTACAATTTCTCCTTGTGTCAATTTATTTTTTAATATATTTTTAAGTCCTCACCCGAGGAAATATTTTTATTGATTTTAGAGAGAGACAGGGGGAAAAGGGAGAGGGAGGGTGGGAGAAAGACACTGATGTGAGAAAGCCTCCCATGCATGCCTGACCGGGACTCGAACCCACAACCTTCTGGTGTGCTGGGCGACACTGCAGGGAACCACGCGGCCCGGACAGGCTGCCTGTGTCAGTTTGTGAGGTGAAATGTCAGCCAGTGTTCCATGCCTCAGATGTCATAGACCCTCTAGATGTACATGGGCCATATAGGGGTGGATGTCAGTATTACTATTATATACTTTCAAGTCCAAGTACCAAAATTTTTAAAATTTTATAAATTAACTCATAATTTCTTTATGTGTCAGAGGACAGTACAACTAAATTGTAATCCAATATTCAGTAATTTTTCCCTTCTCAGTAACAAGAAAATTCTGCCAAACTCTTGTTTATAAAAAAATTTTTTAACCTTTCACCACCAACCTCTGCTTTCAATTTTCTCATTCAATAAAAACCTATGTCTAGACTTATGCATCTCTGGAGCATATAGACATGTCTCTAAAATCAATTCTAAATATTTTACAGCATTTTTAAATGTTGAGTCTTAATAGAATAATCTTTAGGGCAAAAATATTCAAGAAATGATATACACTTTAAAATTAGTTGTAAAATAGGATGTCTGTCAATTAGTATTTAATCTAAATTATAAAATATTAAATTATAGTTTATGTAATTCAGAGACTAACCAATTACTGTTTGACAGATGTTAAATTTATATGAAAAATGTATACATATCAAGTCACTTAACATCTCAGGTTCAACCCTAACCTAACATCGCTTCCAGCATAAAACTCCCTGCAGCTTTAATACACCATTCCAGTACTACAGTGCCCTAGAGCCTCGATATTTGATCGGGTGACAAAGATGGTTTTCTTTGAGCAGATGTCATTTCAAAATAAAGATAACCCTACATAAAGCATGGACCGTCACAGATCTAAGTCTTCAGTTCCTTTATTCATTGAAATGTTGGCAATCTTTGAAGCTGACTCAGGAAAGGACTGGGCCCCACTGCCCTCTGCAATGGCCCCGTTCCCGCTGTCCTCGCCTCCCCCAAAAGCCAAGTGCTGGTTTCCAAACACGCAGGAGAGTCTCCCAGTTACACCTACTGGCCTTCAAGTTAAACTCTACTCTTGATCTAGTTTTTAAAGGTTTTTAGGAAGAAAGTTTAATTTTCAAAGCTCTCTTTGCTCAACTGAAGATGGAGGCTCCAAATCACCATGGAAGTATGGCCTGGCCTCTTGTCTGGGAGGGGCGGGGGAGTCTTGAGTACAGAAGCAGAGAACTGGGGTTCACCTGTGGTGTGAATCAGCATGAAGAGATGCTGCAGCAAGGAGCTTGGCCAGTAAAAAAGCTACACGGAAGAGCAGACACCCCAAAGCAGCACAGACTGCTGCTCTAACCAGAAAGTGGTGGCACCCCTAGGAGCCGCAGAGATTCCTGGGAAAGGCACACACTTCCCGTGTGCATCACAGGGAGATACGCACTCAAAGACGGAAAGACTCGTGGTCCCTCGAGTTTTGACTGCAAGACATCACAAGCAGGTTACCTCTGTTTCCAAAACCCTTTCCGACTCCAAAGCCACCCATCGTGGACGCGTTCTCCCTTTTATTAGACTCGCCGGCATCTGAAAGAGTCCAGGGGACAAGGCTTTAGCAGGGGACTGTGAGCATGTCATCAAAGTAGAGACCGGAAGAATCTGGGAGACTTTGAGGGATAGGGAGAGAGAAGTACAGAAGCTTATGAGATGTAATTAACATACTCCAACTTCTTTTAAGAACTCTTAAATTGTGATACCAAGGTAAAAACATAAACATACCATGAAATACAGCGTTAAACTAGTTATTTTACTAGTAACCTTTGTTCAGAAAATTCAACTCTTCCTTTCTTAAAAAAAAATATTTTTACTGATTTCAGAGAGGAAGGGAGCGGAAGAGACAGACAGAAGCATCCGTGATGGGAGAGAATCATGGATCAGCTGCCTCCTGCACGCCCCCTACTGGGGATCGAGCTCACAATCCAGGCATGTGCCCTTGACCGGAATCAAACCTCAGTCTGCAGGCCCACGCTCTATCCACTGAGCCAAACCGGCTAGGGCAACTCTGACTTTCTGTATAGAAACCTCACCTGAGAGAGAGCTACTGACACTCTGCCCCCGGGGGGAAGTCACTGCTACTGAAACTGTTATACTCTGGTCCTGTTTCTAAATTGCTCTACTAGAAATGCATTTTCTCCTATGTGAATCCCTCTCACTCCCCTATCCTAACTGAACTTAGGAAGGGGCCACAGAGACAGAAAATAAGCTGAGTGCCACTGCCCTTTGCGTCCCCTCCCTGCCACAGATGTCCCTATATTAGCCTCCTGCCAATCACCACCACCACAGCAGTGCACGCAAGCCACTCCCCACACGCCCCCCCCTCCCCTCTCCGCCATGAGCTTCTGCGTGCTGCTCCTGCAGTGCAGTGGGCCTGCTCTTCTACTCTCCCTATCAAAACTCTCTTCACTCGCCGAAACTGGTTCAGCTCAGTGGATAGAGCGTCGGCCTGCGGACTCAAGGGTCCCAGGTTCGATTCCGGTCAAGGGCATGTACCTTGGTTGCGGGCACATCCCCAGTGGGGGGTGTGCAAGAGGCAGCTGATGGATGTTTCTCTCTCATCGATGTTTCTAACTCTCTATCCCTCTCTCTTCCTCTCTGTAAAAAATCAATAAAATATATTTTAAAAAAAACCACAAAACTCTCTTCACTCTACAAAATCCTCTTTCAAAGGCCACCTCTTGGTGAAGTCTCCCTTTAGCGCTCCAGTCAGAACCAACCCCTCCCCACATCCCCAGCAACACTTCATTCCGTGTGTCTCTCTCCCATTGTATTAAGAATATCAAGGGCAGAGTTGGTATGGCAAGTAGCAGGGTTATTTAAAACAAAACATGTAACAGACACCCAAGGCAGCTAAACCGCCCTGCACTCCATCCCTGGGGGAAGCTGATCACCGGGGGAAGCGGAAGCACTGCCTCCTGACCCTCGTCCACGGCCTAGCCATCTCCGTAACATCCAACACAGGGGAGTCGGGGTCAATGAAACTCCTAAAGCCACATGCAAACTGTGTCTGAGCCACCGTCAGCACGTTCACCAGACTCTCCAGGTGTGTGTGATTCGAGCAGTTGAGGCTATTTAGGCCCTACTTCACAGAACAGGAAAGCTAACCAGTGTTATATTTTAAGTGGTTAAGAGTCATTTTCAAAAACACATTGCCAGCTATACAAGTTCTGAGGGGAAATAACATGGACACTGAAACTAGCTAAAAAGTCAGATGAATCATAAGGGAAAGAAGTTATACTCATGGGTCTGTGTATTTTCAGGATTATATGGAGTATAAAGTTAACTTTCTAAAGTATTAACACTCAACAAAGAGTTTTGGTCAGAAATTTAATGTGTATTTCAACCTAAAACATACGGAATTAAAAATCTGTTTTAGCCCGGCTGGCGTAGCTCGCTGGTTAGGCATTGACCTATGAACTAGGAGGTCACAGTTTGATTTCCCGTCAGGGCACATGCCCAGGTTGCTGGATTCCCAGTAGGAGGCATGCAGGAGGCAGCCGATCAATGATTCTCTCTCATCATTGATATTTCTCTCTCATCACTGATATTTCTCTCTCTCCCTCTCCTTTCTTCTCTGTAATCAGTAAAAATATAATTTAAAAAATTGTAGCAAAATGTCTGTTATGATTTTCTCATTAAAATGGCTTTATTCAACAGTGTTTACGAGTCTGCATGAAAAATATCACATAACCTATTCTAAAATAGGGCTGTAAACTAGATCTAAGTATTAAACATTCCTTTGAGTATAATATGAAGACATTTATTACTTCTATTGTTAGTAACAGCAAACAAAACCCACACTTGAACCTCTTGGCAGAATTACATGGTCCAAATCATCAGTGCCTCTTACTTAACACACAGGCTTAAAAAACAGAATATATATGCATCTTTAAAGAATAAATTATATCCATTAGTAGCAGGAACATGTCAAAATATAAAATTCACATTTGTGTTAACTGTATCTAAACAAGAAATTAAGTTTTCCAAATATCAAATGAAATACCACACACATCAACCTCTAGTTTCCAATGAATAAAAATATCTAGAAATATCCATAGTTTTTCAAAGAATATCTAATAAATTCAATAAGTGTTATGTGTATTTAAAACTACCAATTAGCCCTAGCTTATGACAGTTCATAAAAAAATAGTCACATGTATTTTTAAGTATATTTGAGATCCTAATATTTTATTTCACTATAAAAAACCATAGTGCAGAATATTTTCAGCATTTTATTATTAATCTAAAGATGGACTGTGGGAAGGTTGTGTCATTATCTGTCCGATCAAGTTCTAAAAGTAAAAAAAATAAATAAAAAAATTCAAACTTTGAAAAATAACCTCTTACTCCTGAGATGATAGAAATGCTCCCATGCTGCCTTTCAATGAGAAACATCAATGAAGAAGGAGGGCCTTCTCGCCCTGCCTCTGAAGCCTGCCACTCTCCCCGCCATTGGTGGGAATCAATCATCATAAACGCATTAAGTGGCCGCTGTGAAGCAACTATCTTTAACCCATCTGTCTAAGCAATTAATCTATTTCCTACTAAGCCAAAAAAGTAAAAACAGGAAAAGGAACAATGGCATTTGAGAAAATGATGACTGCATTATCCCGAGAATCCACTGTCCACCAAGGCATAACAGACTTGGCTTTGCACTCAGCAGCCACACGAGCCTCGATTCAGCCCACTGCTCACCACCCACGGGCGGGTTAAGGGGAGACAAAGCCACTTACCTCTGCTTCCCAAGCTCCTCCCGGAGGCAAACCCACTTCTCATGAAAGGATCTCTTCGAGAAGGTCCATCATCCATTTCTAAAGCAAGTAACATCATGAAGCGAGTCAAAATAACAAGTACCTTGGTGGTATGCAAACTTCACACCTTTCCAATTACCCACTCACATGGCGGAGCAGGAGTTTTCATTAGGAATGAAAAAGATGGATGGCCTAGTGCAGTTGTCAGCAAACTCATTAGTCAACAGAGCCAAATATCTACAGTACAACCACTGAAATTTCTTTTGAGAGCCACATTTTTTTAACTTAAACTATACAGGTAGGTACATTGTTATTAACTTAATTAGGGTCCTCCTAAGCTGGCCTTTGCTAAAAACTCAAGGGGCCAAAGAGCTGCATGTGCTCGCGTGCCGCAGTTTGCCGGCCACTGGCCTAGTGGAAAGGGGCTATGCATAAGAAACAGGCAGTTCTCCAAAACAGAAATCAGTGGTGACCACCACTGCCACCGGCTCCACCTCCACCGTCCCAAGTCCTGCTCCCTCATGGCAGGGACCCTGGCAAGCCCCCAGCAGCCTGAAAGCCAAACAGGCAGCATCCAGGTGGGGCAAAGGCTTCAGTGGGCTCCCTTTTATTGGGGAGAGTATGGGAGACGTCCTCCTTCCCCCATTGCTCCCTCCATTCAGTTCCTGCCCCACCCCAGGCCTTCACCACCCACTGTCTGTGTCCATGGGCTATGCATGTATGCATATAAATTCTTCCCTCTGAGATTCCTCAGTCTGTTCCATGCCTCTATGCCTCTGGTTCTATTTTAATCATCAGTTTATTGTGTTCATTAGATTCCACATAGAAGTGAGATGATGTGATATTTGTCTTTCTCTGACTGGCTTATTTTGCTTAGCATAACACTCTCCAGGTCCCTCCCTGCCGTCTCAAAGGGTAATAAATCCTTCTTTTTACAGCTGCATGGTATTTCATAGTGTAGATGTACCACAGATTTTTTGTCCACTCGTCTACTGATGAGCACTTGGGCTGTTTCCAGACCTCAGCTGTGGCAAATGGCACGGTTACGAACACAGGGGTGCACATGTTCTTTCGGGCTGGTGTTTTGAGATCCTTAGGCTATTCCTAGAAGTGGGCAGCAAACCTCTCCATCAAATAAAGCTGTCATAGCACCATACTCTCTGTCCTCTCCCTTCTCTAACGGGAAGCGGCCCCATCCCAATAAGACAGTTCTCACTGGGGAACCTTTAAAGCGTCCCCAGGAGCTGTCTACCAGGCAGCTCCTCATTCCCGAGATGAAGCCCTTCACCGGACAGGACTCCTCCTTTCGGCCTAACTCATACCTGACGATGGAACTGGAGTCCTGCTGAAAGTGTCTCCATTTGCTCCAGAAGAATACCTATCCTGTAAGAACAAAGAAAAGACTAGTTTTCTACCTTGAATAATAAGAATGTGTAATCTATTTCACAAATCCTAGAACATTTTAATAACTGGCTTTGTTCAGAACCAAAGAATGTAGACTGTTAAGATTTCCTGGGTCACTGATGCTCCTTTATCAATTATTCCAAAATCTTCACAGTAACATTGTATGCGTAGCATATTAACCTATCACGTAGGCCCTAGCCAGGCAGCTTAGTTGGTTAGGCCAGTGGTCGGCAAACTCCTTAGTCCACAGAGCCAAATATCAACAGTACAACGACTGAAATTTCTTTTGAGAGCCAAATTTTTAAAACTTAAACTTCTTCTAATGCCACTTCTTCAAAATAGACTCGCCCAGGTCGTGGTATTTTGTGGAAGAGCCAAACTCTAGGGGCCAAAGAGCCGCAATGTGGCTCACAAACCGCAGTTTGCCGACCACGGGGTTAGACCATCATCCCCATACGTTGGGGTTGTGGGTTCCATCCATGGTCAGGACACATACAAGAGTCAACTACTGAATGCATAGAAGAGTGGAACAATAAACGGATGTTTCCCTCTCTAGCAGCCAAAGTATTACTAGGTGACTAGAGCACCAAAAAAGGGCTGGTTTTAGCTGGTAAAAAAATAATGAACACTCTGGCACTAAAGAACTGAAAAGCTATTACTAGATGATCTTCAGACTGTAGATGTAATGTCCTATATACATGGAACTTATAAATTTCGAGGAAAATTTTGAAACAAGACATCAAAAAATGTTTTTCAGCATAATCATTTCATCATAAAATTCTTAATCTTTTTCATTACCTTCAAAAGAGCCAACTTCCTTCCTCTCCCCTCCAGCTATTGCACCTCTTCTCCGACCCTCCTGAACACTGCCGCCTGCACCTTCTCGTTCTTCCTTTCTTTTTCAGAGTCATATTTTATCTTTTTACTTATTAGTTGTATTTTGTTTTGGTTTTATTTTTCATTCTTTCTTTAAGCCCCAAGCCTAGCCTCCAGCTTAACTCCCAGGGACGATGCCTCCAATGAGGAAGCCATGCAGTGCGATTGGCACTGTGCTTCCTCCAGAGGGCGCCTTCAGCAGCACCTGAAACAACAGTGTCTTCCTCCGGGCTGGAGGGGCACACAGGCCCTGGTTACTGCCTGCCCTCCGCCAGCTCCTCCCCTCTCAGCCTCTCAAGTTGGAGCCCCGAGCTCACAGCAGATCCCTCTCAGTTTTACTCTATTGAACTCTACCCAATCCCATACCTTTAAATCCCATTAACGTGCAGATAACTCCCAATTTTATATCTGTAGTCTGATCCCTCTCGTAAGCAACAAATTCATACAGTGACTGGCATCCTTACTAAAGTGTTTCACAGGCATCTCAAGTTGAACACAACAAATAGAGAGTTCTTAAAACATTTTTCCTCCCAAACTTGTCCATCTTCCATAGATTGCCTCTCAGTAAATGACATCACCCATCTGGTGGCTTAAGTCAAAAAACCAAGCCAGCACCTTGGATTCCTTTCACTCCCGTGTCCACAGCTACGGCCAGGCCCCTCCTCCTCCTCCGTTCTCCTGTCCTTCTCTCACTTCATTTCCTACCCGTCCTGTCTGATCTCGCTGTGCTTTAACCAGACTACGAGGCTGAATAATGCCTACCCAAAGATATCAATTCCTAATCCCGGAAACTTGTCAATGTTACCTTACTTGGAAAAAGTTCTTGCAAGTATGATTCAAGATTGAGAAATGAGGAGGTGAGTGTGGGTTTCCTGGGGGGCCCTCAATGTCGTCACACGTGTACTTACAGGGGAAAGGCAAAGGGCGCTAAAAGGACACAGAGGAGACCCCATGAAGACGGAGCAGACAGAGATGCGGCCACCAGAGCTGGAGGGGCCGTGGGTTCTCTCCGGCAGCTTCCCGAGCACACCCTGCTGACCCGCCTGCTCACGTCCAGCCTCAGGGCTGGAGAGAACCCATGTCTGCTGCCTGAAGCACCCAGCTGGGCCCTTGGCTTCAGCAGCCCTAGAATTAAGACACTGTACTGCCTCTGTGGCCCCGATGGCCAGCCCTGCTCCCCCTCAGGACCTCTGCACAGGGCATGCTGTGGGGCTCCTCAGGGCCCAGGCTGAGTCACTGACCCAGGGACACTTGTCCTCTCCACTTGATCTTAATCCACCGTCTGTCTGTCTGTCTCTCTCACACACACCCCACGCTCTCCATCCACACACACACTTTCCTCGGAACTTCTCAGAGCACTTCTCACTATTGATAATTTGGTTCTCGTGTGCTTATTCTGTCCCCCTGTAAAATATAACATCCATGACAGCAAGTACCTTACTTACATGTTCACCACTACCTCCAGCACCTAGTAGGGCTCCATAAAATTTACTGGATGAATCACAGGTCTTGTCTTAAGCTTGCTTAGAAGACTTCACTGTAAACCATTATAACCTTTAAACCATCCACATGAACCGATTTAGAAATTTCAAAATGTTTCACATAAGAGCATATGCAACTACAAATACCCCTCAAGTGCAGCTGCAAATAACGTGTGCGTGTTGATAAACACATTTCTTTCCCCTTGTTAGTGCTCTTATTTTCAATCTGGAATACCATAGCTTTTTAAAGTCTTGTATCTTTTCCAAGCAAATGAGTATTTCCCTCACATGGTAAGTAGTTTTTCTTCTTAAACTTGGTAAGGTTTGGACCTCAAATGCTTGTCAGGTGTGCTACTCAAATAAGCGTGTAGCTGGACAACGTATGAATCGTGAAGATGCTGCCTCCCAGCCCAGGTTAGTGTCCATCAAGCAGCTCCATGTTTTCCTCGCCAGCCCCTCAAGGGCCTTGGCAAACATCGCTTTCATCTGATGCCCAGAATTCCCTGAAATGCATCAGAGCATCACATGGACTTGTCCCGAACACCAGGATCTCATCTGCTAGTCTAGGTTCCACGTCAGACTGACCAGGCCAGTTAACAGGTCGTTTGCCACATAAATTTAAATTCTGAACAAAATACATCTCCTCCTCCTTTGGTCTCACACAAATTAACGTCCCAAGATACACACAATGCCATCCTCCACCCCCTCTTCTGAGTGAGCAGTCCCAGCTAGATCAGCCCCACTCAGGCACCAGGTGAAGCCTGGCACCCCATCAGCACCTTCGCAGCTGCTGTGGGGAAGGGA
Organism: Cnephaeus nilssonii; assembly: GCF_951640355.1. NCBI lineage: Eukaryota > Metazoa > Chordata > Mammalia > Chiroptera > Vespertilionidae > Cnephaeus > Cnephaeus nilssonii. Next base: position 114,443,657 of record NC_137073.1, on the reverse strand, counting down.
TGCCTCCCTCAGCCCCTTCTGAGCTGCAGACGCCTGCCTGCGTCCCGTGTCCCACACAGACCCACAGTGCAGCGGGCTCCCAGGTCTCCCAAGAAAGAGCAAAGCACCTCAAATTTAGAAACAACCACCAAAGCCCGGAAACAAATGGGGCTGCTGCGGAGCTTATAATGTGGGCCCTAGTTTCTGTGTGAAACCCTTTTTCAAGTAAAAGTAATTTCCCCAAACAAACGCATTTAACAATCCAAATTCATAGTGCGGTGATCAACGACAGGCTGCAGCAGAACCACCGTAAATGAGGGCAGCGTAGATGAGAACAGAAGAACGGACAGAAGACTCTGGGTGCAGCTCCTCCCCGGTCAGCCCGGCCCCCCAGCTGACTGGATCCCACGGTCTAAACTGTGGGCCCTCCTCCAAGAGGACGCTTTTCTCCATCTGGACCAGCTCAGCCGTCGCGGCCAGCTCTTTAGCCTTCTCCCTGCCTGCTCACACCCGTCACTCTGCCCTGCACTCCAGCCTTTAGGGTGTGAGAAGGAGACACTGTCCATCTCCCACAACGTGCCCTATTCGGCGTAAATGGGCTTCCATGCTCTAGGTTAAGAGACACTCTTTCCTCCCACATCTCCCTGATGACTAGATGCAGAAGTTGCTAGAACTCTCCCTCGGGCTCCAGCACGCCAGCTTCCTTAGGTCTGCCAACTCCATGATGTCCAAGGACCACTTTTGTTTCTGCTACTTCAGAGCCACAGCATGGGAGTGAACAGAGAAGATGCGGACTTTATTTTCTTACCTAAGTCATTTTACAAACTTTGCTGCTCCAGCTTTATAACATTATATTTGTGGATGGACTATTTCAAGCTGTTTCCATTTTAATCGTAGGAGTATTTGCTTTCTGAAATGTCCTAACCAGCTCGCACGCAGGACCATGCCCGAGCACTGAGATTTCTGCCTACATGTGTACTTGTTAGTGATCGACTCTTCTTCACCTCCCATCTCTCACTGTTCCATCCTGAGGTGGTACACTCACTTCAAAATCTAGAATCTCGAAATTCTAAGAGCTGCCAGAACAGTGGCCAATTATTCAAATTTATATAAGCATGTGTCAACACTAAATCTCCAAATAGAATCCTGAGAAGCATTCAGAAAGGGCTGAGCACAGACATTAAGATGACACCAATTCAAGACTGTCTCAGAGCCACTATCAACTTAACAAAAGGGAAACCCAGCTGTCTCTACCAATGGAAACTGGGTCTGAAAAAACAATCAAAACGGTGCCTTTAAGAGGAACTGGGCTGAATAAGACCTCAAGAGTCCTCCTACATTAAAAATGTTATTTTAAGAAGTCCCATTTTCATCCTTAGTTTCTGCACTTTTTATTCAACCAAGGCAGGCAAAAAAGCTGTTAACGACACCACGTCCCTTCAAGTCAAATAGGCCATTTAACTACCGCAAAAGCCAGCACCAGGTGTTAAGTTTGCAGAGAAACGCAAAAATTTGACTACAAATTGGACCCACACAAATATGTATAAAGAATCATAAGGTAGATTTGTTAACAAAAATTATATTCAAGTTAGTATTCCCAAATCACGAAACAAGGTATGTTACTGAATAGCACGAAAATTCTAAAAGGGTACATTGGCAAGACCTGAGTCAGCCATACTTAACGTCAAACACGTATGCCATAAAACGCACAGGACGCTACAGGGCCCTGTGCTGTCTGAAGAAACTTAATAAGGGCAAAATCTTAGATGAAGGAAAAATAAAAATTAGACAGGTGACTTAAAGTCCAATGGAGAAAGTGTATCTGTGAATAAAACTTTATATTCTAAAAACTCTATTGAGAACTTGGGGTAGGGGAGAAAAAAAAACCATAAAATATCCTTTGACCAAGTAATTCCATTTTTGAAAAAAGAAAACAAAAACTCCCAAATTAAAACAAAGAATAAGCTGTAGATATTCGTGACACAATTACAGGGAAAAGCTAACAACACCTTAACTTCACGCCAACAGGAAGTCAATTAGATCAGGGTTGATCCTTTCCAGGAAGTGACATGCAACCAAGAGACGTTCCTTTTAGGAAATCAGGAACACGGAGCAGCCCCCAGTGCAAGAGCGTGTTTTACTGTCCGCACAGTCTCTTCCAGGACCGGGCGGGGGGGACGGAGAAGAGGCGCTGGGAGCTGGACCCGAGTTCCCCGGCCGCCCGCCCCCCGCCCGCCCGCCCGCCCGCGGCAGCGCCTCCCCGGGCCGCCCCGCAGCGTGAGCCGGCGCAGGGCTACCTTCTCGAACACCGGCACGTAGGAGGACAGGTGCGGGGTGATGATTTCCGCTTCCCAGTCTTCATCGCCCATGGTGGTCCAGCCCTGTCTTCGTAAAAACACACACACACACGTTTGGCCTCCAGGAGCTCAGAACCGCATCCTCAGCGGCATCCACGACGGCCTCGCGCCGGCCCTGCACCTTCTCCGCCGGGCGCCCATCTCCCCGCTAACGTGGCGTCCCAGGGGCCCAGGTCCTGTTTCTCAGGAGGCGGCATTTACACCCCTCCTTTCCGTCTTCAGACACGGGTGGGACACTTCCGTGGGGGCTTGAAAGCCCACGCGGCCCCCCCAAGCCTGACCCCCGCGAAGGGGCGCCGGGCCCCTTCCGGGGGAGCTAGGGTGCTGGGCTTTGGGGGTGCTGACTGGTTTCCCCGGGGAGCGGGCCCGAGACCGACGCCCTGGAGGCGGCGGGCAAGGGGCGAGGGTCCCGAAGGAAGGCCGAGGCCCCCACAGAGGTTAACGGGCTCTCAAGGGGCGGCCGTGCACGACCCCCCGCTGCCCTCAGACCGGGACTCGCCCCGCGACGACGGGACCCGGGGCGGGAGGCGAGGCCCGCGGCAGCCACCCCGTCCACCCGCCGCGGTCCACCCGGCCCAGCCGCCCGCGTCCCCGCCGCTCACCCCTTGCCGCCCGCCTGCCGCCCAGAGCCCAGAGCCCAGGTCCTCGCGGGCGCCGCCGCCGCCTAAACGGCCGCACGTGCCCACGCCCCGCCCACGCCGGCAAAAGGCACCCTGCGGCGCGCGCCGCCAGCCAATCAGCGCCGGGAGCGCGCGCGGCCCCGCCCCGGCCCCGCCCCCCGCGGCCGGTCCGCCGCCCGCCCCTCACCCTCGACGCCGCGGCCCGTTGGGCCTAAGGGGGCTCGGCCGGCCGCGGCCTCTCGTCCCCGCCTCCCGTCTTGGGGCGTCCTCCGCGTGCGGAGGCCCCGGCCCCCCTGTGCTAGCGCGCCCGACAGTCCTGCCCGCCTTTTCCTAACACGGAACGCGGGGCTGCGCTCGCGCCTACCCTGCCCCGCCCCTGCGCTGCCCCGAAGCCCGCAGCCCGGCAGTTGGCCCCTCGGGTGGTGTCTGCGGCTCCCGCTTCACATCCGGGGACTCCGCTCAGCCCTGGGGTGGCGGTGGTGCTGCCCACGCGTGTCCCAGGAGGCCGAGTGGTCCGGAGGTGAGGTCCACGCCTTTGCAGAAGAGCCGCCCCCTGACCCTAAGGAAGAGGAAGTTGTGCTTGGACCTGTGACCCCCTCGACCCCAGGGGCACAGGTCAAAGTGGAGTGACGGGGTCACAGCGGAACTTGGTGCCCCCATCAGTCACGTGGTCTGTAGGCGCAGCCCCTCGGCGTTTCCCGTCCCTCCGACAAGGATGCCTGCTGCTCACGAACCGTCGTCGTTATTTTGGGTTTTATTTCCATCATTTTCCGCGCTCTGGATCTTTGAACACGCTCCTCGGCATCTCATGCGGGAATGTGAAGCCCAGCGCGGTCCGGTCCGGCCCGGCCCAGAGGCTGGGCTTGGCGCCTTCCATCTCCGGAGCCACCTGTGGGTTCGGTCTCTTCCACCAGGAATACGTCAGGATGTAGCCAGTGAGCAGGAAACTTGAAGATTATTTTCAAGGTGAATCGTTTCTAACAGGTCATACTTAAAAAAGGTCAAACCAGAATGTATGTTAACATGACCGTCATTTTTAATAACTTCTAGGTTGTTGTTGTTTTTATATATTTTCATTGAGCCCGGCCAGCGTGGCGCAGGGGTTGAACGTCGATCTCTGAGCCAGAGATCACGGTTCGATTCCCGGTCCGATACCCGGTCAGGGCACTTGCCCGGGTTGTGGGTCAGATCCCTGGTGTGGGGCGTCCAAGAGGCAGCTGATCAATGATTCTCTCTCATCCTTGATGTTACTATCTCTTTCCCTCTCCCTCACTGAAATCAATAAAAATACTTTTTGTTTTTATTTTTCAATATATTTTTTATTGATTTCAGAGTGGGAGAGATAGAAACATCAATGATAAGAGAATTATCAATCAGATGCCGCCTGCACACCCCACACTGGGGATCCAGCCTGAAACGCCCGGACTGTGCCCTGACCGGGAATCGAACCACGACCTCCTGGTTCATAGGTCGAGGCTCGACCACTGAGCCACGCAGGTCAGGCTTGATAACTTTTTACACCAAATTTTCGCATCATGTCCTCACGGTGGCTCTGTGGGGACAGCCACGGGCACCCCGGTGCTCCGGACTCCTGTGCAGGCTCCCCCAAAGTGTCTTAACCAGCTTTGCATCGAATGTGGTTCTTTCACAATGTCTCATGTTAAATGAAAATAGCAAGATATGAAATTGTGTAGATAGAATGATAACCAACTAGATTTTTTTTAAAAGTATGGACAACTGCCCTGACCGGTTTGGCTCAGTGGATAGAGCGTCGGCCTGTGGACTGAAGGGTCCCAGGTTCGATTCCGGTCAGGGGCATGTACCTTGGTTGCGGGCACATCCCCAGTGAGGGGTGTGCAAGAGGTAGCTGATCGATGTTTCTGTCTCATCGATGTTTCTAACTCTCTCTCCCTCTCCCTTCCTCTCTGTGAAGAAAATCAATAAAATAAAAGTATGGACAACTTGGAGACACTTTCTGACATGAACATATTTTTTTAAACACTTAACAAACATTCTCTGCTATTCACCTCTTGGAAAGAATAGATTTTTGTTGCCTTCAGATATTACAATAAAATGGTTCTTTATGGAACATGCAATTTATATAACTTTTGAGAGCTAGCTCTGGTTAAAAAAGTGAATTCTGATGAGAACTGAAGTTCAGTATTGAGGAAAGGAAGTGGTTGGAAATGACATAACTCAAAAATGTGAACATCAAGTGAAGAGGACAAACACAGACCAGTCAGCACGTGCTCCTTGATGTGTGTCCCAAGGAGCTGAAGCCAGTACCTGCTATTGTCTGGTTCTCCCTGGTGGGAGGTCTTAACTTGGTGGTGGTAATACATGGCAACATAGAAAAAGACAGAAGAAACTCATTGAGCTGTTAAATAGGCTTTAAGTGAGCACCTACTGTATGCCAGGTGCTATGCCAAGTGCTACAAGTGAAATTAGCCCGTCTCTCAAGGAGCCGTCTAGTGAAAAGCGTGGCCGTGGCTAAAACCTTAGGATTCCTGTCTCAAAAGACTCGCTGGAAAGCTTACATACAGTTTCTCCAAATCCCATGTAATAAGGAAGAACAAAAGTTTCCTCAAAAGTGTCTCACAGTTTGGAAGCAAACTTTACAGGTCAGACCCTTCCCACTTTAGAAAAAGGTGCTAAAGCCTCCAAAGTAATGCAGATTAAGAGAACGGACATATTAGACATTTTCAGCAGTATCTCCACCTTATCCCAATAGTGGGTCACCCTTGCAAGATGCTAGGCAACCAACTCATTTTGAAAACTGGTGAAAAGAAAAACAAGTTTGATAACGTGTTTGGGGGTGATGAAGCTGTTGAGGAACAATTCTCCCCCTTAGACGAATTCCAGCTGGTAAACAAAAACCTCCCCTCTGTGTCCTCTAGGCCAGGACTCAGGAAACTAGGGTCCAGGGACAAACCCAGCCCAGCCCGCTGCTGTTGCTACGAATTGGAAGGCAGCCATGCATTTGTTTACATGTGCTCTGTAGCGTGCATTCGCACCGTATGTTCAGTGTTAATTGTTCACAGACGCTGTATGGTCACAAGGCCTAAAATATTTGCTACTGCGCCTTTTACAGACAACGCTTGCCAATTTTTGCTGTAGGCCAGGAAAATCATGGCTAGTGACCCGCCTCTCCCAAACTGTGAGCGCACCATGGAAACTCGCAGGGACACCAGAGCATTTTAAATTTTTGAGAAAAACACAGCAACCTCTGCCAGACACCCTGTGAACTCCCAGCCTGAGGTAACGCCCAGTTTCAACATTAGATCACGTTCATTCGTTTGGAGAACATCCTACTTTGCAAAGCTGAGTTTTCAGCAAATTCACTGTGGGCCAGGAAACGGGAGAGTGGTGTCCCATCTGATTTGAGGAAGTTGTGCAGGGCCCACATGTGTATGCAATTGTGGATAAGAAGAAAATGTTTTTCTTTCCATTTATATATGTTTTTAAATGGCTACTAAGTTGTTAGGACCGAAGCACATACCAATTTGTTTGGACTTAACTACTTAAGAGAAACTAAGGACACTGAGAAAAAGTTACTCAGACACTGAGGTGGCAGGAACCTGGTCTAGCAGGTGATCATCAATGACTGGTGAAAAGCTGGCGAGAGGAACTTGGGAAGAAGCAGTATCTGAGCCCACCGAACAGCCTTGGTATCACCAGCGGAAGCCCTCCTGTGCTTCCTGGTGTGGTGGGAAGTACACCACCTGTGAAGGCTTGATGTGAAACACCAAGTGTGCCCAGCCAGCGTGGCTCAGTGGTTGAGTGTAGACCTGTGAACCAGGAGATCACAAATCGATTCCCGATCAGGGCACATGCCCGGGGTTGTGGGCTCAATCCCCAATGTGGGGCGTGCAGGAGGCAGCCAATCAATGATTCTCTCATCATTAATGTTTCTATCTCTCTCTCCCTCTTCCTTCCTCTCTGAAATCAGTAAAAATATATTTTAAAAAAACAACAAAACACCACGTTTGAGTATGATCCAGGTTTTAAAGTTGACTACCCGTCTACTCATTTACAAGGTCTGCATTCTTTGTGGTGTGGACTGAAGTCTCTGCCCCAGGAGCTTAGTGGTCAGCTGGTGATTTAACAGGGATGTCTTTATTAAGTCCTGGAAGCAAAACATTAAAAATTTTAAAAAGAAGCCAAAACGCAAACAAATTCTCCCAGTCTTTGCCAATTAGCCATGTATTGGGGCACTCCTTCAGCGCTTAGTCAAACAGTGTGCAACTTGCCTTGGCCTTCACTTCCTGCTTGCAGAGCCTGAAGGTCAGCCAGAGGTGAGAGCTTAGGGTCTTCTCAGGTGTGTTCCAAGCAGGTGTCCAGAACAGTGCATGCGTGAGGCCTTGATTTCCCAGGATCAGAGGGAGCATTTCCAAACCTCTTCCTCCAAGTGCCTGCTTCCCCAGTCTCTCCCTTCCTAGGTGTCCTGGTCTGTGTCTTGCTTTCCGGCTGTTAAACGTGGCCCCAGTGGCAGTGCTGACACATTTTCTGTAGTACTTTCCACAAACTGTGCCTGGGAAGCTACGCCGGGCGGCTCTGAGGCCGGCCAAGCAAAGGCAAGCCCTTCAGCCAGACCTTCAGGGAACCGCCAGATAGGTCAACGCACGCAATTACAGTTTCTGGAGAATTAGGTCCATATTGCTCCCTTTAGTATCAGCAACCCACACCAAGAATATGGGTTGCTGTCTTCAAGGCCATTTCCAAGATGGGAATGTAGATGATCACAGATCTCTTACCAAACTTCACCAGTCTTTCCTAGATTCCAGTGTTTAAAAAAAAAAAATTGACTCCAGCAATTTCTCCAGTTCATTTGCTGCTTTTACCGAGGGACAGTTCTCAAGTTCCTCACTCTGCCATTTTCACTGATGTCATTCCATACCACTTACTGGGTGCTTCTCAGCCTTGCCTAAGATTATTATCCCAGCATGGAATGCAGAGAAAGAGGAAAATTTTGCTATCGCTGAAGTCATCCAAAAAAATGTACTGCTGATTTGAAGGCAGGTCAAAGAGCTGTTGCAAGAGTTTTTGAGCAAGGATATCGTCAGCAGAATAACTTTTATCTGTCTTAAAGTAATTACAGGTGCTCAACTTACAGTGGGGCTCCGCCCCAATAAACCCAGGGTTTAAGTTGAAACGTCATGTTCATGAAAAATGCATTTAACACACCTGCCGAACATCATAGTTAAGCCTGGCCCTCCTCCTTCAGAGGGCTCAGGTCGCTGACATTATCCTGCAGCTGGGCAAAGCCACCTCACAGGGTGAGTTCGCTGTGGAGCACTGGTGACTTACCCCACTGATCACACTGCTGCCCGGACCTGCAGCGGGAGAGGGTATGATCACAATTCAAAATACAGTTTGTACTGAATGCGCACCACTTCCACACCATCGTGAGGTCCAAAATCGTATCTCAGTCCTTGTAAGTAGAGACGGTCAATATCCACCCTGTCAGGTCCCTTGCAGTTCCCACGCCTGCAATGGTGGGGCAACGTCAGCTGTTTGAGCACACGCTCTGGAATGAGGCCTCGGTTTGAATTCCAGCTTATCTGCCACTTCAGTTTCTGGCCTCGGGTAAGTCATAGATTCTCCAGGCTGTTTCCTTATCTGTAACCCGGGGACAGTAGACATTTCTGGAGCCCAGCTCACATTAGCTGTTGTTACCCGTGGGCTCATTCATTTGGGGTATCACATGACAGTGCACGTGTTGCCACGCGCTCTTCCAGGGCTCGCCCGGAGCTGACTTTCCTAACAGGCGCACTAATTTACTCGGGGTGCACGGTGACGCGGGGCGGCTTTGGAGAAATGGGAGGGGTGGGAGGAGGGCGCTAACATCCTCCCAAAGCTCCTCTTTTCGCCGAGACTAATCTGTCCACACACTTAAAAGTGGGGGGAAGAAAGCTCAGGGTCCAGACACGGGAGGAAGAGTGCCAACCCGACAATTCTCTTCCAACCAGCTTCCGGGGGCGCCCACGGTTCACGCCCTGCCCAGCGCAGGGCACACCGCCAGGAAAGCCCGAGCGACAGCGCACGGGAGGTCACCCCTCGACGGAGATGCCACAGCAGCCCTTTCCCCCGAGGCCTCCGGGCTGTGAGGACTGCAGGCGACGTCCCCCTCCTTCGGGCCGCCTTGGAGCCGCAGGCAGGCGTGGGGCCCCGGCGGGAAGTCCCGAGGCAGAAGCCGGACAAGAGTCGCGCGCTCCCGCGCACCCCGCGCTCCGCAAGACCAGGGCGGGGCTCCGCGGCCAGGGGCGTGTGGCTGTCGCACGGGCCTCTGGGAGTTGTAGTCCGCAGCTTCGGCCCAGCGCTCTCGGAACTCCATTCCCCGCCGGCCTCCGCGGTCAGGCTGTGGCCCCTTCCTGCTCCGGCTACGGGAAACCGGGCTGCCCCGAGTTCCGAGGCTTTGGGAAGGTTCCCCCCTTCCCCCTGCGCTCTGGAGGCTGCGGACTGGCCTGCTCAGGTAGAGCATCTTCCCTCACCTTGCACCTCGCCTGTCGGGAGGGAGCGGAGGGGGAGCGGCGGAACGGCTGAGCTGGCGGCGGCGGCCCGGCTGTCAGGCGGGGAAGTTCTTGGTCACCCGGCGGAACAGTGGCTTCTGGGGGAGCGGTGAGGCCGAGCCCGGCCGGAGATCGCCCCGGAGGGGGGGCGCGCGCGGCTCGCGGAGAGTGGGAGCGAGCAAGTCAGGGAGAGGCTGAGTGGGTGCCCGCCGGAGCCGTAGGGACGGCAGGGTCACCTGAGGTGCCCACGGGCCGAGCCGAGGGGCTGCAGGGGACCCGGGTGCGGGCCTCGGAGCGTCCTCTCTGCCCCGGCGGCGAAGAGCTGCCGGCGGGACCGGAGGACGCTCCGGGGCCCTGCGCTCGGACCACAGGTGGGGCCGGGCCGGGCCGGGCCGGGCAGGTACGGCCGCCCCAGCTTTGCCGGGCTCCGTGGGGAGGCGCGTGTCCTGGCCGGGAGGTGGCGTGACCTCTTCCGCCCAGAATCCAGGCAGACCCTGGAGCCCTCGCGGGCCAGATGGAGCCCCCGCAGGAAAGCAAGTGGCACGGAGTTCTTTGGTTTCCCAGCTCCTGTGAGAGCCATGTTTACTCTCTACTGCAGCCTATCAATGGGCCGTAGCGTTGTGTCTAAGAAACGTACACATCTCAGTAGAAACGCTTTATTGCTAAGAACTGCCGACCGCCCTCCGGGCCGCCCACCGGCCTTCGTCTTTTTGCCTCCGCGGTGAGGGCGCCGGCTGATGGGCGGAGGTTGCTCACGGCCCAGGCGGCTGGGACGGTTGGTTAACACAGTGAATTGGCCACACTGAACGGCTCTTCTCGTCCAGTGATTTCTCTGTCCGTGGGATGCGTTCTTTTAGCATTTTGCCCACAATAGAACTTTGAACATTGAAGCCAGCCCTCTCACACCCTGCCACTGCTTTACCAGCTCCGTTTGTGGGCTATTCTAAACCCTGAGTTGTCATTTCAACCATCTTCACAGCATCCTCACCAGGCGTGGACTTCTCCAAATCTGAGATGCTGATTCATCGCAAGAAGCCACTTTCCCTGCTCATCCATAGTCCCCAAGCAGCACTCCTCCTCGGTCAGAGTTCTGTGTGAGATTGCAGCGCTCAGTCCCCTGGTCAGGCTCCAGAACTTCAGTTCTCGTTCTCTTGGGGTTTCCACCACATCTGCAGTCACTTCCTCATGAGGTCTTGAACCCCTCCTCCTGCGTGGGGGTTAAATTAACGTCTTCCAAACGCCTGTTGGTGTTGGCATTTTGCCCTCTTCCCGTGAGTGTTCTTAATGGCATCTAGAAAGGTGAACCCTTTCCAGAGGTTTTTCATTTACTTTGCCCGATCCATCAGAGGAATCACTCTCTATGGCAGCTATAGCCTTGCGAAACGTATTTCTTAAATAATAAGACTTGAAAGTCAAGGTTACTCCTTGATCCATGGGCTGCAGAATGTATGCAGTGTTGGCAGGCACGAAAACAACATTCATCTTATCGTCCATCTCCATCTGAGCTCTTGGGTGACCAGGTGCATCGTCAGTGAGCAGGAATATTTTAAAAGGAATCTCTTTCTGAGCAGTAGGTCTCAACCCTGTAATATATTGTTTATTCTGCTTGGATTCATTAAGCTTCTTGAGTCTGCAGATTATCTTTTATGAACTCTAGAAATTTTCCAGCCATTATCTCTTCCAATAGTGCCTCTGCTATCTCCTCTCTGTTCTCCAATTACATGCATGTTAGACCTTCTCACTCTATCCCCCGTGTCTCTTAATCTGTTCAACATTTTCTGACTTTCCCCCCACCCCTCTGTCACTTCTGGATAGTTTCTTCTGATTTAATCTTTGAGTTTATTCATTTTCTCATCAACTTTTAAACCTACTCATTGAGTTTTCAATTTTGGTTATTGTATGGGCCCTTTCTTTTTTTAATGTATCCTCACTCAAGAATATGTTTATTGATTTTTAGGGAGAGAGAAAGAGAGAGAAACATGGGTCTGTTGCTTCCCTTAGGTATGTGCCCTGACCAGGAATCAAACCCACAACCTTTTGGTGCCTGGGACCACACTCCATCCAGCTGAGCCACCCAGCCCAGCTGGCCTTGCAAACTTCAGCCCAGTACCCCTGGCACAGCAAAAACCCTCAGGGCAGGAACAACTCCCTTAAGCTACTTGCCTCTCTTGGTTCCTTAACTTTACCCACACTAGGCCTGATTTTTAGTTGTTTTTCTGCATAAAAATGGGTCCAAATAGCCAAATCTATTTTATTCCTGGAAAGGAATCGGTCCACTTATTTTTTAGCAAGCTGAAAAATAAGCAGTAACTTCAAGTTTCTGATAAAATAAATGTCTTTTAGGCATAGACTGCATTAAGATATCTGCAGCAGATTCCTGTATTTTTCCAGTTTCTTATGCATGCAAACGTATTATTTCTTAATAGTGGAATAAATTTTAATTAAACTTTAAATGATCCATCTTTTCTGACTTATCTAGGACTGACCGCTGCATTGCTGGGAGCCGGAGGAAATGGCAGATCTGGACAGTGATTCCAGGCAGCTTCTCATCCCCGAGGCGGACCATGAAGTTCATCCTGGGCCCATGAATATCCAGTTTGAGTCATCAGATCTAAGATCCAACAGGTGAGTGTTGAAAGTAAAACACTTGTTTCATAATTAGGTTTTTTTTAGTTATTAAAATAGAATTAATTATAACCAAACATGTAGAGCTTTAGTTATAAAATGCCCAGTTTCTGACGGGATCTGTAAGATCCTGAATACTGTTTCCTCATTTGTATTTGACTTTTTCAGCTAAACTCCACATCTCTGTGGGGAGGGGTTAGTTTGATGAAGAAGCATTGATATAGTTTAGTAATATGCTAGGTGCTGAGCATAGAACACTGAAAGTAACACACAATCCTGACCTTCATGGGGCTTAAATTCCAGCACATTAGTTTAAGATTTCAGTTTAAACTTATTTCATTGCATTCTTGGTAAACCCAAAAGAATGCCCTGAAAATTTGTTATAAATAGTAAGAGAATTCAGTCAGGTGGCTATTTATTAAATAGGAAAAAATAAATAGCATTCTGATGAAAAAATGTAACGGAAGAAGAGATAACGTACATAGGAATAGCCTTAAGAACATGCAAAATCAATACGAGAGAAACTTTGAAATACTACTGAGGGACCTAAAGTAAGATTTGAGGATTTCTTCAAATCTGAGATGCTGATTCTAAGTTGCACTGTGTGTGTGTGTATACATATATATATACACTGTGTGTGTGTGTATGTGATAGCATGATGGCTACGATGCTATATACACACACAGTGCAACTTAGAATCAGTGATAAGCTGTGGCCAGTACTTTTGATGCAATCTTCTCTTAGGCTTAGTTTTGTGTTGTTTTGTTTTTTATTTACTGAAGGAACTCTTGGACTTATTTGGCACTTTATCCTGTTCATATCTTTTGTGTAACTCTAAAAATGAAAATCTAAACAGTATATCAGCTAAGATATTACTATTCTGATTCTCCTCATTTGGAACGATTCTTCCAAATCACTCTTTGGAGTCATCGAAATCGGTGTCCTCCCCACTCCACCCCACCCCCTCCATACAAAATGGTTCTTTGTACCATTAAGAGCGTTGATAATGTAGCATTTCTTGCAAGAATTTTCTTCCAAATCACTGACACCTGTGGTTTTGAAGCTTGCACTTTCCTGATCTTCCCAGGAGGTGTCACCAAAGGTTTTTCTAACAACACCAGGGCTCATATTTCTTCCTTAAATGGTCCTCAAGTGTTTTGGTGACTGACGTGACCGGGGTTGACACTTGTCTGTCATGCCACCAGGAGTAATTACTGGCTCCCAGAGGCCGACAGAAGTCCTGGATCGTGCGCTGCAGCCATGGTTGAGAAACGTTTACGTGTGTGCGCGAGTGAGAAACTGTGACGTGGAACGAAAGGCCTTTTCTGCTGTCAGTGGGAAGACTGAAATGGGCCGTCCTGCTCTTCACATTTAACCCATAAATTTAATGTGATCCCCCAAATTGCCAGCAGCCAATTCGAACGTTTGTAGTGCTCGGCCCGGTAACATGCTGGACAGGCTTCGTCCAGGAGCAGCAGGCTGCACCGACAGCCGAGGGGTGCGGCTGTTACTGCGCTGGGTACCAGGCAGTTTCCTTCCCAGCACTCGTGCTCAGTGCCAACTCACGCATGTGCACGGCTGTTCAGCGCGATATTTGTATAAGAGCCAAAGACTGAAAATGACCAGAAGGTCCTTGTTTGTAGGGCTGATGCAATGGAATCTTGTTACCCATTAGAAAGAAGGAAGTGGCTTTATTACGTATCAAAATAGAACGAGTCCTCAACTTCTTCTGTTAGGTGACCGAAGGGGAGCGCAGGGCGGTGTGTACAGACCACCGCCGTTGGGTAAGAAGTAAGTGGATGAAGTAAACGTAGCACCGTGTGTGTATGGGACTCTGCAGGGTCAGGCGGGGGCGGAAGCGTGGCGGCCTAGAGGGAGGCTGAGAGCCGAGGGGGGGTCGGCAGACGCCGTCAGATGAGCTCAGCAAGCTCACCTGGTCCCTGCCCGCAGAGCCCTGATTTTGTTAAGGGTCGCAGTCATTACAGTCCCGGAGGGGATGGGGGGTGTGAGCCAGTCTCCATATCCCCTTCCTGTGTTCCAGACACAGTCACGTGTCGCTTAACGACCGGGATGGCTTCTGAGAAGTGCGTCGTGCACACGTCACAGAGGCCCTTGCGCACGCCTGGACGGTCCAGCCCCGGCATGCCTAGGCTGTCTGGTGCAGCCTGTCGCCCCTGGACCATGAGCCTGGCCAGCATGTCCCGGGCTGAGCACTGCGGGCGATGGTAACGTGTTGTGCTATGATCACATGCTGGCTACGATGCCACTAGGCGAGCGGAACCTTTCAGCTCCGTCATAACCTTTGGGGACCATCATCATCTACGCCATCCGTCGTTGTCCACAGCGTCGTTATATGGCACGTGATGGCCTTAAGTGTTTTATTCTTCCTTGCAGCTAGAGACAGCAGCGTGAAGGTTATCGCATGAGGCATTTATCAGTGGCATGTAAGGCGGCCGTGATGGGAGATCGCAGATCTTGTCACTGTCATTGGTATATTCCCACGTCAGGGAGGACAAGAACGGAGGGGACGCTGAGGCGATGCTGGGGATTTCTCTGAAGCCTCTAAACCAGTGGTTCTCAACCTCCCTAATGCCTCAACCCTCATGTTGGGTAACCCCCAACCATAAAACTATTTTCGTTGCTACTTCAACGCGGTCACCCTGAGTCGCGACCCACAGGTTGAGAACCGCTAGCAGGGTCGCCTAAGACCATCGGGAAACACAGATATTTACATAACGATCCATAACAGTAGCAAAATTACAGTTATGAAGTAGCAACGACAATAATGTTATGGCTGGGGGTCACCACAGCCTGAGGAGCTGTGTTAAGGGCCGCGGCGTGAGGAAGGCGGAGAGCCCGGCTCCGAGTTCTATGGTGAGTGATGGACTCTGTGACACTAGAATGCAGGGCGTCACCCCACATTCCACGGCAGGGCGTGGCGGGAGGTGAGAGGACGGGTTGGACCCTGGAGATGACACGGAAATCTGTTTTCTGTAATGAACCTTGACAGAAGGAGAGGGCGACGGCTGACCATCACGGCATAGCCACCTGGGTAAGCGTGGGTTCAGGAAGGCAAATATCCGTACGGACGTAGCAGCATTGAATGTGAATTTGCCTATGAAACGATTTATGTTGAAAACGCTGTCTGACGAAAAAAAATGCGGGAGTACCTTAAAACGTCGTTATTTCTATGAAAACATGAGCGACTTCACTTTACGCACGTAAATAAGTCAGACACCCCGAGGGGATGTATCTCCCGTTGGAAGAACCAGCTCAGGCAGCTGTTTCGAGAACTCGCGTCATTTCTGAGTGACCCTCTGCCGGGGGCCATCCCACGGCCGCCCGGACCATAGTATAACTTCGTGTACTTGTTAGTTATTGACCTTTAAAAGTTAGGGTCACTTTAGCCTCATCTTCACGTATCTGTGAAATGATGAATTTGAAGTAGCGCGTTGCCATCATACCAAACAGTTAAAACAACACGCCCTCCCCCTCCCCCCGCCCTCCTGCTCCCGGAATCGCCTGAGCAGCAGCCGCCTTTGGGAAACTGTCGAGCTGCTCAAGGACAACGTCCCGCTGAGTGGAATGCGGCTCTAACTGACTGGCTTTACCAGCTTCGTGGCCAGGCAGCCTCCGGCGCCCCTGGAAGGGCCTCGAGGAGCTGTGCCCAACGGGAGGGTTTGTCCTCAGGAGGGACACGGCGAGGGGGTCGTTGTCAGGGCCCAAATGACTGCAGCCAGGAGGGCGCCCTCGGGGAAGGCCGGGCTCCGGCAGGCGGGGGCCTCCCCGGGGCCGGCGGCGATTCCAGGCTGACGGGCAGGGCGGCCTCCTGGGCGGGAAATGCCGCCACAGGCCGCTGGTCGCTGCGTGGGCTCCGCGCAGGCCGTCCTGTCGGGCCTGCTTGTTGTTTTAACCGAATGTCGGAAACAGCACCTGCTGCTGAGCTGGTGGCTGGTGGCCACCCTCTCCCTCCCTCTGTGGCGGAGCGGGTCCCGCCACCGCGCACATCACGCACATCACTGAGGCGCTTGCACACTGGGCGGGAGCCGCACACCTCGGAGGGGCCGGTCCCTGCGGGAGGCGGCGCAGCATCGCCTGGGCCCTGGGGGCGTCTGCAAACTGCAGTCCCTCTCGCTCTGCGGGCGCTGCCCGCCCGGCGCCTCCCTGGTTTGGGCGAGTGAGGAGTGGGGCGGGGAGGCTCGCAGGAAGGTCAGACAGCGCTGCCGGTGGCGGAGCCCTGGGAGAGGGCTCAGGCGTCCGCGTCTCCAGGCTTTGGGTGGCCGCCGAGCTGGTGTTGGGACCGCCTCGTGCCCTCCCGGCTCTGGGCGGCCCTGCTGCCGGCGACACCGCTGGGACAGGCCTGCTGGGTGGTTTGCGAGCTTCCCTTTTCCGTTTTCTCCAACTCCTCCTTCTCCCATTCCCCAGGCCCCCACCCCCCCACCCCCGGAGCCTCGGCTTTGGGGCTCCTCTCTGCACCCCGTTTTCCAGGGGCAGAATCACTGGGGAGGCCTTCCTCCTGCCCTGCCCCGTGGGCGCCTCTCTGCAGCTGCTCCTCCCACTCTCGTCTCCCTGTTTCCCATTACCTTCCCGTGTCACTCCTTTTGCTAAAGGCTCCAGGGGACAGCCCGGCCTGGGTTCGAGAGGCTTTAACACGGAGATGTGACAACGGAGTGGGATCTGAGCTCTGCTCCGCAGAACCTGTCCTCTCGGATCCTCACATACCTCCCTCCTCTCCCCAGATGTCTGCTCCCTGCCCCTCGCACCCCATCTGCCCGCCGGCTGCCTGTGCTCTGTCTGATTCTGTTTGTTTCTGTTTTGCCTACGAACCAGCTGTGGTTTATTTTCTTCCCCCTCCTCTTCCTCATTCGCAGTATTTGGAGAAGCCTGAGTTCGGAGGGATCCTGGCCGCGCTGGCTGGCCTGGTGCTCGTCGGCCGGGAGCAGTGTGTGTGGTTGGGAGGAAGAGGGTGGAGAGCTGGCTGTGGGGAGGGAGACCCTCCCTCTCCCCTCTGGCGTCTGCCTGCTGGCCCAGTAATTAGAGCTTCCTGAGAGATGAACATGAGAAAGTGACCCCATTTCATGACAGACGCATGTGTGGGAGCCTCACCCACATGAGAGGCAGACCCCACATCCAGGAGAGGCCGGAGACAGGAAGTCACCTTGAGGCACAGGTGACCGGAGCTGGGGACAGGTCCCGCGCCTGGGGCCTGGGAGGGGAGCCAGATGCTCCCTGATGAGATACCTGCTCTGCCAGGAAAGTCAACCCTGGGGCTGACCAGAGCCCTCCAGGCGCCGGGGGCTCGGTCGCCTTTAGCTCAGAACAGTCGCCTGCTCACCTGGCCGGGCCTGTTCTGAGCCGGCTCAGAGCCACGGGGCTGGGAAGACCGAGAGGGACAGTGAGCCCTGGGTCAGAGAGGGGTTCCGCACTTCCGCAGGGACCTGCAGCCCCTTGACTCCTTTATCCCCGCGAGGCTGGGAACCTGAGCTCCCACAGCCCTGCAGGCCAGAGGGAGACAGGCCCCAGACAAGCTCTGTGAGCTCAGGACGCGTGAACTGGAAGTAGAATGGCCGGGACCCCGCTCAGCGTTACTCACCTCGTCCCCAAAACCGGGCGAAGGGACTCTAGACTCGCCGAGTACCTCGGGCTGGCTCCCAAAGCAAATGTGAACCCTCCCTGTGAAGACAGGATCGCCCTCGGCGTCCAGCTCCTCATGCTCCTTTCCACGTGCTAATGTTCATGAGCACACGGCCCGGCGCCTCAGCAAACCAGCCGGCAGGCAGGAGCGGGACCCGTGCTTAGGAATGGGGGTGGGGGGTGGGGGGAGGGGAATGGGGGGACGGTGCACAATCGAGACCGGCAGGGAATCCAGAGAGCGGAGTGACCAGAAATAGACTTTATAGCATAAGGTGAGCACTGGGCACTGGCGAGAAACATACTCAAGAACCAAATTCATGGGAAATGTTTGTTGGATAAAAAAAGAAGCAAATGGAATTCTGGAACTAAAAAAAAATTTAAGAAATCACAGTGACCGAAGGTAAGAAACCAGTGACAGTGACCAGTATTGGTCGCTGGTGACCATGAGCTGCGGGGACCCCGCTGTCGGGCAGGTGGCCGCTGGGCTCCGGCCCTCCTTGTCTGGTCTGTGATCTGGGACGGGGCTGCCGGTCACCGGAGTCCTGCCAACGGACGCTGGTCCGCTGCTGCAGAGCGAGGTCACCCGGGGGGCCCTTTGGTGACCTTGGTCGCTGTGTCCCCAGGGCCAAAGCAGACTTCTCCCGCTCCCGCTCCCGCTCCTGGCCGGAGAGCTGCCGGAAGGTTCCGAAGGCTGCCTTACGGTGGAAGGCGTAGGAAAGGGCTTTCTCTTTGGGGGTCCGTTTAAAGAGCAGATAAGTTTTATTTTTTGTGTTTTCCATGTCTGTGTAACTGGAGTCAGATCGTGAAGAAAGCAGTTTTCGTGTTCATTGGAAGATTCACATATATGTATTACAAGTAACTTTGATCTCTAGTCTACACAGACTTACTGAATTCTTTACCTTTTTCATTGCCTCTCCAGTTTTTTTTAGGAAAGGAAGTTTTAGTTAAAATGCTGGCCGGGCATTGTTCTTCTCCCTGGCAATTTTTTCAAAAAATGGGGAATAGTTAGGTTACGAAACTTGAAATGCTACTTTTTCCCAGAAATTCTTCTGGTAGATTTGTGTAGGAGAGTAATAATTGGCACGATACTGCAGGCGGAAGCCGACCCTTTACTTAGAATTAAGACAAGCTCTTTATTTCAAAACATCCAGCTGGTCATCTTAACTGGCTGTGTTTAATTAAGATAAGACGGCCTGCGATCTATTTGACGTTCCTGTCCACTGGCTAAAAGGAGGAGCCTCGTGGAGAACGTGCCCTCGGGGGAGTTTTCCCACATCCCGACCTCTCTTGGTTGAGTGTCACTTCCGGTGCGGGCCGCTGCCTCCCGGATGGGCTGGCGTCCGCGGTGCAGGGCCGCTGCCTCCCGGATGGACCGATGTCCACGGTGCAGGCCGCTGCCTCCCGGATGGACCGATGTCCGCGGTGCGGGCCGCTGCCTCCCGGATGGACCGATGTCCGCGGTGCGGGCCGCTGCCTCCCGGATGGACCGATGTCCACGGTGCGGGCCGCTGCCTCCCGGATGGACCGATGTCCGCGGTGCGGGCCGCTGCCTCCCGGATGGACCGATGTCCGCGGTGCGGGGCCGCTGCTTCGCGGCGGCCGGGGAGCTGACCTGTCGGGTGGGTGTTACCTACAGGTGCTTCTGAACTGGACCCATGTGTTCCTTGCGTTTCCATTATCCTTTCAGCCTCGTGCTAGGCTGAGAGCAAGAACAAAACACAAAACCCTCGCCTTTCTCTTGCCCGTCACTTTGTAGCCATCAGAGAAGAGTGTTTGTTTTCACGACAGTAGAATTAACACAACTTACACATTTTTAAAACCAAAATTTGAAGGCATGGTTTGATTAAAAGAATTTGAAATTCATTCTTAGCAGAAGTCTACTTAGTGCAGAGTCCTGGCCTGAGATTCCCGATCAGGGAGTTCTTGTCCACGCGCTGTGACGGACGAAGGTGCGGACTCGGCGGAGCAGCCGCCGGCTTTCTGAGGTCAGGAACGGCGTCGGCGTGCGCTGTGCGTCAGGCCACCCTCACAGCGACGGGCGAGAGGGACCGTCTGTAAGTGCGGTGCCTGTCCGCGTGCGCGTGCCTGTGCACTGGAGGTCATGTATGTGTCCTTGTGTACGTCGTGAACCGTGAAAATGCGCATTTAAAATTGTAAGATGTCATAATTGACCTTGATAAATTACCTTTTACTTATTAACAGTGCGTTAAAACTTTTAACTTTACTTTATAATGTCATCAGTAATAATTGGATATGCCTTTATTTTTGAAAAGCGTTTAACTGCCACACAGTAGTTCAGACTCACGTGAATTCCGCGTCGGTCTCACTCAACAATCACCTCCAGTGTCTGCTGACATCGCTGGTCAGTCCCCACCCTCCGTGGGGCCGCCCCGTTCCCACGCTCAGTGGCTGCGGGCAGGTCTGTGCACACGAGGACTGGTGTGAACCTGCAGGAAGGAGATGGATTTGGGAACCCGTCGTGGAAGCAGGAGCCGAGGGCGGTGGGCCTCTGGGGACAGCGTGGGCTGAGGTGCGGGGCCGTGCTCTGTGCCAGGATGTCCTGTGGGCACCAGCGGAGGCCCGGGTCCCATGGCGTCCCGCAGCGGGGACTGGTACTACGCTTGCTCAGCTCTCTCCTGCCGCCTGAGAGCCGCCGGCAGACCCACCGGCCCCCACAGGAGCAGCGAGCACGTGGCCGTTTTGTGTGTGGTTATTGGCCTGATATTTTTTGAATCCTTGATCCCTTTCTCGGTTTTTTCTTTACCGCCCGGCCCCGTCGGCAGGTGCTGGGTGCCTGGGCGTCGGCCGTGTGCGAGAAGGGCGGTTCAGCCCAGGGCCTTGCTCCCGAGGGTGACCCGTCCCGGTCGTGCTTGCTCCTAAACTTCAGAGGGGCAGCCTGGTGGGCAGGAGGCTGGAGGCAGATGGAAGAGCCATAATGTCTAAGGAATTTAAGCTGTGGGACCCGGAAAAGGCGTTGGGTGGAAATAAGGCTTCTTTGTTTACAAGGATATTAAATGGAAATGTGGGATTTTGAGTCATAAGTTAAACTATTTTTTAAATCTTGCTGAAGGTTAAACGCATTTTTTCTGCAGCGCGGCCATAAATAGAATGCGAGACGAATGTGACTTGTATGCGAAATTCCGTAACTTGTTTGCGGTGGGCCAGCCGGGCTCGGTGCAGGTGGGAGGACCGTGGGGAGGAAGCCGTCGTGTGAAACGGGGCAAATGAAGGCCCGCGTCTCAAGTCCTTTCTTCCGAACAGTGTTCTCCCGACAGAACGATTCATTTTAAAAGTGTGTTCAGATCCAGCGAAAGTTCAGTTTAGACATACAAGTTCTATATTTGCTCTGTGAGATGAAGCTCTAAGCATCTGTTTCTAATAATTCCGTTAAAATATGCTGAGTTGTATATTTTTGAGAATCTGTTTTGAAAAGATGCCCAAATATTTGTGTGAACAGGCACAGAGCGTCTCGATGAAAACTGTTGGAAAAGGAAAACTTTCCGAGTCGTTTTGCTCAGATACCGGAGCCCACTGAGCGGGTACCGGTAGCAGCTCGGTGGGTGCCGGGCAGCCAGCGAGGCAGCGCCCCCGACATCTGCCTGCCTGCCGGCCGGCCGGCCACAAGCAGCCCAGGGCAGACCTGACGCCACGGCTCAGAGCAGCAGCGGCTGCAGGAGAACGTCCCTGTCCCTCTGTCGGTGCCGCGCTCCTTGGTCCCGTTGGTGCGCCAGGGCTGGTCCCAGTCCCCGCGCTAAGGCAACATCGAAGCTGTAATCCCCCCTTGAACTTTGGGGTGTCGTTGCTGCAGAACAAGGGAGCCCTGTTGGGCGTGAGCTCCCAGGGATGATCACACGTCTCCCGGACATAGGTCTTTTAAATGTTTCTTTTGATTTTTAGAGAGAGAGGAAGCGAGTGAGAGATAGAAACATCCATGAGAGGGAAACATCACTGATCGAATGCCTCCTGCACGCCCCCTACTAGGGATCGAGCCCACAATCCGGGCGTGTGCCCTGACCGGGAATTGAACCAACGACCTCTTGGTTCATGGGTGGACGCTCAACCACTGAGCCACACCAGCCGGGCAGACATAATGTTTTTACATTGCTTCTTAGTCCTGCTGAGTGTCACAGTCCTGGTCTAAATTACGCAGACAGCGTGATGCTGTGAGGGGGGTGGCTTTCTCAGGGTACGGATGTGTAAGCAGGCCGGTGTGTTCCGCTTCTGACCCTCATTCCTCTCCTGTCCACGTGAGGTTTATGGAAACCATTCGCCTCGTTTCGCTTCTCTGCCAGTTTAGAGAGTAGGTCCCGCGGTCTCATATCCCCACGTTGGCACTGGTGAGGGCTCTTCCTGGGTTAGAGTAGAACGTACCCTCCGTATCCGAGTGCTCTGGTGGGGGATGAACAATAGAGATTCGGAGATTCTGTGCTAACCAGAGAGACAAGACTGCGTCTCACATCTCTCCCGCTGTTTCTCTCAAGCAGCAGAAATTAGACTTTAGTCACTAGGTCTCCACGTGTTCCCCACAAGGCCAGCTCGGCGGTGTCTTCAGAAATGACGGCCCTTCTTCTGTACACGTCAGCGTCCTTCAGAGCCGAGCGTGCAGGGAAGTCGCACGGAACCAGTGACAAAGCCCTGGTCTTCCCTCCTGAAACGGCACATTCCCGGCAGCGTGGGGTGCAGGCCGTGGTGCCACGGGGGCCTGGGCATCCGCAGAGGAGGGCTCCTTCCGTGCCTCTGCCTGGCCTCCTTGGGGAAAGGGGACCCCTGGACGCGTAGAGCGCAGGCGGGGGTTTCAGGGAGGCCCGGGAGGGCTAGTGACAGAAGTGATGATTGACACGCAGAGTCTGAGCTCTGGGGACAGGGCCTGAGCAGGAGCTCGCCGAGTCAGGTGTGTCATCGCATTCCGGGCAAAGCAGAGCGCGGCACTCGTGAGAGCTGGCGTCTGGACGTCCCCCCGGCCGGTCCCCGGGGTCGGCCTCGCAGGGCACGGTGGGTCACGCAGCCTGGGCACACGGGCCACGTGGCAGGAGCTGCTGGTCCCGGGGTGACCCGGCACAGAGGAGGAGGGACGTTCCTGTCCACCGTTCCTCTGACTCAGGGCCAGCAGCTCCGAGAGAGAATGCCGAGCTGTGTCTGAGTCTGATGGTTGGAAACTGACAGCTGCTCTGTTCTCTCTGACGACGGCGTGGAGCCCTTTGTTCTGTCTCCTCGGCCGCTGACTGTCTTCAGTTTAAAAGGCAGCTCGGTGGCCGGGCGTCGTGGGCAGAGCTGGGCTGGAGAAGGCTCCCTTTGTGCGCTTCCTGCCCGCGTGGGAGGGAGCCTGGCCCGGCGCCTCCGTCCCCCACGCGGGCAGGACGCCCTTGTCTTCTGCCTCCAGGATGTTCTCTGTCAAGCGTCTTCCCTCCGCAGGCCTTTCCACGTGGAGCCCACCAACATCGTCGGCGCGAGCGACGTGGTGCAGAGGGTCAGCGACCGCGCCTCGGCCATGAGCAAGCGGATCCACTACTATAGCCGGCTCACGGCTCCCGCAGACCAGGCGCTGGTAAGGCCGCCACCGCCTGGGGCCGCGTCGGATGAACGTGAGCAGCAGCCGGGCGGCTCCCGGGCTTGGACTCCGCTGGTCACGTTCCAAGGGTGGTGTCATGGGAAGTCAGACCGTGGCTCACTGGTACACGTCTTCCTCCCGCAGGCTCATTCCTGCGGGGCCTGGCACGCGAGACCGTCTCCCCGTGTTGACAACAGCGGGCGGTTTGCTGTGGGAGAGGCTGCTCACCCCGTGCTGGGGGCGCCGGGGGGAGGCCACGGGGCCACGGGCCAGGGGTGGCTGACTCTTAATCTCCTAAGATCTGTATTGCTAGTTTAGGATCAAAAACATTTGTTTTAAGTAACTGGTTGCCTATAAGCAGTAGCACATTTGAGATATTCAGAAACTTCAAACATAAGGAGCCACGGAGGCGTGCTGGGAGAAAAGACAGGGCTTTCTCTAAGTAATCACAAACGGGAAGGGAGCAGCATTCTGCAGCCCGCTGAGGGCCAGGGCTGGGCGGTCACTCGGTGGAGAGCTCACGCTAAGCACTGGGAGGCATTACGACCTTGTGTGTAGCCGAAAGACGGGCTTCCAGAACATTCTGGAGGAGATGATTTCCCCCAGTTTTTCACTTGTTCCTCCCGAGGCCTTTCCATTCGTGGTGGTGATGAGTCCTGGTTTCATACCAGGACTAGGTCAGCCTCTGGGAGCAGAAGGAGCCCAGCATCTCGGATCTGGTCAGACGCCTGCAGGCTCCGCCTGTGGAGGCAGCCGTGGCGGGCCGGGCCGGGCCGGCTGTGTGTCGTTTGCCGGGACACTCGGTGAGCAGGCACCCCCGGGAAGCCCCTCTGTGACCGGGCTGTGAGGTGACTGGTGTATCCAAGCACATACACAGTTGATCTAAAATTAGCAATGGATACGACCGTTTTTAATGAAGGTGTTTATCCATCATCATTTTCGGAGAATCCCAGTTTCCAAAGGACTGTTCTCGGGGGGATGGGTGGAATCCCATCAGGAAGCTACTTTTCCTGCGAAAGAGGGAGGCAGAGTTGGGAGGACGTGGACGGAGGGGGCGGGCTCTGTGGTGAGAGCCCCCGTCCATCCTTCCCTCTGCCTCCTCCTCTGCAGGCTCCTCCCTCTGGTCTGCGTCCTCCATCCTCAAGGATCCTGGCGTTGCCTTTTCCTTAAGCTGCGCTGGCCCCCGCTTCCCTTCAGCCACCGCGGGGTCTGAGTGGCCTACACACAGTGTTCCTTCTCCCCTGGCGACTCCTGCGTCCCTAACAGTGGGGGCTCCTCCCCCTCCCCCGGGTCGACCACCTCACTAAGAGTCCAGTGCCCACCTCGTTCTGGAAGTTCCCCCAGCGCAGGCCAGGCTCCACCGGAGCCTCCTGACCTCGGACTCCCCGGCCCCTCTCCGCTCCCCGAAACGGAGGAGAGGAGCGTGGGGGCCGCGTAGCCAGGGCCTCCCCTCCTTTCGGATGAAGAGTTCGTGGTGGCCAGTCCTCAGGTGCTCGCTCCTGCAGGCGTTCACTGTGTGTGGAGAGAACTTGTGTGTGTTAATTGGGATGTGTCTGTCGTCTGCTCATGACGCTCGGACGTGCAGGAGACACCCTGCGTGGCGTTTGCCGGCCCTGAGTTTGCGTGTCCGTTTCACAGGTTGCCCCAGACCACGTGGTCCCGGCGCCGGAGGAGCGCTACGTGTACAGCCCGCTGGGCTCCGCCTACAAACTCCAGAGCTGCTCCGAGGGGTCCGGGAAGAACAGCAGCCTCGTGACCATGTGAGTGGGCCTGCCGTCGGCAGCGGGACGGAGCCCGAGCGCGTGGGGTGCTGCTGGCTCTCCGTCCCAGTGAAAGCGTCTGCGGAGTAACGCCCCCTCCCCCCGCTGCCGCTCTGTTTCAGCTTCATGATCTGGAATACCATGATGGGGACCTCGATACTCAGTATTCCTTGGGGCATCAAGCAGGTAATGTCATTTTTCAGCATAATTTTAGCCTGAATTCTTGTTCTTTTTATGTGGTGAGTCTTGCAGTAGCGGTTTTACTAAATCTACATCAATTTTTTAAAAGAGAGCAGATGATAATACTTAATTTACATGAAGTGGAATGTTTTTATCGTAATTGCTTACCAGGTTTTTATCATGATCATTTAGGGCGGCGTCAGTGTTTGCTCTGACGTGACGTGTGTGCCGTTCTGCATTTTATCTCGAACAGGCGGGATTCACGACCGGGGTGTGCGTCATCCTGCTGATGGGCCTGCTGACCCTTTACTGCTGCTACCGGGTGGTGAGGTCACGAGCCACGATACGTAAGCGCTGCTCAGTGAGGACCGGCAGGCGTGCACGGCGCGTCCCGCGCAGGGAGCCCGCCAGCCTGTGCGTCCTGTTTGGTGCCTAAACCCTGGCCCCGGGCTGACAGCGGCCGCCCTTGGCGGTCAGGAGGCCGCGGGTTCTCTGCGGAACACTCACCGTGGAGTCAGTCCTTAGCAGGGGAAGGCCTGTTGGTCACTGAGACCTCTGCAGGAGCTAACCTTAGAAATCAGTGGTCTTCTCCAGTTAACGGCCATTGCTTTGACCTATCCCGACTGAAAGACCTACATGTTGGGCTCTCCTAAAAGTAGACATTATAACTAGAAAAACATAAAAATGTGAGCAATGTGTCCTTTATAGCGAACTCTAAAAATTGTACCAACGCATTTCTTCCACTCGTCTCCATAAATTCTGGATCAGGGCGATGCCTTCTTGGATTGTGTTCGAGTAACTTCGGGCCTAAACAGGCGCACATTGTTAAATCCTAGCAAGTATGAGTCAGCAGACGGCATTGTCCAATTGTTTTCCGCCTCTCCTAAGCAGTGGTGTGTTTTCCCTTCATTGTGTTACTTATTCATAGCCCTTCCCCTGTACCCACAAGTCCCTTGGTGCTCTTGTAGATCTGCCAAGTTCTTTATATGATGCAGCCACTAGCCCTTTATCTATTATTTCTGGTCAATTTTTCCCCATTCCGTATTTGAATGGCTTTTTTATTATACGGGTTTGTTTATATCTGCCCATCTTTTCCATGGTAATTCAGTTGGTAGGAAAAGGATAAACTTTCATGTTCTGTTTCTACACTGTCTTCTAACTTTTCTGTAATTAAAAAAAATTTTTTAAGGTTTTTTTAATTGATTTCAGAGAGAGGAAGGGAGAGGGAGAGAGGGATAGAAACATCAATGATGAGAGAGAATCATTGGTCGCTGCCTCCTGCACATCCCCTACTGGAGGTCAAGCCCGCAACCCAGGCATGTGCCCTGACCAGGAATCGAACCGTGACCTCCTGGTTCATGGGTCACGCTCTACCACTGAGCCACGCCGGCTGGGCTGATTTTTTTCAATTCTTAACTCAGTTGTGTGAAGCTTAAGTTGGCATGTGTGGTATAAAATATGACTTAAGAAAACTGTTTCCCTTGTTATTATCTAAGCATGATGCCTTCTGTTCCTTTACTAATGATTTTGTCCCACCTGGGCTTACCACGTGCTTTTCCTCATGACAAACTGTTACTATACTGTTACCTGTTTCTCAGAGTATCTGTACCATTCTGTTGACCCACATTTATTTTTATGCGTTTGCTCTATGTTCTCACTTCTGTTATTTCTCACTATGATCTACTGTGGGCTGCTGTAACACCCATCGTCTTTTACTAAATATTCTGAGTTAATCTGGGGAAAGAAAGGGTGAATGTGGAATGTGGAACTGACCCCTGATTTTACTCTCCTCCTCTTCTTCCTCGCAGCATCGGTGGACACCTCGGCCTGGGAGTTCCCCGACGTCTGCAGGCACTACTTTGGCGCCTTCGGGCAGTGGTCGAGCCTCCTGTTCTCCCTGGTGTCGCTCGTCGGAGCCATGGTCGTGTACTGGGTGCTCATGTCTAACTTCCTGTTTAATACCGGGAAGTTCCTGTTCAGTAAGTCTCCACGTCATGTGCGTTCACAGTTACTCCAGGTGCCATAACTACTGTCATGGTTTAGCTTCGCCTTAAATTCTGGACTTGGGACAAATAAAGAAAAAGGTGCTATTTGTAATTCTAGGAAATATATCTGATTCCATTTGTCTTCTGTGGGTATGATCTCATATACAATGTGTATGCTCATTTGCAAAGAGTAATTTCTGAATCAGTTATGTTCCTTCAGATTCTCTAATTAATATAAAATGTATTAAGCTCCAGCAGATGTTTTAAGCAGTTTCCGTCTCTACCACGAGATGTTAGCGCGACACAGCTCACGGAGTTAGTTCATAGGTGTCGGTTACGAAAGACGTTGTGTAGAGTCTCGGGAAGCAAACTCCAGCCACTCGTCTTCGGAGGGTGAGGATCGCAGTCAGGAACCCGCTGCGCACAGGCCCGCGGGCGCGGGCTGGGAGACGCTGCCAGCCAGGCCACTCGTCAGGGCTCTCCCGGCTCCTGGCCGGCGTGAGCGTGGGCGTCAGGACCGCCATGAACATCCTCAGCTTCTCATCTCAGACCACGAACCGCCCCTGGGGGTGCTGTAAAACCCGGAGCACGAAACTCCCTTCCTTCTGCCCCGACGCCCACACGGTGGAGTCCCGTGTTTAACCTACTTTACGACCTTGAGATCGCCTCTCACATCCTTACCGCCCCTTTTAAGTTTTAATCAAGCACGCTTATTAATGCTTCCTGGGTTAAACAAGGTCAGCGCCACGCAGCACAGAGCGAGCCTCTCAGGCCCAGGCGGCAGGAAACGCGCCCCTGACCGCCCGGCCCGGCCCTCCCGGGGGTGATGGGCGCCAGGTGTCTGCCCGCGCTCCTCACCTGCCGGCTCGGGTGCACGGGGCGCTGTGGGCGTGGCCTGGTCTGTGAAAGCACCTGCCGTGCTTTGTGACCTGCAAGTGATTTCCAGATCAGTAGGCCCTTGTGTGGCCTTTCCCTCCTGCAGACGCTACCCTCTGTGAGGTGTGGCCAGCTCACACTCAGCGAGCAGAGGGGGTGTACACGCGTGGTCTTCACCAGGGCCCTTACCTAGACCAGCCTCTGGGCGGGTGTTTAAGAACCTCGGTCAGTGACGCCAGCCCCCCCCCCCGCCCCCCGGGGGAGGAGGCTGAGCTGCCGAGCTGCGTGCGGCTGCGGTGGTCTGGTTCCGGGGTCAGCAGTGCCGCCCAGACGACCCTCACAGCTGGGTACGGATAAAAGGCTTCAGCGGTGGTCAGTCCAGCCTCTCATTCAGCATTATCCAACTCTGTTTTTCCTTCGTTTTCAGATTTTATTCATCACATTAATGACACAGATGCTGCACTGAGAACCAATGATAGCAACCCTGGTAAGTCGTGTGGAGTGCACGTTCAGCTTGGTTTTTATTCCCCACTTTGCTTCAAAATAGGTTTAAGGTAGAAATGATGACTTTGTTTTAGGTAAATCTACCACAAAACCGTTCCCACTGTTACCTGGGCCACTATTGAATTGTTGGCCATCAGTGTGTTAAAAAAGCACAGGAAACCAGCTGCACCCCAGTTAGTGCTAATGTGAGGCGCGCGACGCCAGGTCCTGCGCCCCCTCACAGCTGTGGCCACGTCGGCAGGGCCCGTGTTTGCCGTGAAGGCTCAGCACACAGTTCACGCGCCTGGACCCCTGCCCGTGTTGGGCCCGGGCGCAGGTCCAGTTTGCTGACTGAGTTTTAGGCCCTGGTGCTCAGTCACCAATGTTAAGGCACACGCCTGTATTCTGTGGAGTCGCTCCCTTCCCGACGGTGAGCAGCAGTGAACACGCATGGCCTGGCGGTGCGTCTGCGCTTCCTGCGGGTGGCGCTGAGGACGCTGCCGTGTGCGTCTCACCGCCGAGCTGTCCGGAGCGGCATTCCCGGGGCTGCTGAGCCTGGGAGCGGGGCGGGCCGTGTTCCATCCGCGGCAGACGCTGCCACGGGCCGTAGTGCTAGAAACGGCTTCACTTCCCCGCTCCCGGGTCACATCTGGGCTCCCGGCTGCCGACTCGGGATCCCTGGAGTGCAGGGTTCCCACGCGCTGACCAGTGATGGGGTGTTGGCAGTGCTGTGACGGCCACTTCAACCGTGTCCGCTTTTCATTCCAGAACCAGCGATCAGTTCGTTGTTGGCAAAAGCCTGTCCTCTGGCCGTGGGGGGCTAATCACAGCACGCTGCCCTGCATGGCATCTCTCATGTTACCGTTACGTACATGAGATCAATTCTGGGGCCTCTCAGATGACCCCCCCAAACTCCTGTGGTCCGATACCTGCTCTCTGGCCGGGGAGCCACAGGGGTTTGGGGGAGCGCCTCACAGTTCCCAGGAGGAATGAGGGATGTGCCTGCCCATTTTCTACCATTCCTCCCCCTTTCACTGTGTCTAGGTAGGAGGTTTCTAATATATCTGAGTGTAAGCCTCCGTCTTTCCCGAGAGGAGAGACTGGGTGTTAGGGTGCAGGCTGAGCCGGGGGCCCGTGTACGCCTCCGGGGGCCCGTCTGCTCTCTGCGCGCTCCTGACCGACGCCTTCCCGTGCAGTGACCTGTCCGAGCGCAGGCCGCGGCCGTCCCGACAACGGCTCTGCCGTCTTCTCCGCCGACGCCACGGGCCGGCAGCAGTTCGAGGAGTGGTGGGACAAGTCCCGGACGGTGCCCTTCTACCTCGTGGGGCTGCTCCTGCCGCTGCTCAGCTTTAGGTCGCCGTCCTTCTTCTCCAGGTTCAACGTCCTAGGTGCGCTGAGGTGCGAGGCGGGTGCAGGGAGCCTCCTGGCCCCGTGGGAATGCCTGGTGTGGCGGGGGGCGGGGGTGGGGGCTGCCCGGCTGTTCCTCTGTGTTAATTATTGACGCGCACATTTCCCTGCTCGGGGGCTTGCTTTTTTGTTGTTTTTTGTTGTTGTTGTTGTTGATCCTCACCCCAGGACATTTTTCCATTGATTTTAGAGAGAGGGGAAGAGAGAGGGAAAGACAGAGAGAGAAACATTGATGTGAGAGAGACACATCAATTGGTTGCCTCCTGCACACACCTCCCACTGGGGCTGGGGATCAAGCCCGCAACCAAGGGACGTGCCCTTGAGTGGAATCGAACCCAGGACCCTTCAGTCCGAGGGCCGACCTATCCACTGAGCCACCCCGGCCAGGCTTGGGGCTGTCGTTAGGACTGGCACGGGAAACGGTGATGACGGTTTCAAACCCAGGTCCCTCCCGGGGCGAGCAGCGCTTCCCGCCCCTCGGAGTGTGGAGGGAGGAGGAAGTAGACGAGTTCCGGGCCCTCGGTTCCGAAGGCTGGCAGGTTAGCCCTCGCTGAGGGAGGACATGGAGCGGCTCTCCCGTCCCAGTTAGAGTGTACACAGGAGCGTCGCCTGACTGTCCGCCTGGGGGTCGTCTCTGCTCGCTCCTCAGTCTGCCTGCCCTAGCTCCTCCGGCGCCTTTTCCTCCTGGAGCACGTGTGCCTTCTGGAGGAGCAGACTTCTTCCTGGGAGCCTGTCGCACACGCTTCTGAGATCACGGAATGAAATCTGCCCGTGTCTCCTCTTACAGCCTTAAGGTGACCAAAGGCACCGGGGCCAGCTCCGAGCCGGTTAGCTAGAGACCAGGGCGCCATCATGAGGAGCTGATGCCCAGCGAGGGCGCAGCGTCTCCCTCCCTGTAGATCCGATCCCGCTGGCAGCCCGGAGTATAGACCCCTGAGACTCCATCACGCTGAGCAGGTGGCCTTCGGGTGTCCAATAAACGACGACGAGGGAGGGTTGTCCCTCTTACCCCGGCCTCAGCAGGATGCACGCCCAGACCCAGAAAATGAAGTCTGTCCTGCCGGCGGGGGCCTCGTGTCTGCAGCCTCTGGCAGCCCCCCTCCAAGCCCACAGCGGCCTGGCGGCTCCTCTGTGGTTTCCTGACCTGCCCACCGACTTCCGAGGGTCAGGTCTTTGACAGTGAGCCGTGAACTGAGAGAAGGGTGCGCCCAGCTGGGCAGAGCGTCGCCAGCCTTCTCACCAGGCTGACTCCTTCCCGCCCCCTAAGGACGGTGTGCCTCTGCCGTTTTCTTGTAAAGCTGTAGCTTCCTGAGAGAAATTAGCACCCGATCCCTAGAAACCTCCTGGCTCAACTCCATTGTGACGACCTAACTCCTTAACGGGAGCAGCCCTCGGACTCCCAGGCTGAGGTTCGAAGCCCCGTCCCTGGGCCTGAGGCTCCGTCTTCTCTCCCCCCGCCCCCCCAAACAGCTGCCCATCACAGCCTCCCCCAGGCCCAGGCAGCGCCCCGGGCTCTAGGCCCCTCGCCTTGCCCTGGATGTCGGACTGACATTCCCAGCCTGTTGACGCCCGAACCTTCCAGCACGAAGACCGAGTCCCTTTTCTCGTGTCGCCGGGCGGCTTTGTGGTGGACTCTGCGGCCTCCACTAAGCTCAGCTCAGGCGTGCGCCGGCCGCGGCCTTCAGCGATGGCTGAGGCCCTTCCTCGGTCCTCCCGGCCTCCTGCACCGCTTTCTGCTCTGTGTGCTGCTAACCACGCCTGCTCCTGCCTTAGCCTCCCCCACCCCAACCCCCCGCCCCCGTGTGGTGGGGAACGCAGTGACGGCGAGTGTCCTGTCTTTGCTGAGAACCCGGAACAAGCAGGGTGACAGCGATCTGCACACTGAACAGGCCTGATGGTTCTGGTCTCTCACAGGCACGGTGTCCGTTGTCTACTTGACCTTCCTCGTCACCTTGAAGGCTGCTCGCTCGGGATTTCACCTGGAGTTTCACTGGTTTACGCCAACAGAGTTTTTTGTACCAGGTGAGCTGCTTCAATAGCGGGATCTTTACGTTCACCACGTGGACTGTTGCTCTTCTAAGACAGGAACGTCTTGCTTACGCAGAGCGTCGTCAGGGATGCTGTTAAGCTGAAACCAGTCCCGTGGGGCCCTGGCTGGTGGCTCCGTTGCTTGGAGCATCGTCCTGCACCCGGAGGGGCGGGTGGGGTTCCCGCCAGGGCGCCTGCCTGGGCCGCAGGTTTGATCCCAGGTCAGGGCCCGGGGGAAGGCAGCCGGTTAGTGTCTCTCCCCCCTCCCCTCTCTGAAGCCAGTACGCACGCCCTCGGGTGAGAATCGGAGAAGGGCCAGGTGAAGCTGCTCTGCTCGTCCTCGTTAGGGAGCACGCGGGCCCTTTGTCACCTCAGCCTCCAAGTGACCACGCAGTCAGAGCCACGACCCAGACGTGGCCCAGGGAACGGAGCCGGGATTTCAGGGACTTCCGACGCGGTCCGGACGGACACGCGGGGATCGCGCTGCTCGTCGGCATCGTTGCCCGTGGGCTTCCTATCGCTGCCTTCCAGGCTGAGGGCACTGCTGCGTGCCCCCTCCTTCCTTCCTCATAGTTACAACTTGGCATTTTCTAAAGTTTCACCCTAATGCGAGGGTTTGGACAGGATACAGAGCACCGTGAGGCCAGGTGGGTCATGCTGAGTGAGGAGACAGCCCAGGAAGGAAGTGACTATTGGACTAGGTGGGGGGGGGGGGGGGGGGGGGAACACCGGCCGGGGGCCACAGGCGCCGGAGAAATGTGTGGTCTGGCCCTGTCCTCACATTAGGTGAGTGCACTGGATGGCCCAGCAGAGCAGCTGATTGTTGAGGGGGTGGGGTGGCCGCGAGTGATGTCATCAGTACCCGATGGCCTGGCCGAAAGCAGGTCCCCACCCTGGGCTAGAGAATCCTGAAGATGAAGAAGGAGACGTGGTCCTCGACGGCTCCTTCCCTTCTCAGCGCTGACCTGCAGCGTGTCCCATCTCCGCTCTGTCTGGGACTCCACAGGCTGCGACCTGCCCCCGCCTGTCCCCCGCCCCCCCCCACCTGCCCCCATTCCCGCTGTGCAGCCGCCCTGGTCCCGGGCTGAGCTGGAGGTCACGGAGGTGGTGGTTGGCGCTGCCTGGTTCCTGGTTTTCCCAGGTCTGACTAGTCTCACTAGGCAAGAGGACAAGGGAACGCCCCAAATTACACCCTCAACGTGTTACCCATGAAACACATTCGATGTTGAGGAAGGAAGGAGGGAGCTTTGTCTTGGAAATAAAAACGAGAACAGCGCGGAGCGTAAAGAGCCGGCGGATCTCAGGGCTCGCCCAGCAGACACGGCGAAGCTCACCCTCCCGCGGGGAAGCCCTACGGCAGGAGTTGTCGCTGAGACTGAAGGCGGCTGACATGTCCACGGGGCGTGACCCCTATGAACCGTGTGCAGACCATGCACAGCGATGGCAGCTAGAGGCACAGACCCCGTTGGAGCTGGGAGGGGGGGGAGGGGGACAGAGGGACTGGTGTTGTCGTGTGGAAGCCTGGGACGAGGACGAGGACGAGGAGCGCCGTGTCCCCCGTCCCCGGCACCCGCTTTGCTCCGCCTTAAAGAGCGTCCACACATTTCCCAGGAACTGTCATCAGATAAACTCCCATGCTGGGCAGAAATAAGGACTCAAAGGAAATGTGTGAGATACAGCAACTCCCAAAAGTGGACTAGAAATCATGGATGCCGGGATGGACAGAATACGGGGAGAGGGCGGGCGGGGGAGGGAGGACAGGGAGGGGGAGGGGAGAGGGGGGGAGGAGAATAAGGATGAGAACAGAGCACTACTTCAGGGGCCCAGCACCACTGAAACTAGTCCATGGAAGAGAGCATGAGGGGATGAACCTGCCAGAGAAGTAGCTGAAGACGTTCCCCAGAACTGAGCGCAGGACTTCTGTGCGAAGGGCTCCCTGTGCCCAGCTGTGGCTGAGACCCCACCAGCCACCGTCAAATCCAGGCCCTGGGCGAAGGGGTGGGCGGAGCATCCATGCGCAGGCCCGGGAGGGGGCGGTCTGAGAGCGAGAAGACACCCGCAGGGTCACAAGGCTCAGAATAGGTTCTTTTCACCTAAAATGCTAAGCCCCGCCATACTGTCTGTGCCTCTTCAAGTCTTTTGCCCAACTTTCTGTTTTTTTAATTGATTTATAAGCATTCTTCATACATTCTAGATGTGCCTCCTGTGTCAGATGGAAGTATTACAGCTATGCCCTCCCCCCCCCTTTCTCTCTTAATATGTCTTCTCCAACGAATAAAGCAGCAGCTTGAAAATGATGGGCAGTCCGGGGCTCCTCGGAGACCACGTTGTCAAGGAGTCTGTGGTCCTGGGCTCCCTCGGAGTATTTTCCGTCCGTCCGTGTGTGTGGGTCAGGCTGCAGCAAGTCCCTGCAGGCATGTGGGTCTTGTTTTTTAATCCGCTCAGCCACTCCGTGTTCTGTGTTTGGAGAGCTCAGTCTGTTCACACTGAGACTAATTGTTGGTAGCTATGGGCTTCCTATTGCCATGTTGTTCACGGATTTCTTGTCATTCCTTTCTTCCTTCATGATGGGGTGACTTTGGATTCTTACTGAAGAGTTTTTCCATTGTTCCTCTAGAATGAGTATCTGCAAATAAGGTCATATGTAAATAATAATTTTACCCTCTTTCCCACCTTGGTGCCTCGATTATAGTTATGTGAGCATAGTGCTGCCATTGAGATGATGTCACCTTTACTGCTCTCCTTTCAAAGTCACTGTGTTTATTGCAGAAAGTTTAGAGCATAGGTAAGGGTTCCTCTAAAATAAATCCCGCTCACAGAGGGAACCCCAGCTGCGCTTTGGGATGGTCCTCCCATCTTCCTTTGCACACGCACACACACGCGCGCACACACGCGCACTGTTTTCAGTAAAAGTAAGATCCTGCCAACATGCTGCTTGGATCATGAGCACTTGCCGTAACATGCAATCCTCCTCTAGAGCATGATCCTCACACCTGCGCGTCACTCACAGCTCATCTTCGAGTAGCCATTCCCCGCCACGCAGACGGCTAAGTTATTTCGGTATTTTTGAGCAATGCTATGTCGATTAGCCATTAAGAAATGTTAAGTGACCAATTCTCCCTCCCACGATTCCTTTTCTCAAGTTATTTTTTTCTGGCAAATTAAAGTATTAGGAGGGGGGGGGCTTGAGGGTCCCTCAGAACCCTGGATTTGAGTCTGCTCTCCACACACGGCTCAGGTGCCTCAGACAGGGACCCTGTGTGAGGTTCCCTCCCGAGGAGTCACTCCCAGGTGGTTCCTTCCCCTCTTCAAGCACTTGCTCAAGTAGAGCGTGAGCCTTGAGGAGAGGTTTTTGTATTCTTATCCCCTTGACAAACGCGGGCAACTGGTTGTTAGTGATCAGCGTTTGGCAACTTATGTTCGTCTTCTAGTTGTCGGTGTTAACGTGGTTCCCCCTCTTTTTCTCCTAGAGATAGGAGCTCAGTTCCCGCAGCTGACGGGCGTGCTGACCCTGGCTTTCTTTATCCACAACTGTGTTATCACACTCCTCAAGAGCAACAAGAACCAGGAAAACAATGTGAGTGATCACCTGAGGAAGGGGTGCTTGCTTCTGGGGCTTAGCTTTTAGGTTTAGACCATAGACAACGGTCAGCAAACGTTTTCTGCAAAGATTCAGGTGGTAAATATTTCAGGCCTTGGGGGCCATGCGATCCCTGTCAGCACTGCCCCAGGCCTGTTGTGGCCGCCAGTAGCCATGGGCAATATGTAAACAAGTGGTGATGGCTGTGTTTCAAGGAAACTTTATTTACCAAAACGAACAGCTGCCGGATTTCACTGGATTTCACCGGGGGCCACAGTTTGCTAGCTCCTGCTTGAGCAAGCACTAAAAAAACAGAGGCCAGGCTAATAGCCAATAGAGGTGATGATGGCTTTAAAAATACCCAGTGACCTGGAAGACAGGAAAAGGGACAGATAGAAAACACAGAGCAAGGTGAGAGCTTTAACCCCAATAACGCTGATAATCACATGAAGTAAAAATAGTCTAACTATTGCAGTTAAAAGATAGGGATTGTCAGAATGATTTAAAAACCTAGCTCTATGCTATCGATGAGAAACTTCCTTCCAATACAAAGACATACCGTAAAGACGCTACACAGAAGGAAGGTGGCGTGGCTGTTTTAATGCCAAGGTGGACTTCAGGATGAGGAGTATCGCCAAAATACAGAGGAACATTGTATAATGACCTTTAGGGATCGATTCATCGAGAAGACATAATAATCCTAAATATGTGTACACCCTATGACAGAACTTCCTGGAGATTTCCTGACGCCTCCCTTAGTAACTGAGAGAACAAACAGGAAATAAATCAGGTACAGAAAACACGAGAAGCACTAGCAGCCTTGCTGGTCTCACTGCATTTATAAAAGTCTCCTCTCAAACAGCAACAGGATGGACATTCCTTTCAAACGCACAGGAACATTTACCAAGATGGACCATGTACTGGGCAAGTCCCAATAAATGTGAAAGGATTGAAATCGTACCAAGTATTTCTTTGACCATAGCGAAGTTAGACATCAATAACAGAAAGAAATTTGGGAAGTTGACAGACACTAAACAACATATTCTTCAATAACCAACAAGAAAAAATAGAAAATGCTTTGAGGTTACTGAAATGGAGAGAAAACACACCAGAATGTATAGGATGCAGCTAAAGCAGTGCTTAGGGGGAGATTTATAGCTGTGAACACCTATCTCAGAAGAGAAGAAAGATCTCAAGTCAGTAACCTACTTTAAGACTCTGGAAGAAGAAAGCAAACCGGACCCAGAGCAAGCAGGAGGAACCAGGTGCTTGTGGCCTTTCTGCGGATTTTGAAGTCAGGTGATGGCTTCTAACCACGTGAACAGAAGTCGCGACGCAGCTCTCAGAGGTCCACGCGCGTCACTGAACCACACAGGAAGGAAGCGCTCCTGGCCTCGGGGCTCTGAGGAGGCTCCAGGCAGCGTTTGGCAGCGAGAAGGCAAACATCTTTCCACGTGGAAGGAAGTTAGCTGTCAACCTCGGGCAAGAATGTAGGTCAAGCTCCTCGGCTTTCACCTGTTCTGCCACCTGGGAGCATACACCTGGCAGATGACCTGGGAGCGGAGTTGGGATTGAGTGAATCTGGATTTTCCAAGTCTCCTAACTTGGTGACCTTCCAATGTCATTGTCTTCCTAGGAAGTAATAGTGCGGTTTGATACTGACCCTCAGGGTCTGCATCGTCGTTAACTCCTACACAGTAGGAGAAGCGATTCACGTGGTCTGGACCCCCTCCCTTTCTCTCCTGACGCGACAGACGGGATCTGGTTAACAGCAGAGCGTCTCCCGCAGGTTCGTCTGGTGCCGTCACGTTGTGTAACGAGAACACATTCGCTTTCGCCAGGACTCCCTCCTGCTGTGAATGAGTTAGATCCCGGGAAACACCCGCCTGGGCCCTCTCCCTGCCCCCTCGCGCCCTCTCCCTGCCTGGTTTCCCGTTCGAGCTGCTTCACCAGGTCTGACACTCCAGAGCGAGCGGCAGACAGGGGTGCGCGCAGCGAGGAAATAGAGGTGCGCGCACCGGAGCGAGATCGGGCGGACACAGATGGGGCAGCAGCAGCGTGGGGGAGCAGGGGGGAGGGTGGCACAGCTGTGTCCGGCCGCCAGGTGGCAGCGCGGGGGGCAGGGACTGTGCCGAGCCGTGCCAGGCTGCGGCACGAAGAGGAGGATGGCCCTGATGGGAAGAATGAAGGCGCCAGAGCGGGACGGGCGCTCCGGCAGGTCACCGGGGCGGGGTCTCGGGCTGCACACCAAGGTGAGGCGGGAAATGTTGGGAGCGACGCCGCCTTAGAAAGAACGAACATGACGGCTCAGCAAGACGCGGGGAGGTGATGACTGTGCCGTGAGGAGGGGTCCCGGCTCCCTCGGGGTCCCCGCCCTCAGCCCCGCACCCAGCCTGCCCGCCGACGCCTTCTCCCTGAAACAGGTGGACGTGCTTTCCTGGGGGACAGTAGTCTGGTCCCCCCGAGTCGGACGCCTTTCTGCTTTGCTGACTTGGTTTAGTGTGCACCCGCTCGGTGCTGTGAAAACAGGTGGAAAGGCTTCGTAGATTATTTACTTTCTGCCTCCTGGTGGGAGCCGGGTGTACGTGCACACCAGCACGCGTGTCTGTGACTGTGGGGTCGGTCTGTGCTGTTTCCCTCGTGTGAGTAAAGGCCCCGGGAGGGTTTTCATCTGCACGGGGGCGGGACGGGGGCGGGGAGAGACACGGCACACGGGAATCGTGTGAGCAGCGGAACGCGTGCAGCCCCTGAGCACTCGGTGCTGCGCCGTGGCCCGTTTCAGGAGGAAAGGTGTCCACCTGTCAGAGACGGTCCCCAGTCCCAAGGGGCAGTCTTCTCCTTGGGTTCACGTTTCCTTACCCGTTTCCTTAGCGTTCACAGCAGTTTGTGTTTAAAATGAAAAGGGAGCAGGCCTGTTCCTCACTGAGGTGCTGAGTGTCCGGCCTGGCCGTGGGGGAACGGAGGCCCGGCCGTGGGGGAGTG
This sequence comes from Cnephaeus nilssonii, assembly GCF_951640355.1. Lineage (NCBI taxonomy): Eukaryota > Metazoa > Chordata > Mammalia > Chiroptera > Vespertilionidae > Cnephaeus > Cnephaeus nilssonii. The sequence goes on along the minus strand of NC_137073.1, from coordinate 114,405,104 downwards.
CACTGCGGGTCGCTCTGCGGGTCCGACAGCTGCGCGTGGAGGGGCCCGGCCCACTCTGCGCGGCGCCCGCATCTGCTGACCGGCCCAGCGTGACGTGCACAGCTGTTTGAACGGCTGCCGGTTAATGTCCTGCTGCTCACTGTTGATGAGGCTTGTCTTCGGTGCCTGCTCGCTGTCTGCTCCTTCGCAGCTTTCCTTCCTCATGTAACGTCTTTTATTCCGCCCCAGGCTCTGGGGTCTGCACAGGCTTTGGCGATGTGAGCTCCCTCTAAAAGGAGAAGTTGTTAATTCTGAGCGTCATAGGTATGAGAGTCACGGGTCATCCTGAAAGTGGTTTTTCTTGCTCCCTGGTAGTCCCTTAGCTTTATTATTTTAGTTAAAACTTAATCATTTGGTAAACTATTTGCTTTTTGAACTTAAGCCAGAATTTCTATTATCTTCAACCACCATTTATGTTAACTTCCTACGCCTGCCCATCGGTAGCTCCGTGTGCATCCCCCCGAAGAGTGACCACACGTCAGACTAACTGTCCGGCATGTGAATTCTGTTTCACTTCCTTTCTGTGAGCAGACGGGACCCTAGAAGGGATATGTACACGTGCACACGCACATGCACACACGTGCACACACGTGCACACGCACACAGCCAAAGGTAGACCTCGTGTCTGCCAGGCTGCTTTGTCCTGTTGGGACGCACTCCCGCAGGCAGAGCCGCGCTGTGAGCTGCCGTCCTCTCCACAGGTGAGGGACCTGGCCATTGCCTACCTGCTGGTGACGCTCACCTACCTGTACATCGGAGTCCTGGTCTTCGCCTCCTTCCCTTCGCCACCGCTGTCCAAGGACTGCATTGAGCAGGTGAGCTGGCACCCTCTGTGGGATCGGACCCCAGCCCTTCGGAGTGTGAGCGACACTAACCACTGAGCCCCAGCGGGGCCAGCGTTTCCCGGATGGGTGCAGTGGGAGGTGCAGTGTGAGTGTCACGGGTGTGAGTGTCACGGGTGTGAGTGCCACGGGTGTGAGTGTCACGGGTGTGAGAGCCACGGGTGTGAGTGTCATGGGTGTGAGAGCCACGGGTGTGAGAGTCACGGGTGTGAGAGCCACGGGTGTGAGTGCCACGGGTGTGATAGCCACAGGGGAGTGATAAAGGTGGCTTCAGCATGGTTGTGCTGATCGTGTCTCATCTCGGTAAGAGAAACAGGTTGCGTGGCTGCTGTGATGTGAGCTTGGGACGTCCCTCCCCAAGGCCTTAGGCTGCCAGGTGTTTGCCGCAAACTCCCCGACGCAACAGCCCCGTAAAGCCAGGCGCCGGGAACAGCAATGTCCGTGGTGTTTTGCTTGAAGGGGGGAGGGGAGTGATTAGCTGCTTTTTTAAGATGCCAAGCTCACACGGAGAAGAGTCGTGAGAGGAAACGGAGAGAAGTCCTATTCTACTTGGTGATGGACTGTGAAGAGCAGGGACCCTGGGACAGACCTGCCCCCTCCTCTGCGCCCTGGCGGAAAGGGCGGCGTGCCTCAGGCGGGCGGCACGGCCTCGGTTCAGTTGCCATTAAATACACTCGATGGTTAGGCGGGGCCTTGGGAGCCGGCTCCTCCGCGGGCGAGGACAAGGCTTTCTTTGTCGTTCTGATGCCACATCAGCTGCAGGCTGATACTTTTTAAAAATATATTTTTATTGATGTCAGAGAGGAAGGGAGAGGGAGAGAGAGAAACATCAACGATGAGAGAGAATCATTGATCGGCTGGCCCTGCACACCCCTCATTGGGAATCGAGCGCGCGACCTGGGCCTGTGCCCTGACCGGGAATCGAACCGTGACCTCCTGGTTCATAGGTCGACGCTCAACCACTGAGCCACCCGGCCGGACCAGCCTGATACTTTCATGAAGTAGGATAAAAATGTGGCGATGTCATATTTTTGTAAAAGTTCCCAAACCCTTTCCATGCCCGGACTGGCTCACTGAGGGGAACAGGAGCACAGCCCGTGGGCAGGCCCCGCCCACCCCGTGGCCCCGGCGCTCACAGGGCGTGGGCACCCACCTCACAGACGGGGCCTGGGACGTGGTTTTCACACGACTTTCTCTCGCTTGGACCAGAACTTCTTGGACAACTTCCCGAGCGGCGACGTCCTGTCCTCCGTGGCGCGCGTGTTCCTGCTGTTCCAGATGGTGACCGTGTACCCGCTCCTGGGCTACCTGGCCCGGGTCCAGCTGCTGGGCCACGTGTTCGGGGACCCGTACCCCAGGTGAGGAGGGCTCCCCGGCCAGCAGGCGCCGAGGGCGGGGCGGCAGCCGGGCCGCAGGACCCGTGACCGCCGCCGCTGCAGGCGTTTGCCGCTGAAATGTCTCGGGACAGGTCGCGGGTCGCGGCCGCTCTCCCTGCAGAGCTTTAGAAACGGGAGCCGCTCCTTGGGCACTTAGTCACGGTGGCTCCTCCCGCGGTCACGTGAGGGCTGTGCGGGGACAGGGACCCCTGACTCGGCTGCTGCTGCCCGCACGCCGCCGGGAAGCTGGTGGCAGAGACCCTGGGCCGGCCCTCCTTCGCGTGATGGCGATTGATGTCCACTTATCACTAACGGGCGTGTGCCTTTCCACGCGTGTGCCTTTCCACACGGCAGCTGGCCATCAAAGGTGAGGCAGCGTCAGTTAGGGCCTTTGCCTGCGTAGCCGTCGCTCTCCGTCTCGCCGCGAGGAGCTGTGAGTCGCTGTGGCATCGCGCACGGCTCGGCGCCTCTCCCAGGCTCCCGCGCCGCTCGGGCTCCCGGACGCCCGTGGGCCTGGCTCACCTGCTCTCTCGCTCAGTCTCACCACAGCCCCCACCAAGCAGCACCGAGGCCTGCCCTGTTTCGTTGGGAATACGTTATCTCAGACGAAGAAAACCTTTGGATAAAATTTGACCGAAAGGTCATGTTCACAGTAACCAGCACACAAATGGTCTGAAGCAGTTCTCCTTTGAAGGAACGGCTGCGTTCCCTCCGGTAAACAAGGAACCCGCTGCGAGTGTGTTGGTGACGAACCGTAAACTTGTAAAGCAGGAGCCGGCGTTCCCAGGCCGGCAGCGCGGGCGTGGCAGCAGGTGCTCGCGGTGCCGTCGGGAGGGGGTCGGGAAATGGGGGTCAGGCCGCGGTGTGCTGGCCGCAGTCACAGCACCGGAACGCAGCGGGAGGCCGGGCGGGACGGCCAGCGAAGGCGCCGGTCCTGCGTGCCGCCCTGGCCTGCCTGGTGCGGGCCGCCGGAATGTGCTTCCTTCTTGGGGAAGGTCTGGACGCCCCCTGTGCTCACAGGCCGTTTCTGCCCCCACCGCCGACGCCGCACGGGCGTCTGCCCAGCGACAGCCCCGCGCACGGCGCCTGCAGAGCCAGCCCTGGCGGCCCCAAGCGTGTCACACTCACGGCCGGCGGGCCGCATGCCTCGTTTATTTCGGCCGCGAGTGTGACATGCTTGCACATGCTTAGAGTTTACTGAGGACCCAGGAACTCCAGTGTGTATCCGTCAGCATTTAACACACAAGGAAGTAAGACCAAGTGTTTTAAAAATATTAACTTCTTTAAAAAGCACTCATAAAACCATTACTTGTTAACATCAACAACATGTCTATGAATAATAACTATTCCCAAAATAACTTCTGTTTTATCTTTTCAAAACTCTTTAATGTTTGATTTACGATCATTGGATTCTTTTATCTTCTGAATCCAGGCTGTTGTGCCGTGTTGTTTTCATGTAACTGTATGAAGGCAGTGCGCCTGCACACAGACCCGCAGCGGGACAGAGTCCGTCCCGTGGCCTTCTCAGGGCTCGGCAGCCTCCGCCTGTGGATGGTAGTTGGATCGGGAGGCGTGCTACCTCCGCCAGCCTGGCGGTGGCCGTTCCTCAGACGTTAGCTGCGTCTGACCCTCCGTCACCGGGAACCGCTGTCTGTCCTGTGGACGTTTCACCACATCCCCCAGGGTCTGTGACCTCGTGTCTAGTCGTGTGCGTGGACGGCTCACTGGGTTCCCGGGACCCTCCAGGCCTTGGCACACTTCACTGGACGCGTCAGGACACACTCCTAGTGTCCCCGCCGGGTCACCAGCGAAGGCTCAGGCGGTCCCCGGCTCTGCCAAGTCCTCACTGGCTCTGGAAACGCCATTTGACCATTGGCAACACGGACCACCGTTGTGTTCCTTGACGTGACAAGTGCCATTCATTTCCAAGAGAGCGCCCGGCACAGCCCGGTCAGGAGACTCGCCCGTGGCCCCTCAGAGACAGGGTTCCTGGGGGAAGGCGAGGCGTCCCCGGCCGCGCTCCCGGCTCCTTCCCAGGACACGCTGGTCTCCGGTCCGCGGCAGGGGCTCCGCGGCCGGGGCCTCGGACGTGCTTCCTGTGGGACGCTCAGAGAGAAGGTGTGTGCCCAGCCGGGTGTGGCACAGCTGGTAACCTGGGCTCCTTGCCCGGGCGCTGCCACAGCCTCTGAGGGGCCGGCACCGGGGAGCAGCGTGGGACCCGCCCAGCCCGGCCCGGGCTGGCTGCGGCGCATTGGCCTCCGCTGCTTTGCAAAGCCGTGCGGTGTGTGTGATTATAAAACGGTCCCACCTCGGGGGCTTCCGCAGGGGCTGGGGCTCCCGGGGCTGTGGTTGCGCTTGGAGAACCGCCGCTTTGGAAAAGACACGTGCGTGTCCTCTCACGGCACAAACAGAAGGAGCCACGGCCCGCCGCGGTCCCGCCCCGAGCGGTGCTGAGGCGGCGGTTCCGGGGAAGAGGCAGAGCGGAGGCCGGGACCTTGGCAGCTCCTCGCTGTGTGACGCACCCCCGCGGTGGAGGAATGACTTCCCTGCTCTTACGTCTTTGTGGTCATCATCGGGATGAACGAGCCTCTGGCAACTTGGGCTCCAGAGCTGGGCTCGCGCCTCAGCTTGGCTTTTGAGAACGAACGTTCTGGGGAAACGGAGCTTTTCCCGAGCATCAGATTTCATCCACATTGCTTTTACTTGTGTCCATATTGATTCCCAGACCTCATTAACGTCGAGTGCGTGGACTTAGTAGGCATTCTATTCATGGTAAGTGCTGAATAGCCTGAATGGCTGAATCTGAAAATAAAACCCTGCCCATTTCCCTTTTCACAGCTTAATGTATCGAATTATAAAAGTAAAATAAACACATTGCAAAATGTAGAAAACAGAAAAAATGACCCCAGATCCCAAATCTTGCAGAACCACCATTGCCCTGCCGAGTCCTCCCTCTGATGGCTCCCCGCGGTCTCAGGGGTTCCCGCCAGTAACAGTCCAGCCAGCTCTCCCCGCGGGGCCCAGACGGATGCTGGCCATCTGGGTGCCAACGATACGTGTTCTTAGTAACTTTTAACCCTTTGCACTCGCTTGCTTTTTTTCTCCATTCCTTTATTCTAATGCTAACCATGTCGAGTCACACTCGACATCCGAGTGCAAAAGGTTAATAGATCCGTCTATCTCGGGCACTTCTGTTCTTCCTGATCTCTCGATGGTAAAGCTTTTGTCATGATTTGACTGAGCGGGGCTGTGGGTGGGAGACAACCTCGGACACGTCACCGTGCGCTCCCGTGGCGGCCGTTCACACGCGCACAGAGGGCGGCCCCGCGCCTGCGTCCGCCTCCGCGGGACGTCCTTGTCATGTGTGAGGCATTCTGACTGTAGACGTGTTGACAGTGAACTGTATTCTCACGTCAGTGGTTATAATGTGCCTGTTTTATTTTTATTTCTTTCCCTCCAATCGCATCGCCTAGCGTTTTCCACGTGCTGGTCCTGAACCTGATTATTGTGGGAGCTGGCGTGAGCATGGCCTGTCTGTACCCCAACATAGGAGGGATCATCAGGTACTGTGGGGGCCGCGCCCCTGGGGGTGCTCTCTGCTGGTGTGCTGTCCCGTGTCACTGCGGTCTCCTTTAATTGTGGGAGACTTCAGGGTTTAAAACTGTAACGTGCACGGTGTTCTGCTGTCGCTTACGTCTCGTCCTCCATTCTGCTCCTTTCTAACTAGAAGCACCCGGGCCCTGAGCGGCAGGCACCTGCTCTCTCTCTCTCATTATTGTCTACCGCGTCCCTTCCTTCTCACCCAGTAGAAGTGATGTTTAGTAAATGGCATATCATGGCTTGGGCACCTGGAAGGTCTCTTACGTGTCACAGCTGTGCCCTAACTTTCTGCTCAGGAACCGTCTCGGGAGAGAGGTCCTGATATGAGGTGACAGGGAGATCTGACTGTGGGGGGCGGGCCATGGTGTGGTATACAGACCTGTAACATGGAAACCCACCCCTGACACCGATGTGTTCATGCTGACCAGTGTCACCCCAATAATTTAGTAAAATAAAAAGAACACAGTCCAGTGTCAACTGTCAGAAAGGAAGAGTTCAGGTCCCGAGGGCGCTTTCCTTAATATTCTTTCCCAGAGACACTGATGTTTGGGGACAACATCGAGTGGGTTGGGAATCATGGTGCCTCGAGTTCTCACGGACACCGGGGCTTAGAACGACGTGTCCTCGAACCTACAGAGAGCAGGGCTGAGTCACTTCCGAAGGCCCTTCCCTAAGAGAGCGGCGAGCAGCACGATGCCCGTTGGACACACGGACAGGTTCCGAGTGAGCTGTTCCGAGTGAACCAGGAGGCAGTGTGGCTCCGCAGGCTCGTGTGTGGGTGTTTTGTTAGGACCTTTGATATCGATGCTGAGTGCTGCGAGGTGCTCATCCGCTCATCCTCAGGAGATGCACGCAGCCCTTCACACACGCAGATGCCTAATCCTGTATAATAAAAGGCTAATATGCAAATCGACCGAATGGCAGAACAACCGGTCGCTATGACACGCACTGACCACCAGGGGGCAGACACAATGCAGGAGCTGCCCCCTGGGGGTCAGTGTGCTCCCACGGGGGGGAGTGCTGCTCAGCCAGAAGCCGGGCTCATGGCTGGCAAGTGCAGCAGTGGTGGCGGGAGCCTCTCCTGCCTCCAGGGCAGTCGGACATCCCCCAAGGACTCCTGGACTGTGAGAGGGTGCAGGCTGGGCTGAGGGGACCCCCCCCCCCAGTGCACTAATTTCGTGCACCGGGCCTCTAGTTAGTTTATAAAAGATCAAAGCGAGAGAGCCAGTCTCCAGATGTTCCTGAGGAAATCACCCGGATTCGAGGGACGAGTAAAACCCTTTGTCAAGCAGATGCCGTAAAGACGAACAGGAAGTAATGGTTTATAGTAACTTAGCAAGTAAAGTGATTGGAACCCCAGTGCGTTGTGTCAGCAACAGCTGGATCCAGTAGGCCTGCTCAGCGGCTGAGGAGGGTGGGATGACGCTGCAGCCGCCTTCCCTGTAAGTCAGAAAAGGCACTCTGCAGGCGGCTCTTCACCCACAGGCGCTTCTTTTCCAGGTACTCGGGAGCAGCCTGCGGCCTGGCCTTCGTGTTCGTCTACCCGTCCCTCATCTACATCCTCTCCCTCCGCCAAGAGGACCGCCTGACGTGGCCCACGCTGGTCTTCCACGTCCTCATCATCATCCTGGGCCTGGCCAACCTGGTGGCTCAGTTCTTCATGTGACGCCCCCGTCGCGCCAGGTCTCCGCCCCGTGCGCTAGTCAACGCCGCGGCTCTGGACGTTCTGCCGAGAAAACCTGCAAACAAGACGACAGCCGCCCGTTCACTCCTGAGCCGCGTGGCTCGTGCGGGGAGGGGGCAGTAAGAACCGTCTTTGTCTCCACCTGCCTCCTGTCCCGCCTCCTTCCTCACCGTGTCCTGCGTGGAAGGTGTGCCCTTAGGAAGAGCCACGCTGTGTTTTGCTTTTAGCCACGAGGTGGGCGGTGCATTTGGCGACAATGAAGACTCAGGGTGTCCCCCGCCGGGACTCCGTTCCAGGCTCACTGCGCGCCCTTTCGTTCTGGCACGCGCTAGACCATGGTTGCAGTTTGCCTAAACCTTTACCGTTGGGGACAGTAAACCAAATACCTCATTTTCTAAAGAGAAATCTCCATGACATCAGTGTTAATGGACTGAGTTTTTAACCATGAAAGAAAGGAAGAAAGAAGGTCGCTAGAGGCCCCGTGGCCATGAACTTTATACGAATAAATGCACTCATGGCGTTGGTTGCTGTCTGACTTCTCTTTCGTTTCTAATCTGGTGACTTAGGTCAAAATCCTAGTTCCCCAAAGTCGAGTGTGATTGCCCCGTCGATCAGGGGGGTGGGGGGTGTCTTCTGCCCTTGGGAAGAGGGGTCACGGCAGGGCCAGTGGGAGAAGGGGGTGGAGGAGGGAGGCCGAGTGGGGTCTGCCGCCCAGTGTGCTTCATTCCTACAGGGAAGGGTTGGCTCTGGGTGAGGGGTGCCCTGCAGAAGGAGACCCCCCACCCCACTGAGTAACTGGCGCCGTATCTCAGCGAAGCCCTCAGCCTCATCCGCAGACGCAGACGTGCACCGAGGACCGTTCCCTGAAGCTCTTCTTAAAAGGCCGCGTCGGGAACCGCTCGGGCTCACAAAGCAGAGGAAGTCACAGGCTGACACCCCCGAATGCCGACTCCTGATTTAGTAACGATGAGAGGGCTGAGCCTGCTCTACGCACCCCGTGTTCCTTTCCCCCCAAATACTTACAGCCACTCTCGGTGGTTTGTCGTCTCATCTCTACCACCTTACGAGGCGCTCCCGAGCCTCTGGACTCGGCTACGCCTGGTGGCGGAGGCAGCCTGGGGAGAGGTGGTGGCAGGACCTGCGGGGGAAGCCGGTAGGTTAGAGATGCCCGCCCCGTTCGTGTCTGGCTCTGTTGACCTGTCTCAGCACACGTGATGGGGAGCACGCGTGCCTGTGCTGGGCAGTCCTCTGCTCTGTGCTTCCGTCTTGTCCGTCAGAGCCCTGGGAATCGGAAGCCAGGGGCTCCTTGAGGTCTTGCAGGCTCGATCCCTGCTCCCCTCAGTGGCCTCTCTCCTCTGAAAAGGAGTTTTCAGCTCTGGCTGGTTTTGCTCGATGATTAGAGTGTCGGTCCGAGGACCGAAGGGTCCAGGTTCGATTCCCAGTCAAGGGCATGTACCTGGGTTGCTGGCCCAGGTTCTGGCATGTGCAGGAGGCAACCGATTGATGTGTCTCTCTCACTTCAGTCTTTCTCTCTCCCCATCTCCCTTCCTATTTAAAAACTAATGAAAATATTTTTTAAAATAAATGTATAATAATAAAAGCGTAATATGCTAATTAGACCGGACGACCTTCCGGGCAAAGCTGGGGCTGCGAGGGAAGCCAGCAGGTGCCAGAGGGAAGCCGGTGCCGGCAGCCGGGGGAAGGAAGACCTACTCTTGCACGAATTTCGTGTTCGGGCCTCTAGTGAATACATAATAAAAACTTGAGTTTGCATGGCCTCTTGTCAACATGCTTGACGGTGTTCACACACGGAAACAGGATTTGATCTGTTTTTGCCCATTGAGTGATCAAAGTGAACAGGACAATGAATGTATTCTTCACTGAACTGAAAAGCAAAGTGGGCATTTGCTTTTTGTTTTCTCTGAGAGACTTCGAAACCCGACTCAGGCTGCTGCTGAGTGGCGCTGCCTTCTTTAGTTTCTTGTCCTGAACACCGCCCCGGGCCTGGGACTGGGCCTGGCCGGGCCTCTGTGCGGTGCGCGTGCCCGGGCCCACGGGAGGCTGAGACACGGCTCCGTCAGACCCCGTGATGAACTGTGCACTTTCTCTGCCGTCATCGCTCCGCATTTTCTAACTCAGTCTCTTACTTTTTGCTCTGATGTGGTTAACTTCAGTTTCTTTGGATTTAGCTTATTTAACACACACCTGAGGACGTGATAAAATTAAAAGTGGGTTTTCTGGAGAAGTCCTCCTCCGAGAGGCTCTGGGTGGGTGGTGGTCGGCTGGTGCTGGTCAGAGGACACACGCTGGCACCTATGAATGGCCATCGTACCAGCTCCGTCACCGACCCGCGAGGTCCTGGAGAGAGGACCCACCTCTGAGGGGCACGTGGACGGGAACGTTCCATTCACAGCCGGTGTGTTTACAAACGGCCAGCTGCTCCGTGCAGGCGGAGAGGTCTGCTTCCACTTAGGGCTCACGGGGAGAGTTTCTGTCGGAATTTGATTTATTTTCATAAATAATTGAATAACTGTACGCGCCTTGGAGGACGCAACGGTGTAGACGACACTCATGTCACAGAGGACGTGTGATCCAGGGGAGGAGCCGCGTGCATGGCTGGCTGTGAGCAGGGGCTGCTGGGGACAGAGAAACTGACCCTCCCGGTGGGCACTCGGCGGGGCTGGGAGAGGCCACCAGGACCCCACCAGGACCACGCCAGGGCCACGCGAGGACCCCACCAGGACCACGCCAGGGCCACGCGAGGACCACACCAGGGCCACGCCAGGGCCACGCGAGGACCCCACCAGGACCATGCCAGGACCACACCAGGATCACACCAGGACCACGCCAGGACCCCACCAGGATCACACCAGGACCAGGTGAGGACCACGCCAGGACCCCACCAGGATCACACCAGGACCACGCCAGGGCCACGTGAGGACCATGCCAGGACCACTCTCACGTGTCTCCTAGTGGCCGCCCAGGAGTTCAGACCCGGGTGCATCATCTCAGGAGGCTCCTGTGGAACGGGCTGCCTTTACTGGCGAATTCCGTGTGAGCCGAGTTTTATGAGGCGTGTTCCACGGCTTCTGTCCGCTGTTGTTCCTCGGCGTCCTTAACACGGGCGGCTCCCTCGGTGCCTCGCAGCGGCAGAGCGCACTGACCAACGGGGAGGAGCAGCAGCACCTCGAGCAGGGCCAGCAGGCGGCTCCGCGGCGTCCTCCAGGCCCACGGCGAGGTCAGCGCTGAGAGGGCCGCGGCGGGCGCTCCTGCTGAGCGCGGAAACCGCGAGGCCGCGTGCTTTCTTCACGGAGGCCTGGCCTGCTGCCTGTCAGAGCCGGCGGCAAGGAGTCGCTCTCTCCTCCCAATTGCACGTCCCAAACACTGTCCACGTCTGGTTGACGCCTAACCCACAGAACTGCATCAGGTTGTGACTTAAAGGGAGATGCTGGCCTGTCCCCGGGGACTGCGCCCGACCTCCCTTCGGATCCTGTAAACACCACGCGTTGCACAACGCCTGCCGGGAACTCAGAGCCCAAACCGTGCCCTCGGGAAGGTCATGTTGTTTTTTAATAAAAGAAATGAAATCAAAACTGTTTTGAAGAAAAACAACTCCGGAATTTTGTTTAATTGCGTTTTGCTGGGAAATGCTGTTGCCTGACCCGGGCAAGAAAGCAGCTGAAGGTCATCATCCTTCCTGCCAGACCGTCCAGGGGCAGCGCTGTCCCCTCGAGGCATCATGTGACGGCCGCTGCTGCCCCCCACGGGCCGCCTCTGCCCCCACGGGCCGCCTCTGTTCCCCCACGGGCCGCCTCTGTCCCCCACGGGCCGCCTCTGTTCCCCCACGGGCCGCCTCTGTCCCCCACGGGCCGCCTCTGTTCCCCCACAGACCGCCTCTGTTCCCCACAGACCGCCTCTGTCCCCCACGGGCCGCCTCTGCCCCCCACGGGCCGCCTCTGCCCCCCCCCCGGCCGCCTCTGTCCCCCACGGGCCACCTCTGCCCCCCACGGCCGCCTCTGTCCCCCACGGCCGCCTCTGCCCCCCACGGGCCGCCTCTGCCCCCCACGGCCGCCTCTGTCCCCACGGGCCACCTCTGCCCCCCCCCCGGCCGCCTCTGTCCCCCACGGGCTGCCTCTGCCTCCCACGGGCCGCCTCTGCCCCCCCCCCGGCCGCCTCTGTTCCCCACGGGCTGCCTCTGCCCCCCACGGGCCGCCTCTGTCCCCCACGGGCCGCCTCTGCCCCCCACGGGCCGCCTCTGTCCCCCCACAGACCGCCTCTGTCCCCCACGGGCCGCCTCTGTCCCCCACAGACCGCCTCTGTCCCCCCACAGACCGCCTCTGTCCCCCACGGGCCGCCTCTGTCCCCCACAGACCGCCTCTGTCCCCCCACAGACCGCCTCTGTCCCCCACGGGCCGCCTCTGCCCCCCACGGGCCGCCTCTGCCCCCCCCCCGGCCGCCTCTGCCCCCCACGGCCGCCTCTGTCCCCCCACAGACCGCCTCTGTCCCCACAGACCGCCTCTGTCCCCCACAGACCGCCTCTGTCCCCCACGGGCCGCCTCTGTCCCCCACGGACCGCCTCTATCCCCCACAGACCGCCTCTGTCCCCCACAGACCGCCTCTGTCCCCCACGAGCCGCCTCTGCCCCCCACAGACCGCCTCTGTCCCCCACAGACCGCCTCTGTCCCCCACGGGCCGCCTCTGTCCCCCACAGACCGCCTCTGTCCCCCACAGACCGCCTCTGTCCCCCACGAGCCGCCTCTGCCCCCCACAGACCGCCTCTGTCCCCCACGGCCGCCTCTGTCCCCACGGGCCGCCTCTGCCCCCACGGGCCGCCTCTGTTCCCCCACGGGCCGCCTCTGTCCCCCACGGGCCGCCTCTGTTCCCCCACGGGCCGCCTCTGTCCCCCACGGGCCGCCTCTGTTCCCCCACAGACCGCCTCTGTTCCCCCACAGACCGCCTCTGTCCCCCACGGGCCGCCTCTGCCCCCCACGGGCCGCCTCTGCCCCCCCCCGGCCGCCTCTGTCCCCCACGGGCCACCTCTGCCCCCCACGGCCGCCTCTGTCCCCCACGGCCGCCTCTGCCCCCCACGGGCCGCCTCTGCCCCCCACGGCCGCCTCTGTCCCCACGGGCCACCTCTGCCCCCCCCCCGGCCGCCTCTGTCCCCCACGGGCTGCCTCTGCCTCCCACGGGCCGCCTCTGCCCCCCCCCCGGCCGCCTCTGTTCCCCACGGGCTGCCTCTGCCCCCCACGGGCCGCCTCTGTCCCCCACGGGCCGCCTCTGCCCCCCACGGGCCGCCTCTGTCCCCCCACAGACCGCCTCTGTCCCCCACGGGCCGCCTCTGTCCCCCACAGACCGCCTCTGTCCCCCCACAGACCGCCTCTGTCCCCCACGGGCCGCCTCTGTCCCCCACAGACCGCCTCTGTCCCCCCACAGACCGCCTCTGTCCCCCACGGGCCGCCTCTGCCCCCCACGGGCCGCCTCTGCCCCCCCCCCGGCCGCCTCTGCCCCCCACGGCCGCCTCTGTCCCCCCACAGACCGCCTCTGTCCCCACAGACCGCCTCTGTCCCCCACAGACCGCCTCTGTCCCCCACGGGCCGCCTCTGTCCCCCACGGGCCGCCTCTATCCCCCACAGACCGCCTCTGTCCCCCACAGACCGCCTCTGTCCCCCACGAGCCGCCTCTGCCCCCCACAGACCGCCTCTGTCCCCCACAGACCGCCTCTGTCCCCCACGGGCCGCCTCTGTCCCCCACAGACCGCCTCTGTCCCCCACAGACCGCCTCTGTCCCCCACGAGCCGCCTCTGCCCCCCACAGACCGCCTCTGTCCCCCACGGCCGCCTCTGTCCCCACGGGCCGCCTCTGTCCCCCACGGGCCGCCTCTGTCCCCCACGAGCGCCTCTGCCCCCCACAGACCGCCTCTGTCCCCCACGGCCGCCTCTGTCCCCACGGGCCGCCTCTGTCCCCCACGGGCCGCCTCTGTCCCCCACGGGCCGCCTCTGTCCCCCACGGGCCGCCTCTGTCCCCCACAGACCGCCTCTGTCCCCCACAGACCGCCTCTGTCCCCCACGGGCCGCCTCTGTCCCCACAGACCGCCTCTGTCCCCCCACGGGCCGCCTCTGTCCCCACAGACCGCCTCTGTCCCCCACGGGCCGCCTCTGTCCCCCACGGGCCGCCTCTGTCCCCACAGATCGCCTCTGTCCCCCACAGACCGCCTCTGTCCCCCACAGACCGCCTCTGTCCCCCACGGGCCGCCTCTGTCCCCCACGGGCCGCCTCTGTCCCCCACAGACCGCCTCTGTCCCCCACAGACCGCCTCTGTCCCCACAGACCGCCTCTGTCCCCACGGGCCGCCTCTGTCCCCCACAGACCGCCTCTGTCCCCCACGGGCCGCCTCTGTCCCCCACAGACCGCCTCTGTCCCCCACGGGCCGCCTCTGTCCCCACAGACCGCCTCTGTCCCCCACGGGCCGCCTCTGTCCCCCACAGACCGCCTCTGTCCCCCACGGGCCGCCTCTGTCCCCCACAGACCGCCTCTGTCCCCCACGGGCCGCCTCTGTCCCCACAGACCGCCTCTGTCCCCCACGGGCCGCCTCTGTCCCCACAGACCGCCTCTGTCCCCCACGGGCCGCCTCTGTCCCCACAGACCGCCTCTGTCCCCCACAGACCGCCTCTGTCCCCCACGGGCCGCCTCTGTCCCCCACAGACCGCCTCTGTCCCCCCACGGGCCGCCTCTGTCCCCACAGACCGCCTCTGTCCCCCACAGACCGCCTCTGTCCCCCCACGGCCGCCTCTGTCCCCCACAGACCGCCTCTGTCCCCCCACGGGCCGCCTCTGTCCCCCACAGACCGCCTCTGTCCCCCACGGGCCGCCTCTGTCCCCCACAGACCGCCTCTGTCCCCCACGGGCCGCCTCTGTCCCCACAGACCGCCTCTGTCCCCCACGGGCCGCCTCTGTCCCCCACAGACCGCCTCTGTCCCCCACGGGCCGCCTCTGTCCCCCACAGACCGCCTCTGTCCCCCACGGGCCGCCTCTGTCCCCCACAGACCGCCTCTGTCCCCCACGGGCCGCCTCTGTCCCCACAGACCGCCTCTGTCCCCCACGGGCCGCCTCTGTCCCCACAGACCGCCTCTGTCCCCCACAGACCGCCTCTGTCCCCCACGGGCCGCCTCTGTCCCCCACAGACCGCCTCTGTCCCCCCACGGGCCGCCTCTGTCCCCCACAGACCGCCTCTGTCCCCACGGGCCGCCTCTGTCCCCCACGGGCCGCCTCTGTCCCCACAGACCGCCTCTGTCCCCCACAGACCGCCTCTGTCCCCCACGGGCCGCCTCTGTCCCCCACAGACCGCCTCTGTCCCCCACGGGCCGCCTCTGTCCCCACGGGCCGCCTCTGTCCCCACGGGCCGCCTCTGTCCCCCACAGACCGCCTCTGTCCCCCACAGACCGCCTCTGCCCCCCACGGGCCGCCTCTGTCCCCCACAGACCGCCTCTGTCCCCACGGGCCGCCTCTGTCCCCACGGGCCGCCTCTGTCCCCCACAGACCGCCTCTGTCCCCCACAGACCTCCTCTGTCCCCCACAGACCGCCTCTGCCCCCCACAGGCCGCCTCTGCCCCCCACGGGCCGCCTCTGCCCCCCACGGGCCGCCTCTGTCCCCCACGGGCCGCCTCTGCCCCCGGGCGGCCTCGGTCCACAGAGGAGCTCGCAGCAGCCTCGTCGGTGAGGTGGAGAAAGGCCCGCCCTGCCCCAGCGTCGTAGCTCGTTGGGGAGAAGACCACGTCTGCCTGGTAGAGGGCGAGCCCTGTAATGGGAGGGCATGCGCCCCGAGGAGGCCGTGATGGACGCGCCTGGGGTGAGGCCTTGCCTCCCGAAGGGGCCATGGGAGTGACGTGTTTGACAAGGTGAGAGAGGAGAGGAGAGCCTGAGTCCCTGCTGGACGTGGGATGCCCACGCCGGGAGGAGCGGGTGCCTGGCCGTGGCTCCGGAGCCCCAGCGCTGCAGCGTCGCCTCCTCGGGCCTTTCCCACCGCCGCTTCCCTTTCCTCTCATTGTCGGACGCACCCACACGTTTCCTGCTTCGGGGGCTGGGCTGGCGGCCGCAGCTGGCAGAGCGCGCTGACCGGCCCGGTACCCGTGTAGGCAGGAAAAGTGCCGGAGGGGCACGGGCTGGCTGCTGGCGCCGGCTTTGCCGCAGACTCGCCGGGCGGACCCGCTGCAGGACACGAACCAGCTTCTGGATCCTCCGTTCCTTCGTTTCTTCTGTCCCCCCCGGGCCGCCTCTGTCCCCCTGTAAACCAGGGCGGTTCTACGAGGCCGCTCCCGCCTCCGAGCACCAGGACGCTGACGCACGTCCTTGCACTGGTGCTCGGCAGGTGCCCAGGTCCCATCGCTACGTCCCTGGGCCACCCCACGGGCTCGCCCTCCAGGGGGGGCTTCGAAGCTGATGGAGGAGCTGGTGGGGGAAGAACCTCGTCTCCCTGCAGCTCAGATCAGGGATGCTCCTGGGAGCACGTGCAGACACCTGGGAGTCGTAGACACGATGGCGCGTTCGGTACATCACACAGTGAGGACTGTTCAGTCCCAATCTTATTGGCAAAACCACGACTGCATTCCGTGCCAATAAACCCCCTCCCCAGCCCCAGAGCCTGTGACACACGGGGCAGGAGCATGCTGCCGGGAAACAGGACCAGAGCAAGAGCGAGAGCGAGAGGGAGAGGGAGAGAGAGAGAGAGAGGTTGGAAGACACTGTGATTGTAAAGGCTGGAGAGTCCCGATTCCGGGGGACAGGCTGGGGGCTGGAGGCCCGGGAGAAGTGGGGTGGGAGCTGGGCTCGGGAGGTGTGAGTGGCAGGAGCCCTCTCCTCGAGAGGCGGGTCTTTCTCGAGGGGCCCTCAGGTGATGGGGCGAGGCCCGCCCACGCCATGGAGAGAGATGTCCTTCACTCAGTCTATCGATTTCCGTGTTCGTCTCGTCTAAAACGTCCTCCCAGCAACGTCCAAACGTGTTTCACCGAATGCCTGGGTCGCGTGGCCTGCCAAGCGGACACCAAATTCACCCTCACACTCACCGACTCACACACCGGGAGGGCAGGTTGGGACCGCTTGCCCGCCCTTTCCCGAAGCCGTGGCCGTCCGGGCCACGCTGGCTGGGCCGTGGGCGGGGCCCGCGTGTCTCCGGTGGCAGGTCCGCGGGCAGCACCTGGGGCCCCGAGGGATGAGGCCCGGCTGGACGGCGCACCGGGACGTGCCCGCTGGGACCGCATGGGGTGGGAGCGGACCACGGGCAGGGCCAATCCCGGCCCCGGGGCAGCACCTCGGGCCTCAGGCTGACCCCGAAAGGTCGCACCGGGTCACGTGTAAGTGACAGCTCTCCCCCGGGACGTGGAGCCTCTGATTACGAGGGAGATTGTTCTCTTTTCACAGGAGCGGGTCATTTTGCGATTTCCTCTCATTGTTTATTGTGCAGAGCCGGGTCTAAATCAGCCGACAGCCTGCGCCTCCGAACCCGTTTGGGACCTCGGTGGAGGTCTATTTTGCTGCCCTCTTGGTCCTTTTAAAATAGCTCTCGCGGCTCCTCGGTGTCTGGTGACTTCTTGCCTGATGGCGGGAGCGTGATTAATGCTGGCCTCACGGTGACTCAGGTTCAGCCGCCGCAGGATTGTCTCCGTTTATCCAGCGAACTCACCGGAAACCTCGGAGGAAAAGCAGCTGAGATTGGGGAGCTTCCGGGGGTGCTGAGCCCCGACCGAGCTCACGAGGCTCAACTCTGTGCCCAGCGCAGCCTCGCCGCCTCCTCGGCGTCCTGGAGACCAGCCTTCGCTGCTCCCTCCTCTCCCCACACGCAGCGTCTCGCCTGCTGTTTTACCCCCGCGCCTGGTCAGACTGGCGTGGGCGTTGGGGGAAAGTTGTTAGTGGGATGAGTAGACTACCCGACAGGATAGCGAATGCGTTGTAACAAATCAAACTACAAACAAAATAGAAGAAACTCGGTCAATGTTTCTCTCAAAACTGCGTGGGTAAACCCAGAGGTTAAGAGCCACGGAGGCCCGACCGGGTGGCTCAGAGGTTGAGTGTCGACCTGTGAACCAGGAGATCACAGTTCAATTCCCGGTCAAGGGCACAGGCCCAGGTTGCCAGCTCGATCCCCAGTGTGGGGTGTGCAGGAGGCAGCCGATCAATGATTCTCTCTCATCATTGATGTTTCTATCTCTCCCTCTCCCTTCCTCTCTGAAATCAATAAAAATATATTTTTTAAAAAGAGCATAGAGGAAATTACATGGGAAAAGTGGGAGATTTGATCATGTAAAACCATTACACTGTATAGACCTAAAAAGTCATAAACTCAATCAAAAGAGGAATATCAAACTGGGAAGATGTTGGCTACTGCATGGCACAGCAATATGGAAGTACGTAGGGGAAATCTAAGATCCCAGTTCAAAAATGAGAAAAGAACGTAAAAGCAGACAATTCACAAGAGGAAGCACCAGCAGCCATCAGATGGCTAAGAAAGACCGATTTCTAACAAACAGAAAACAGCTAGCTATGGTTCTATTGCTGACGGGGTTCAGGGGGCTGAGCGCCCCTTCCTACTCGGCTCTTCTCTTCAAAGCCAAGTTCTTAAAACTCCAAGTGAGGCAGGAAGTCCGTTCTTTTTCTGCGTTTCAGCCGTTTCCGCCCTCCCTGGGAGCAGTGCGTCACACAGCCCTCCATGCACCACAGCGATGGCCGAGCAGGAGGGCAGAGGCTTGAAACCGGCTGCAGATCTACACTAATAAAAGAGAAAGATGCAAATTGACTGTACCTTCACGACGCCCACCAGCCCAATCAGGAGTGAGTACGCAAATTAACCAAACAAAGATGGTGGGTTAATTTGCATACACAGGTGCTGAGCGGCTGGGGGCGGGGCGGGATGCAGGCGTTCTGCACTGCCCCAGCAGCTCTGGGCCTCTGGGCAGCGTGGGAAGGCGGAAAGGCAGCTCCGGCCGGAGCGAAGGCGGTGCCGGCAGCCAGGGGACGGAAGGCCCATTCTTGCATGAATCTTCATGCATTGGGCCTCTAGTGAATAATAAAGAGCTATTCTGTCACCATAGGCAGAGATCAGACATGTGCTATTAATTTGAGGCGTGTGCTCTACATGTAGCCCAGCAAGTGTGCCCTGACCGGGAATCGAACCGTGACCTCCAGGTTCATAGGTCGACACTCAACCATTGAGCCACACCGGCCGGGCTCCCTTAATTTGTTTAGTCATGTTTCTTTGAGGGATATTTTGGTTATTTCCCATTTTTTTCACTATCGTCAACAATGCTGCAAGGAATGACCTTATACACGTGCTTTGGTTCAGTGTGTATTTCCACAGGAAACATAACCAGAAATGAAGGAGAAATTTTTACTAGAAATTGTCGTCCTATGAAATTGTGCCCATGACCAACACAGGGGATGGTCCAGCTTCTCATTCGATTCCAGTTTTTAAGGTAACTTTGGTCTCTTACGTTGATCTACCTGAAACGCACGCTTCCGTGTGATGTGAGCTGGGCCTAACTTACTCGTTTTGTCAATATTTACTCTGAAAGGCGGTGCGGGCACCGGATGTGGGGACGCAGCTACCGCACCCACCTGCCTCCACCCCCTCGGCCAGGCAACAGCCCTGCAGCCCCCAGCCCGCCCGGGGCCCCGGGAAGGCGGTCGGGCCCAGGGGCTGTACAGGGGGCGCATCCCCATCACCCACGCACGTGAGGGGGAACCAGACAGGCTTTAGGCTCCGAGCGGTCGGTGCGTGTTCCGTGTAGAATCCGTTGCCGTCTCTGGTCCAGCCGCGGTCGGTCGGTGCGTGTTCCGTGTAGGGCAGGAGATTTTTGTCTTGATGCCGGGCATGTTGTCGCCACGGTGTGTGTCCGTGGTCTCGCCCACGTGAGGCGACTCCGGGGGTGGTGTGGCCGCCCATGGAAAGTAGGATGTGGCTCTCTGGGGACGAACCTTCCCTTTTCCTTCAAGGGCTGGGGTGAGTCATAGTTCCCCCACTTTCTGTGTCAGGGGCCACGTCTGCATTATGATGGCATCTCAGGGGGTTCGGAGGTGGCGGCTGCAGGGCCGTCCCGCCCGCGGGAGCAGGACTCGGCCGCCCAGGCGGGGAGTGAGGGTGCAACGGGCCGGGTGCCCCTGCAGCGCCCGGGAGCAGGCTCGTGCGGGCCCCTCCGTGGCTGCCTTCTCTCCGGTCTCATGTCCCCTCCCCTCCCAGTCCCCTCCCAACGGCCTATGTCAGTGATGGCGAACCTATGACACGCGTGTCAGCACTGACACGCGTAGCCATTTCTGATGACACGCGGCCGCATGCCGAGGATGAAACATTTGCGACTAGAGTCTTGGAGCTAGGTTTTTCCTCAAAGTGACACACTACCCGAGTTATGCTCAGTTTTTTGGCGAAGTTGGACACACCAAGCTCAAAAGGTTGCCCATCACTGGCCCCGGTGCTCCCACCCCATCCCAGGGCTGCTCGGGAAACCTGCCCTGAGGCGGGAGGAGATGCCCCTGCGTAGGGGGCGGGGGGGGGGCCCTCTGGGTGCTGAGACTGGTTACTGCGCGCTGGGGCTTCCGAGGACAAGTTTCAGTCTCTATTCTGTAAGACACTCGGGCTTTTCTGGGAGGGGCATCTCTCTTTTTTAAAAAAATATTTTTATTGGTTTCAGAGAGGAAGGGAGAGGGAGAGGGAGAGAAGCATCCATGATGAGAGAATCTTGGATCGGCTGCCTCCTGCACGCCCCGCACTGGGGATCGAGCCCACAACCCGGGCCTGTGCCCTGACCGGAATTGAACCCGGGACCCTCAGTCCGCAGCTGACGCTCTATCCACTGAGCCACACGGGCCAGGGCGGGGGCATCGCTTCTTGTAGGAAGGAGGGTGCTGGGAAGGGCGGGGTGCCTCTGAGGGGGAGCTGCCCACGGCAGCTCAGGAACCCCAGGGCCCCAGGACGGGGTCCAGCCTCGCGCCCCAGGACCCGACGCAGGGCCGGCAGCGCTGCGACAGCCCGTCACGGGGGGGGGGGGGGGGGGGGGGCTGTTCCCGCCTCCGAGGAAGGAAGGAGCCGGGCGCTCGGCGGAACGGAGGGGTGGGCGGGCTCCTGCCTGCTCCCACGCAGACCCCCACGCAGGCCGGACGCTGCTCTTCACGGGCCGGCCGTGCCGCGGCCTCCCGCCCGGAGCCCTGGTTCCCGGCAGCTCCAGGCGGGGCCGGGGGCGGGGGGGGGGGGGGGGTGGGCAGGAGCCCAGGGGGCAGGGGCGGCAGGAGGCCGAGGCCAGGGAGCACTGTGCGGGCTGCTGGGACCACCCGCACACGCTGAGCTTTAGCACGAGATGCGGGAGGCGCCCCCGCAGGCGGGAGGGAGACAGGAGGAAGGACCGGCCTGGCTCCAGGCGGTGGGTCCGGCTGTCTTCCCGCCCACACGGCACCTCCTGCCCACGTGTCCCTGTGCCCGCATCTCTCTCTCCCTCTTAGGGGACAGCGTCCGGGGTTAGGGCCCTGGCCCCGCTGTCATCACCCCTAAGACCCTGCGCCCGGGAGGCTGCATGGAGGCCCCGGTTAGGACTCCGTGAGGAGCACGTGGGAGGGGGGGACACCCATCCCGGCCGGGGCGCGGCGTCCCAGCTCCACAGGAGGGTGTTGGCCGCGGGCTCTTTCCACCGGCTCGCCCTGCCCGGCGCCCATTCCAGGACCATAAATACAAGAATTTTCCGGGCGGGCCTGCCAGCCCCGGGGCGGGGGGGGGGGGGGGGTGCCGTGACCTTTGGTCCTTCATGGCCCCGTCACCAGGTGGCAGCGGGCGTGGCGCGGAGCATCCGAGGCCAGCGAGCCAGCTGGTGCTCTTGTCGCTCCCAGACCTGGGGCGGGGGGGGGGGGGGGTTCGTGCTCCAGCCAGAGACGCCCCGTGGCTCCGGAGGCTGCTCCCCGCCAGGCCCTTAGCGAGCAGCTGCCGGCTGCGCTCCAGCCCTGACAGCAGCTCCAGGAAGGAGGACTGGAGCCGAGCAGCCGGGACTCAGCTGCACTGACACGCTGGCAAAGCTGGGGGGTGGGGGGAGAGAGGAGGGGGGCGAAGAGGAGAGGGGAGGGGAGGGGAGAGGAGGGGAGGTGAAGGGAGGGGGAGGGGAGGGCAGGGGGGAGGGGAGGGAAAAGGATGGGAGAGGGGGGAGGGGAGGGGATAGGGGATAGGAGAGGGCGGAGGTGAGGGAAGGGAAGGGGATGGGAGAGGGGGGAGGGGAGGGGGAGGGGGGGAGGGGAGGGCAGGGGGAGGAGCGGAGGTTTATGAAAGTACAAGGTCACCAGCTTCTTCGAGGGCCTCGGCGAAGGGAGGGGCTGCGCTGGGCCTGGTGGTAACACGATGAGGGCTGAGCTTCACCTCTGCGGTGCGTGTTGGGAGAACCTGGGGTTTGCTTCACCCATAAATAAGCCCCTCCCCTCCCCTCCCCCTGCCCCCTGGCCCCCCCCACACACACACATAAACCCAGCGGAGAGCGTGTGAGCAGGAGCCCCGGCTAAGGCCACGGGGCTGCACCCCCCCCCCCGCACCCCTTCCTGTCCGTGTGCCTTTTCCTTTCTCTGAACGGGGCGCTGGCGGCACAATGGCAGCTGCTGGACCTCCAATCCTCCCCTCCTGGTCACCTGAGGGCCCCCCACCCCCAGGGCTCACATCCGGAAGGGACCTCCCAGGCCCCTTTCTGCCAGAGCGGGGGCTCCCCGTCAGGGCCTCACAGACAGCAGGCCTGCGCCTGAGCTTCCTCTCCGGCCTCCACCCGCTCCGGGCCTCCTCCCGGCTTCCCGTTGGGCGGGGGTGGATGCTGCTTCCTGACCTCGAAAGGCCTGGATCTCACACGTGTGTCCACACCTTCCGCTTCTGTCGCGCCCGCGAGCGGGGAGGGGGCAGGCCCGCGGGGTCCCTGACTGAATGCCCTGGGGATGCTGCGTTTGCCGTTCCCCCATCCCACCCACCCCGGCCCCCAGGTGCTGACTCTCAGACCCCCCCCCCCCCGGGCACTGGGGCTCTGGGGGCTCCGAGGGCGACACCCCGTCTCAGAGGACGGCCGGAGTCGGTGTGGCCTCACTCCGGAGACGGAGACGCGGGCGCTGGGGAACCGGTGCACAGCTGCTCCGGGAGGAGGCTGACGTCAAGGGCGGCTCCACACTGCAGACTCAGGACTCAAGTCCCGCTGCTTCGGAGAAGGGGCTCGATGGCTGGACCGTCTCCCGGGACAGGCCTGGGAGAGCCGCCCGGGACCGGCTCCGTGTGGCTGCACCTGACGCCCAGAGGGAGGGGCATCGCCTCCCGGTCTGTGGGGCGAGGGGGAGCCCAGGCGGGGGCCAGGCGCGGGCACCCCTGTAGGCTCTGCTGACCGAGGAAGCACAGGAGTGCGCGAGGGACCGTCCCCGAGGACCTGTAGTTGATCCGTGATCGGAGCAGAGCGCTCTGTGACACAAAACGATCGGCACAACGGATCGGACGCGGACACGGAACTGGCCCTGAGCCTTAGACATCACGTCCGTTCATTCGTGGGCGCAGGGCCCGGTGTCTCCACCCCCGGCAGTGCCCGCGCACAGACGCTGACAGGAGCCCGTCCTGGGCTGGCGCGGTGGAGAGACGGCATTGGACTGAGGTCCCGGGTTCGATTCCGGCCAAGGGCACGGACCGCAGTGGCCGGCGCGATGTGTCTCTCATGGATGTTGCTCTGCGTCTCCCCGCTCCCTTCCCCTCTCCGAACATCAGCGAAAACGTGCCCTCGGCTGAGGACACAGAGGAAGACTGACAGGAAGGGCTTCCTGCCCAGAGGAGCTGTCCCCGCTGCCCTCCCCCGAGGGCTCTGGGTTTGACCTTGACCTTGACGGTGAACGATGGTGCCCCTGCTTCCTCTCCAAGGGGCCCTGGCTTCCTTGCTCAGGCAGAGCGTGGGCACCGGCCAAGTCCCTGTCCTCGGCCCGGCGCCCAGTCCCAGGCCTGGTCCTTTCTGCCTCCCGGAGCCCAGCGTGACAGCCCCTTCGCCTGAAGTTTCCGCTCGAGCTCAGAAGCCGTGTCCGGGTCCCGGTTCTACGCCCCAGCCCAGGCCTAGGGAGCCTCGGACACGCTCCTGTGGACTCTCCACCCCGTCCTGTCCTCGGGGTCCCCCCCGCTGCCCCCGGCAGGGCCGGGAGGGTTACTGGGCAGCCACCTGCAGGGAAGGCGTGTGGGCGTTGGGCACACCTGTACCTGTGGCGTGTTGCAGCCAAAATGCTTAACCTGAACCTAATCAGACACCCAAATTCTAGACGTTCTACAAAACCGTTGTCTTGTCAAAAGTATCGATGTTTAAACACCAAAGGAGCGGTTCTGGGTGAAAGAAAAGTACAGACGTGACAGCTAAATGCAGTGCGTGCTCCTGAACAGAAAGGTGGCCATAGGGCACGAGTGGGACAGTTCCGGCTCTGTGTGCGCATGTGTGTGCACATGTGTGCAAGCGAGTGTGTACAGAAAGAAGGAAAAACTTGCCCAACCAGCGTGGCTCAGTGCTTGAGCGTCGACCTAGGAACCAGGAGGACACAGCTCGATTCCCGGTCAGGGCACAGGCCTGGGTTGTGGGTTTGATCCCCGGTAGGGGCCGTGAAGGAGTGCCCCTCTGCAGTCATGGAAAGTTCCGGAATGCGAGCACAACACGGCCACCGAGGGTGGGGAAGGCCACGAGCAGCTAGCACTTCCGCGAGCACAATGGCAAGGCCTCTGGGTGGAAAACTTTGTTTTCGGGGCCTCCCAGTTGTTCCCAAAGAACAGTGTTTCCGGTCCGTTTCTGGTGTCTGACGCCGTCCTCGGCCGCCAAGCTGCTGTGCGTGTGGAGTCATTCGCGGGTGGACTGACTGTCCCCAGTCCACACCCGGACACCGCACTCTGACCCCCGGATGCGCTCGGGGCCCCGGTCCTCAGCCGAGCCTCCGGTCCCCATCAGGGTCGCTCCTGGGAGTCCCCGGAGAGCGTCTCGCTGGCTCACCCCGGAGTTCGGGACCGCGAGGCTGCCACCCCGGCCTGCTCCTTCCTGCCGGTCCCCTGAGCGGTGCGGCCCTGCCTCCGCTGCCTCCCGGGGCCACCGCTCCCCGCAGGCCCGCTGCCCGTCACCACCCGACACACGGCCGTCAGCGTACAGGCGGCGAAGAACGTTCTGGGGTCAGGGCACGGGACAAGTGGGAGGAAGTCTCTCTCCCTTCCGAGTAGCCATGTATGTCCTTCCGTGTAGCCATGTATGCCCTTCCGTGTAGCCATGTATGCCCTTCTGTGTAGCCATGTATGCCCTTGCGTGTAGCCATGTATGCCCTTCCGTGTAGCCATGTGTGCCCTTCCATGTAGCCATGTATGCGAGACAGCTACCGCAGATCCAGCGTCTTAGAGGGGTTTTTTGTTTGTTTTTAATATATTTTTATTGATTTCAGAGAGGAAGGGAGAGGGGGAGAGAGATAGAAGCATCAATGATGAGAGAGTCACTGATCTGCTGCCTCCTGTACGCCCCACCCTGGGGATTGGATCAAGCCCGAAACCCGAGCATGGCCCTGACTGGGAATTGAACCCTGACCTCCTGGTTCATAGGTCAACGCTCAACCTCTGAGCCCCGCGGCCGGCCGTGGGAGTGTTCTGAGAATGACTGTTTCGGTCCCGATGGGGCTGTCGCAGGGATGCCACACCCTGGGGCTCACACCAGCAGACACGGGTGTGTCCCCGCTGCGGAGGCTGCGGCCCAAGACCGCGGTGCGCCGGTGGGGTCCGGGAGGCCCTCGCTGTCCCCACGGGGGGGGGGGGGGGGGCGCTGGGAGCTCTCGGGGTGTCTGTCATCTCTCTCTCCCCAGTCAGGGCACCCCACCCCCATGACCGCACCCCTCAGAGGCCTCCCCTCCTAACATGCTGGGCACTAGGGTGTTCACAGACGCATCGGAGGGGACACACACGTGCCAGCCGGACCGCACGCAGCCTCTGCTCCCGGACGCGTCCTGGGTCCACGAGGCAGGACCAGGGCCTGGGAGCCGGGCCTCGAACGGCGCCTCCCGCAGAGCCGGCACCCGCGTCCCGCTTCGTCTTTCTTCCCGAAGATGGGTTCCCCCCCAAGTTCATTCTCCCTCTGAAACGCGGCTTCTGGCACCACCGTCCCCCAAGGGGCCCAGACACGCTGGCCGCCAGCAGAGGGGGGGGGGGGCTCCCGCTGCGCCCAGGCCAGGCTGGCTCTGGTTCGGCTTATGCAGGCTCCGCCCCCGCACGCTTTCCTTAGCCGACACCCTGGTCCCTGCCTCCCTCAGCCCGGCCGGTGCTCCCTCCGCCCGTCCTGGGAGCTCACGGAGCCATGGCGGATGGCGAGGTCCTGACGGGCCGTGGGAGTTACGTGCGTTAGCCACACCGTGCGAGGGCACCATCCTACTGCTCCACGCCGCGTTCTGTGCCTAAAACCGACTCGCGCAAACAGAGCCTCGCTCGGAGGCGGAGAAACCGGAGCCCTCGCTGCGGACGGGTGTCGGGAGGGGCAGCCCCTCGGGAACGGAGTCTGGCAGCTCCCACAGCAGTTAGCGGCAGAGTCACCGTGGGAGCCACAACTCCACACGAGGCCACGCCGTGAGAGACGGGCCGTGGCACACAGAGGCGTGTGCATCGCGTCCGGGCAGCATTCTCCATCACAGCCCTGATGCCCATCAGCTGGCGAACGGATAAACGGCATGTGACGTCTGCGTGCCATGGAGTACCACTCAGCCAGGCACGGGAGGGACGTTCTCACACACGCTACAACACGCCATGGAGTACCACTCAGCCAGGCACGGGAGGGACGTTCTCACACATGCTACAACATGCCATGGAGTACCACTCAGCCAGGCACGGGAGGGACATTCTCACACATGCTACAACATGCCATGGAGTACCACTCAGCCAGCCACGGGAGGGACATTCTCACACATGCTACAACATGCCATGGAGTACCACTCAGCCAGCCACGGGAGGGACATTCTCACACATGCTACAACATGCCATGGAGTACCACTCAGCCAGGCACGGGAGGGACGTTCTCACACACGCTACAACACGCCATGGAGTACCACTCAGCCAGGCACGGGAGGGAAGTTCTCACACATGCTACAACATGGGCATGCCTTGAAAACATGGTGCTTAGTGAAGGAAGCCAGACAAGAAAGATCACGTGTTGCATGATCTCCTAAATGTGACATTTCAGAGCGGGCAAACCCAGGAGGCAGAGAACACGTGAGCGGTCGCCGAGGGCTGGGAGAGCGATGGGGTGTCCCTTGGGGTGACGAACGTCTTCTGGGATCGGATAACGGCGATGTTTGGAAACCTTGTGAACACGCTAAGACCCCTGCATTCCCCCACGGTAAAGGGGGCGTCGTGGGGGGTGGCTTAGGCCTCGGTGTTTAAACGGATCCTGGCCGCCTGTGAGGCCTTCAGCACAAACGAACCTGCGTTTCTCCTTTAACGAGTCCCGTCTTCCCTCGGCTTCCTCTGCTTCTGCCCGACGTTCCTTCTGCCCAGAGCCCCCTTTCCGAAGAAAAGGAGGAAACGGTGGCCGCCTGACCTTTGTTGGAACTGTGAACGCAGAATCCCCACGAGGCCCAGTGGGAAGAACAGACGCTTCTTTCACTCATTCCTTCGCAGATTCGAGGACGTGGGAGGGCGGGCAGAGTGGAGACTGGCCTTCAGCCTCTGAGCTCCCGACTCCCTCCCTCACCGCAGCCGCCCGTCTCGTCTGCTCCCCACCCTTCCTCCTCCCCGCCTCGACAGCTGCTCTTTCCGATCCCTTTCCTTATTCCCCCCCCGACCCCCCCCCCCCCGAGAAGGAGACGGCGGCCACCTGAGGACCTCCTGGGCCCCGCCAGGAATGCGCAGGAGCCTGCACGCTCCGAGCGGTGGGTCCCCCACAAACCCCGACCCTGTCCCTCCCCTCTTCCCGCTCAGTCCCGGAGAATCTCACAGAAATGGCTCTACGTGGTGCTCAGTGAACTCCACAGGAGTCGGTGGCTCTGGCTGCAAAGTAAAATGACGGCGAGTTGTTGAGGGTTAGGGCGGCCAACCGGAGCGCTCCGGGCAGTGCCCGCGTGTCCCCGGGAGAGAGGGCAGAGGCCGACGTGAAAGCACGTTGCTGGGAAGAACCAGCTCTGCATCCTGGCCCCGGAGGGTCCGGATGGGCGCCCAGGCCCGTGGGCACTCAGGGGTGACCCGGGTCCGCGTACGCAGGGGGGATGCGCAACCCGCTGACGTGCGTGCAGGTACTGACGCAGTGCCGGGAAGTGCAAAAGTTCAAGTTAAAACAAGAATAATCGTTTCCTTACGCCTCGACCCACTTGAAGTTAATAATTTAGCAGCTTGACCACAGCGGTTCCATTTCTCCGTCGGCTCCTCCGCGGGGGAAATAGCTTTACTACGGCTTTAAACTACCACAAACCCTGTCCAAAGGCAAACAAGAAATTGGGAAATATTGGCCAGATGCGTGACACTCTCCTCATGTACACAGTGACTCCGACAGGCCCCAAGGAGAAGACGGGCGTCCCAAGGCAGAAGGGACGAGCTGTCCGTTCGCGGGCGAGGGAGAGAACACGGGATTTACTGAGAGCGGTGCCTGTGCGACGGGCACAGACTTGGAACATGGCGAATCCCAGCAGCAGGAGTCTGCAGCCATCACGGCTGCTGGCAGTCCCTCTGCGTTGGCACCCACATGGAGACACGCTCCTGCCTTTGGTCAAGCAGTTAACACTCGTAGGAGGTTAGTTGAAGGAACTACTTAGGCACGGCGCCAAGTGCAGAGGTGTTCATCGGAACTTTATTTTAAACAGCAACATGGAGCACTTCCCTGAGCAGCTCCGGGGGGAGGGGGGGGCGGGGGGTGATGCCGGCGTCGCCGGAGCAGGTGTGTGTGCAGAGGGCGTGGCCGGGGCTCTCCAGCCTCGTGGACACCGTGGGCCCCATCTCTCCGGGGCCGCCTCCACGGCTCCCCAGCGGGGCGGCTGTGCCGTCTGGCCTCCGTGGGTGTGCGGAGGGAGCAGCGGCCCGCAGACAGCAGGCCTGGCGTCTGCGTGGGAGCCATGCCTGTGCAAGCAGAGTGGTGGGAGGCCTGGCTCAGAAGGACTACAGGGTCCCGGCACACAGGGCCTGGGTGAGGAGTCACAAAAATTCAACAAAGAAGTAGCTACAAACACGCCTCCCCCTGCGCCGCGGTTAGAGGAACAGGGGGGGATTGTGGGGGGGGGGGCGCTGCTCCGGTCCTGGCTCCCAGCCGCCCCCCCCCCCGCCCCCCATTGGGCAGAGCGGCCTCGCGCTGGACGGAGGCAGGACCCAGCGCCCAGAGCCGCGCAGGGAGTTTTCTGTTTCCTGGTAACCGTCTCCCCACGTTTTTAAAGACGGGGCTGAGGTCATACTTGTGTCACTTTATGGCCACCTCTTTTTTTTTTTTTTTGGCTTAATAGTAGGTCAAACATCTCAAATCCTTAAAAACTCTCAGACAGCCCTGACCGGTTTGGCTCGGTGGATAGAGCGTCGGCCTGTGGACTGAAAGGTCCCGGGTTCGATCCAGGCCAGGGGCATGTACCTTGGTTGTGGGCACATCCCCAGTAGGGAGTGTGCCGGAGGCAGCTGATCGATGTTTCTAACTCTCTATCCCTCTCCCTTCCTCTCTGTAAAAAATCAATAAAATATATTTGAAAAAAAAACACTCTCAGACAAAAGTGTACTCGGCTGTGACATCTGACACCCTATGTCACCGCTCTCGGCCGGGGGAGCCCGGCGGTTTGCCGTCTATTGTACGAAGTGAATCTGCTGTGAACATAATTACTTCAATGACTTTGTCCGCGTTCCGGTCATTTCCTGAAGCTGGATTCCCAGCAGAGACACGGCCGGGCGGCGCAGGCCGGGGCGGCATCGGCACAGTCACTCTTGTGACCCAGTGTCCAATCCCGTCCGCAGGGTCCTGCCGGCTGCCCTGGCCGTGCTGGAGCCTCTGGGACCCCGGGCGGCGCGGCGGGGCCTGACTCACTGCGGACCCGGCTGCAGGCAGGAGAGCTGGGCCGTGCTCAGCCACACGCCCGCTGTGTGACCCCGAGAAAGGCAATGGAAAGAATATAGGGTGCCCCCCGCAATGTGGACACAAAATGTCAATAGCTCAACTGATGTTTCTGTTCAGATTTAACCCGCTGGAATCAGTCATGACTCTAAGTGTGTCTGCGTTTTGGGGGACACCCTGTACATTTAAAAATAGGCGTAAAACTGAAGTGATTTCTAAATGACTTTCACCCCCACCACCATCCCCTCCCCCCCCCCCCCCCCCCGCCCCGACCTCACGGGCACTGCACGGACTGCAGGGAGCTGCTCCCCGGAAGGTGGGAGAGGCCAGGCGGCGGGCGCTTCTCGGGGTCACACGGGGTCAATGGCACGAACCCCACGGCTCCCGGCTCCTGTTTCAGAGCAATTCCTGCATCCTGGTCCCCCTGTCTCTCCCTCGTCACAGTCGCTCTGGACCCGGCCTGTCCTCGCGCCTCTCGCCCTCACTGCGCACACCCACCCCGGGACCTGGAAAGCGGGATTCTGACCCGCGGGTCCGACACTCCCACGTGAGTGGGGCTTCGGGGCCTCGCCCAGCAGCACAGCCCCCGCAGCGCCTCCCGCCGGCCCGCACTGCGGCCTGGGACCAAGCTGCATCGTGGGAGGAAGCCATTCACCGGCTGGAGCCCACCAGGTCCCGGAGGTACAGTCACGGGACCGGCACTGCCCACAGCGTGGACTGCGTCACCTCTGCCGGAGGCCGAAGACGGAGCGTGGAGCGAGCGCCAGCCCGCCGGCGTGCTCACGGGCGAGCGCCGACCTAGGAAACAGAGGGCACAGGCCGGCTTTCGGGCTCCATCCCAGTGGGGGGCGTGCAGGAGGCGGCTGATCAATGATTCTCTGTCATCATTGATGTTTCTCTCCCTCTCCCTTCCTCCCTGAAACCAGTAAAAATAAAAAATAATAATAAAATAAAAGAACACCAATCTAACAAAGAAGCTCTTCGGAACCAGGGCCACAGACGGCAGGACCAGCCCCGTGTTGTGTGTGACGCTGAGCTGGGGAGGCAAGAGTCTCTCTCCCTCTCTCTCTCTCCCTCTCTCTCTCTCTCTCTCTCTCACACACACACACACACACACACCTTATCCACTGGCCCCAGGGCACATGACTAAGCACTGGCCAGGCAGGCATTCCGGACAGGACTCGACCTTGGGAGCAAAGGCAACAGCCCCAGCCAAGCGTCCCGGTGACACTGGGGGGGAAGGGCGGGGGGGTGGGGCTGCGCGTTCCTGTAGGGAGACAAGATGGAAATGCGCCCAGGCCGGTTTGATAGCCCGTGGTGCTTAAGCCGCTACCGGATGGAGCAGAGGTGTTGGCCACGAGGTTTTTGGGCGAAGGAGTGACACGAAGGAGTGACACGAAGGAGTGACACGAAGGAGTGACACGAAGGAGTCACACGGTGGCCGGGGTCAGCAGGAGGGCTTTCCGGGGGAGGGAGGCCGGGGCGGCCGCAGCCACGCCCGTATCCAGGCTGAGAGGCTGCCCGGGAGGGAAGGTGAGCGGGCGGAGGTGAGAGAGGCTGCGAGAGGAAGGTCACGCTGTGACACGTGGCCGCGATGGATGCTCTCAGGGTGAGGATTCGAGGCTCAGGGTCGGTGAGTGAAGGCCTCGCTGGCAAAGGCAGGGGCACGAGGAAACGTGCCGACCGGGTGACCAACCACAATGGTCCCCTTGAAACCCGGCGTGGCCCGGCCCCTCGGGTCACATGGCAGGAGAAAGAGTCATCCGAGACAATTTTGCCTTAATTTCCCGATCACCCGTTCACATGTTGTCTTTTGACCCTAAAGACCGCTGCTGGGCTTACAGGTGGCCTCGGGGGGCGGTGGGGGGCCCGCAGACTCCGCCTCCTGGCTGCTCCACCTCCTGCTGTCTTCGGGACAGTTTGTTAGGAGGAGAGGGAACGTTCTGGGCGAGAATCGGGGCCAAGCCAACGGGCCCCTGAGGGGCTCAGGCTCGGAAACAGGCGGTGAATGCCCGCTGTCCGCCCCGCTGCTCAGGCAGCTTTATAAGGCGCTGATGTGAGCCGGCTTCGCCCCGAGCTGGCCGCTCCCTGGAAACTGCCCTCTGGGGCCTGAGATCCCGGACCGAGGGCAGCTCGCCGCCCGGAACAGCCGCTCTCAGCGAGGAGCCCTTTGCCCCGGTTGGCAGCCTCTCCCGGAGGGGCTGGCGGGAGCCGGAGGAAGAGGCCCAGGCTCCCAGCAGCTTCCTCTCGCCCATCGACTCCCTCATTGTCCTCCTCGGGGTCTGACTGGGTGCCACCATTGTGCGGTGTCGGGAAGTCCATTCTGAGACGTGCGTCCTGGCTCTGCTGGCCGGACACGGTCTTTAATTAGAACGAAGGCAGTAATAGAACATGTTTCCACAGGAGAGGGAGGGCCCGGCCCACGGGGCTCCGGGGTTGAGCGTCGACCTAGGAACCAGGAGGTCACGGTTCAATTCCCAGTCAGGGCACGTGCCCGGGTTTCAGGCTCGACCCCCAGGGTGGGGTGTGCGGGAGGCAGCCGATCCATGATTCCCTCTCATCATGGATGTTTCTCTCTCTCTCCCTCCCTCCCTCTCCCTTCCTCTCTAGAATCAATACATTTTTTTTTTTTTTAAGAAGAGGGTGACTTTGTTTAAGCCCCGTGTCTTCATCACATTCCAGCAGGGACGGTTCCCGTGTGACTACCTTCCTTCCCACCTCCCAGCCCCAGACATGTGCAAATGGGTAGAACAG
Organism: Cnephaeus nilssonii; assembly: GCF_951640355.1. NCBI lineage: Eukaryota > Metazoa > Chordata > Mammalia > Chiroptera > Vespertilionidae > Cnephaeus > Cnephaeus nilssonii. The sequence continues at coordinate 114,372,778 of NC_137073.1, read as the reverse complement.
CCCCTCTGTTCGGAGCACGGTAAGACAGGCCATGGTTTGGGGTTCAAACCAAGTCGCTAATTCGCTGAGCCCAACGAGAGCGTTTGGCTTCATTTCCCCTGGTAGCAGCCGCTTCTGTCCGAGCCGCTGGCTGTACCTCAGCCTTAGGACTGAGCGTAAGGACGCGTCGTACATTTTCCGTTTACTAGCATGAGCGGGGCCGGGCACGGAGCCCCCGGGAGAAGGGCTGGTCTCCACCCTGCTCGGCCTCCGCGGCGGGGGTGGGGGGGGGGGGACACGCTGGGAGCCCCCGAAGAGCAGGTGCCGCCCGCGGGCACGGAGGCGGGGAGCGAGCGCTCGGGGTGCCGGACGTCCCTGGCGGGGAGAGCCCGGCTGTGTCTGGACGGCTCTCCCCAATCACTGCGGAGTCTGCTGCGATCGATCTTCCGTCCCAGGGCAGCCGCGGAGGTGAGGCAGCGAGTCAGATCAACGGATTAGCTCAACCGCAGTCACCTGGCAGGAAGAGAGCAGAACCTGATCGCCGCCGCTGCTTGCGTAAGAACAGGCCGGGAGAGGAGATAAGGCCCCGCAGGAAACCGGCGAGATTTTGTGGGTTCCCTCGGCCGTTTGGCAAGGTCTTTTGGACACACACCCTTGAAACGTTTCCTATCTGTGCAGCCAGCCGAGTTCCTTGAAATGTTGCTCCATCTTGACATTCAGGAGGAGGATTAGAGCTTGGCTTACGGCTGCGTCCAAGCACAGGCCGGAGGGGAGAGGTTAGGTAAACCCTCTGGACGATTTTGTTTGGGGACGGGAGCCGGCTCAGCGATGGGAGGACATGGACCACGTGAAACGACCGTGCGGCGCCCAGCTCTGCATTTGTGTGGTCGGATGTCGCCCCAAATCTCCCAAAATATCCCGTTTGTTTGCTTTCTGGAGTCCAAATATGATTGGAAAGTGACATAGCTTTTACCTGTGTTTGTGGAGTTAAATCCATGGGCCGCGAAACCTCACACCATTCCTGTGTATGTCCCCGGAAACACGGCTTCACATGTTCAGTGCGACATGGATCTGCTTGATATCTTTCTCGTCTTGCAGCTGATGCGAACGAGGGCATCCTGAAGGCAGTCTCAGCATCAACAGCAAACTGTGTTCTTCATTGACGCTGTATTTTCCGTTGACATTTTAACTGAGACGTGTGCGAACACAGGCAGGCGTAAGAATGACTGCGGCGCGGTCCCTGGTGCACGTGCCCGGTCCCCGGTGACAGCAACTTCCTCGCGTGTAGAGCAACGTCACACCCAGGTGTCCACGGGATGCAACCCGCGCTCCCCGCGTCCCCGTGGACTTAGACCGTGCCTTCACGCCACGCTGCTTTCATCTGGGCACTTCTGTGTATTCAGTGCACGGTTACGGTACAGACATGCCCTCACCACAGGGATCCTCATCTGGCCTGTTCATAGCCACACACTCTTCCCTCCTCACTCAGACCCTGTTACTCTTTGACTTGTTAGGGCTGCACGCGGTCGGAAAGCCGGCGTGCACGGCCATGGAGGGCTGCACGCGGTCAGAAAGCCGGCGTGCACGGCGATGGAGGGCTGCACGCGATCGGAAAGCCGGCGTGCATGGGGATGGAGGGCTGCCCGCGGTCAGAAAGCCGGTGTGCACGGCCATGGAGGGCTGCAGGCCTCGCTGGGTGCCGGGCGGGCTCCGCGGTGATTTACGCACACGGCCGGTTCCACGCTCCCGCGCCCCAAGAGGCAGGTGCCCCGCTCCTGTTTGCGGATGAAAACGGCCTCAGAGAATGAAATACACCCAGGATTTGCCCCGAGTAACACCTGGTGGCCATTTGAACGAAGACTCAAAACCAGGCCTGCCTGCGCCCCAAACCCAGGCTTGTCCCCAAGAGCGAGGCTATTCATTACACGTGTCCCAGTTAGAGCCGTGCTGGTTGCTAGGCTACCGTCCCCGCCTGCACTGCCCTCGGGTCCCAGCTCTCGACACAGACCTCAGCTCCTCAGCTCCTGCCGCTTGCTCCTCAACAGGCTCTACCTGCACGAGGCCTTGGGGGCGGGGGGGGGGGGGGGGAGGCAGGCAGTCTCCTCGGCACTTGCTTCCTCGTCTGCCAGGGTCGCCCCGGGAACGGGAACGGCTCTTCGTCCAGGGCAGTCCCTTCCAGCAGCTCAGAGGATGCCGGGTGTCCCAGGCCCGGCCCAGCCTCACTGCACCCGCAGGGGACCCCTCCATCCAGCCCCTCCTCAGAGCTGCTCCTCCTCAGGGTCCCCCAGCCCCCGGCAAACAGCAGGCTCAGGCCTCAGGGTCCCCCAGCCCCCGGCAAACAGCAGGCTCAGGCCTCAGGGTCCCCCAGCCCCCGGCAAACAGCAGGCTCAGGCCCCGCCCGGCCGAGGTTCAATAAGCCGCCTCGGCTCTCAGTCTCTCTGGTCCTGCGGGGACGGCGCTTTCTGAAGGTAGACTTCTGTGGCCTCCTGCTGCTCCCGGCCCGTCAGCGGTTCCTCCTGTCCCACGCTCTTGCTTAAACTCACCGGGTGGTTGCCGACTCCCGGTCGGACCCGGCGGACACCAGGAGCTGGCTCGTCGTCAGGAAATTTACTTGCAAGGTTGACCACAGGGCGGCAAAGCCGTCTACTCGAGCAAATGGGACCTGCTGCCGTGTTGAGGGAAAATACTCAAAACCAGAAAAAGGCGGAAGGATGGCGGCCCGCCTTCCCGGGGCCCCGGCGCTCCGGTGTGAGCGTCCCAGGCCGGCTCCTGTGGCTCCGTCGTGGCGCCCACGCCTCCCCGTGGCACTTAAATGTTCATGCTAAGGGCCGTGCTGTTCCCTTTGTAAAAATTACACTTTGACAAGGACGACCCTATGGGCCGACCAGAAGCAAGCCCGTGTCATTTGTCTACGTCAGGTCATGACCTTTCAGTCACACCCGATTTCCCAGAGGTCAGCTCGGGCGTGAACGGTCCGAACACCCTACCGACAGCGGGTGTTTCCCAAGAGCCGCAGACACGCTTAAAGACACGTGTGTTTCGGCCTGGAACTCAGTCACTAGAGGACGCTGCGTCGCCCGGGGGCAAACCTGATCACAGTGACATTTCCAGGCCTCACGGTCTCCCTCTTTCTGCAGTTTTCATTCAGCGGCTGCTGCTGCTTTTTGTTTTTGTTAATCCTCCCTGAGGATATTTTTCCATTGCCTTTGACTGGTTGCCTCCCTCAGGTGCCCTCGACTAGGTAGGCGCCCTTGACCCGGAATCGAACCCTAGACCCTTCAGGGGGCAGGCTGCCGCTCTAACCACTGAGCCCACCGGCCGGGGCTGATCTGGTGGCTTCTGTTACAGGAGAGGGTGGAAATCAACCCTCTGCAACTGGGTCTTAGGCTTCGCTCCAGGAAACAGGATCCTCCCAGGGATCCGCGGCCGTGGGGCTGCGTCTGCCCCTGGCCCGGGCGTCTGGCAGGTAGGGTTACGGGCCTGCCAGTCGGGCGGCGAGGGGCCTGGGCTGGACGTCCAGGCTTTCCCGGGCTCGCTGCAGGCCTCATCCTGACTGCCCACGTCTGACTGCGAGGCTGACGTCCATGTCTCCGCGGTTGGAGCTGTTCCAGACCCCGGCGGGTGGGGCGGGTGGGGCGGGTGGGGTGCACTCCCCCGCGAGGAGCCGGGCGGCGGCGGGCACGCCCCCTCCGCTAATGTAAAGGCCCCAACATAAACACCAGCTCTCACCCACGTCCCAGGGCTTTGAGAGGCTTCGGGGCTGTACAGAGACGTGCAGTCAGCTTGGGACAGCTACAAGCCTGCTTCTGTCTCGCTTTAAAAAAAAAAAAAAAAGGAAAAAGGGAGCCATACTCATTTCTTCCTTCCACCGCTCAGCTCAGCAAAGTTCCAGAAAGCAGGCAGAAGCCCTGAGCTGGTGGAAAGGCCGGGCTGGGCCGGGACATTCCTCTGGCCACTTCGCTGAGCGCTGCATACCTCCGGCACTAGCGCATGCCTCCGGGCGCACGCCCCGGCGTCTCAGAGCCGAGGAGCGGCAGACGGAGAGGTCTGAGCAAACCCACACCTGGCCCCGACGGAGGCCGCCCTCCCGAGAGGAAATGCGGCCACCGGAGCAGCGTCCCCGAGGCCTGGTGCTGGCGGCCACGCGGAGGACCCTCTCCGGCGGCCGGCTCTGTGTCCCCCAGCCCCACGGACAAGGAGGAAGCTCCCCCCGGGAAGTGAGCCGGTAGTCAGTGTGACACATGGCGGTGACCTCCCCCGCAGGGGTCATCCTCGGGGAAGAAACCTCCCGAGGAAGCGGAAAAGCTGACCGGCCGTTTCTCTCTGGGACACTCATGCTCCTGGCCCTGTTCCTGCGGCAGCTTGGGCTTCCTTCCCTGTGTTCCTTGGCAATGAGCGCGCGAAGAAAACAAGGGTATTAATAATGATCGTCGGCATTTGAACTTCCTGGTACAACATGTGCTCATACCCAAGGGCTGGACAGAATTTTTTAAAAAGACGATTTGCGTGTGTGCAAATGAGACTGCACTTTGCCACGGACTCAAACCGTTCCTTTTCCTTTGTCCCAGAAAAACAGTGCAAATGTCTCTGCGGCATTTGCATCGGCTCTTCTCTCCCTTCCCGCTCCGGCTCTGGCTGCCAAGGCGGGGTGTCACGGACTGCCTTTATTTATGAGTCTGCAGCCAGGGCTCCGGGCGCAGGGCGTGCCGGCTGGGAACGCGGCCGCGGGGACCGAGCCAGCCGATTCCCACTGGCGAAGGGCTTCCCATCAGCCAGCTCCCCGCAGACCAGGCTGGGGTTTGGTGACTCCAGTGCCACGCATCTGGTTGTCTTTCTGGTTTTGTGGTCAATCCTACCTGCTGTGGCCTTGGTGGGTGACCTTCAGTTTTCGGTCTGACTGCCATCCATCGCTCCCTGACCCCCATCCCCCCTCCTTGGAGAGGCGGACACTCAGCAAGGGCCACCGGGCTGGGAGAGCCTCTCGAGGGGGTACCGTATATGGACTGTAGTGTCTGGGGTTCCCATTCTGGGGCATCGCTAGTCCGCTGCAGAAACATGCCTGGCATAGTCAGAGAAAGACGAGGATCACGTTGTGCCGCGCCAACACGGCCGTGGTGAAGGATTAAAGAAGACAGACAAGAGAATAAAGCTGGGGCTAGGTGGGACGCTGCCCTCTGATTAGAGACACAGTGCCTGCAAGCCGAGTCTTTATTTTACAGCCAAATCCCACGAGGCAAAGTAACGGCGTGGCCAAGATGTTTACAACGTTCTCACGGGTTTCAAATCTACTCAACTACTACATGCACCTGATCACGCTTTGTTTCCTTGCTGCACCTCCCACAGCCCATTTCACTCAGCCACGTGGGATCACAGGCTCGGACCATAAGGTCAAGCTCACAACTATAGCTCATTAGTCCGAGGCTTGAACCTGTCCAAACGCTGTAGCCGCACCCCACATCACATGACCTCTCATATGTGGAACCTAATGAACTAAATCAACTGATGATGGAAAATAGACCCAGAGACATAGAAACATGAAAGGACTGTTGAACCTCAGAGGGAAGGCAGGGGATCGTCGGTGGCAAGAGATCAACCAATGAACTTGTATGCACACGTGCATCACCCAGGGACACAGACCATGGGGTGGTGAGGGCCTGGGGTGGGGACGGGAGTGGGCTGGAAGAGGTTCATGGGGGAAAAGGAGGACCCATCCAATACGTTCAACAATAACGGTTTAGAAGAAGAAGAAGGAGGAGGAGGAGGAGGAGGAGGAGGAGGAGGAGGAGGAGGAGAAATATGCCTGGCGTGTTAAAGTCTGCCTGTGAGAGAATTTATCAGGGAAGGGACCCGGAGTGGGGGAGCTTGCCCACCCCGTGGCCGCGGATGGGGAGCACCTGAGGAACACGCGGCTGGGCGCGCGTCTGAGAGCAGCCGCCATCCCGGCTGAAGGGCTGATACCGGGCCTCGAATGCCCTCGCCCTGCTGGCCCCCAGTGGACGGGCCTGGCGTCCAGGCACCGGGCCTCCTCACAGACCCTGGGGAGCTGTGCCCGGCTGCAACCCGCAGTGGGCGTCTGTGTGAGCATGCGGTCTCAGCACTGGGGGGACCCCGCTCCGTCCCTGAGGCCCCCCCTGAACTGGGCCTCCTTAGAAAGCCCGGCTCACCGATGGCACCTGTGGCTTCTGAAAATGCGCCCTTGGCAGGGACCAAGGAGAATGAGCAAAGCCAGAGGATGTTTAGGAGTTTTCCGTGACGAGTCCCATCCCTGACTTCCCACCTTCCTCGTCTTCCTTTGTTTAAATTACAAAGAGCAGCCTTTACAATTGGAATAAAGCTCATGGAGCACAAACGACTTTTTAAAATCGTTCATGCTTCCATCAACTGGAAACAATTATTGTAATCGTGTTAGTGTATTTTCTTCTATTTTTTTCCTATACTGACATTTTATTAATTTTGTGTTATATGATGCATGTATTATAATGCGTTATAAATTGGCATGCTTTCTATAAACAATTCACATACAGAAATAAAGGATAAATTATTTCCTATAATCCCAACCCAGAATAGTTATAGAGATAACTATTGTGAAAAGTTTGACAATAATATTATCTATTATATGCATATTATATTGATTATATATTGCTTTGCAATAATATATAACCTAGATACTACATATAGTATCTAATATATATCCACTACAGGTTATTTATTATGTACTAGTATACTGACTTGATATATATTTTTAAATATGTTTTTATTGATTTCAGAGAGGAAGGGAGATGGAAAGAGAGATAGGAACATCAATGATGAGAGAGAATCATTGATCAGCTGCCTCTTGCATGCCCCCTACCGGGGGTCGAGCCTGCAGCCCTGGCATGTGTCCTGACCAAGAAAGAATCGAACCCTGACCTCCTGGTTCATGCGTCAGTGGTCAGCCCCTGAGCCACGCCGACCAGGCTGTACCGACTTGACAGTTTGACCAAATGGCTTACACTGTACATTCTGTCCTGTTACTGGCTTTTTCTCACCTAACAATATATCTAGACATCTTTCTAAGTCCAGGTATGTGTCTCTACTCCATTTAAAAATTACTAAACAGCATCCCTTTGCATGGATGTACCATTTTTCCTTATCTAATTCCTGAAGATTGGTTGTTTCTAATCTTTTGCTCTTATAAACAAAGCAGTGGCCATCCTTGTGTATTTAGCCTCACACACCTGATTGGGAAGTGAAATTGTTGGATCAAAGAACACTCCACTGTGCATATATTTTAAAACATGATCATAATGACATCATGTAACATATGCCCTCCCTTCCACTAAAGATTGCATCAGGCCATGACATCACACCAACTTTGTAAAAGCCACTTAATGGCTGCATAGTATTTCCCAGGGGAACCCATACTTCTGAGCCCCAGCGATACTGTGTGCGTGAGACATCACCCCTCGCGGGTCTCGACTACTCCCTCTGTGGCTGCCCTGAGCCACACCCTGAGTGAGACTGGATGTGGCTCTTCAATATGTCTTGCTGGAGGCAAAGAAAACAAACATAAGCAATTTTTAAAGATGGTGTTATGTCTGTAAAGATAAGAAAAAGATACAAAAAAGTTCATTCCATCGTTTTACTACGGGACTACGCCAGTGTTTTAAAGATGACTAATTTCTTGGTAGCAAATCCAAGCCACTTAAGATTTCAGTGAAAAATCTCCTTTAAAAATAGTCATGTCAGAGCCAGAGGCGGATTCCAGCTACAACAGCACCTTCCAGTTAATCAGGAAGCCATCGCGCCGCTGGCCGTGTGCTTGCTGGCCTGGTCCCTGGTCCCCGGGTGTACACACGGGCTCCTGGTCCTGCTGACAGCTGTCAAGTGTTCCACCTTCGTCATCGGCAAAGCTTCAGGTGGCCCTGGCCAGTGCGCTCAGCGGTTAGAGCGTCAGCCTATGCACCCGAGGGTTTCAGGTTCGGTTCCCGGTCAAGGGCACGTACCTGAGTTGCAGGTTAGATCCCGGCCCCGGTTGGGGAATGTGCGGGAGGCATCCAATCCATGTGTCTCTCGGTCTCTCTCACATCGATGTTTCTCTCTCTCTCTCTCTCTCTCTCTCTCTCTCTCTCTCTCTCTCTCTCTCCCTCCTTTCCACTCTCTCTGAAAAGCAATGGGGGAAAACATCCTCGGGTGAGATTAACAGCAGCAACAAACATCTAACAGCTACAGTGCAGACCAGCGAGCCTGTTCAGACATCTGTTTCTGCATCTGTCACGGCCTGCTTCTCAGAAACAGCAACAGAGCAGACCCTGCAACTTGGACATTCCTATTAACCTGCCCTACCGGAGGCGTTGTCCAGAACTCGGGACTTTAAAAAAATGAGCAAATGGAACCATTTTTTAAAAAATAAAATTTTATATTGAAACGTAATCTATGGATCATTTAAAAAAAAAAAACAAACCTGCTCAGGCCCAACAGAGCCCGCCCCCCCTCCCCTGGTTTCTTCAGCCCTGGCCTCTCCTCGGTACGTGGTCCCCGAGGTACCCCTCAGCCTGCAGCGGGTCCGCACTGCGTAAGACTCGAATGGAGTAATAGATGAGGTGTCGGGAAGGACAGGGACCAAATCTGCAGGAAATGAATTCCTCTTTCTGTGGACACGTGCTTCCTGCTGATGCGAATCGCCGGGACCCTTTAAGTCCCCTCGCGCCTCTCAGCACCCCCACCCCAAACACCACGGCCCTTCCTGACAGCCTCTGTTTTAAATGCGCAGAACAGCTTCTGTTTCCCTCGCTGGACGCTGGCCGGTCCAGGGCCCAGGACAGGGCCAGTGAGGCCTCAGACCAGGCCTCGGCGACTCAGAGCAGGTGGCACTGGGGAAGTCCCGGCAGGTGAGCCCGGCCAGGGGGTGGCCTGGAGTGCCGGCTCAGGCCCCTCCGAAGGCAAGATGAGCTTGGTCCTCCCAGAAGGTCAGAGGGGACTCCTGCCGGGAGCCACGCTGACCGCCTGACGCGCCGGCGGCTTCGCAAATGCGTGTCGAGTGCGTGTCACCCTTTGCGAGGGAAGCTGGTCATCGTCAGGAGGAAGGATCTGAGGGCCTTTCACCGCGTCCAGGGAACATTCCGGCATGAGAGGAGATGTAAGGTTATTTTCCAAAAGCTGTTTATTTTTATTCTTAAGCACCCACATTTTTTTAACTGAATATCCCCTAGGGATTAAGTCAGGTTTCTTTAACCAGTTTGGCTCAGTGGATAGAGCGTCAGCCTGTGGACTGAAGGGTCCCAGGTTTGATTCCGGTCGGGGGCATGTACCTTGGCTGCGGGCACATCCCCAGTGGGGGGTGTACAGGAGGCAGCTGATAGATGTTTCTCTCTCATCGATGTTCCTAACTCTCTCTCCCTCTCCCTTCCTCTCTGTAAAAAATCAATAAAATATATATATAAAAAAAGAAAGTAGAAAACCAGGCCTATGAACTAAGAATTGATTTTTATCTACCTGGCAATGAACATCCATCAGTATCTTACTTTTGCAATAGCACGTGCTAATAAGATGAGCAATACCAGATGCTTGTTACATTAAATTTCCACCACAGTTGTTTGCTTGTTTTTAACTTGATTGCAGAAAGGAAGAAAGAGAGAAACATCAGTGATGAGAGAATCATGGATCGGCTGCCTCCTGCACGCCCCCTGAGCATGTGCCCTGACAAGGAATTGAACTGCTGAGCCCAACCCCCGGCTCTACCCCGGTGTGTAGTCAAGTGTTACTGCTCCGGAGAACGTGAGAGTCTAATGTCATTGGGAGGATAGTTAAGACTCAGGAGAAAAGAAAACGTCTTGAGACTAAGGGTGAATTTGTCAATGTAGGCTGGTACATTTAATATTCACATATTGACGTTCTGTTGATTGAAGAAACGGGCTCCCCCCCCCGCCCGCCCCCCCCCCCCCCCGGCTTCTCCCCGGGAGCGCCGCCTGCACCTGGCCGTAGCCCCAGGGCGGGTGCACTCGCCCGGACGCCTGTGGGATGCCAGGCTGTGCTGCGGGGCCCTGGGCTGAGCGCTCGGTGCGGCAGCAGTAACGGCGAGAGCGCTGTCCGCTCCTGCTGTCGGAAACGCAGCCTTTTTCACGTCACAGGAGGCCAGCGTCCGGCCTCCTCCTGCCGGTCCGGGGAGCAACTCCTGTGGCCGCGTGCCCCCTGCATGGTCGCAGGGACGGTGGCCCCGAGCGTTGGCGGCTGGGGATGCGGTGATGAGCTGCGCTGAGTCCCAGCAGCTGCGCAGGAGCGAGGGTGCGGGCAGGCGGCTGCCACGGCTCCCAGCAGAGGCCCAGGACGCGCTGCTCCCGGCCTGACCCAGGTGGGTTCACACACCAGGAGCCCTGCCGTGGAGGTCGGCGCCCGGCGTCCAGTGACCTCACCCCATTCCTGCGCCGGAGAGCGGGCTCTGCCTCCCCGACCCGAGCCCACGACGCCGTGTCTCCCGGTCCCCAACAGCAAGCGGGAGCCCAGCCACGCGGAGCGGAGAACACGGTTGTGAACAAGCTGCAGGGACAGCGTGCGCGTGTGCGGGCACTGGAGACCCACTCTCTCTGCCCACATGCTTTGGGGATTTTTTCTCAATTTTTTAAAATTGATTCTTAGAGAGAGAGAGGAACATCCATCCGCTGCCTCCTGTACCTGACCCAATCGGAGAATGAGTCTGCACCCGGCCTGTGCCCTGACCGGGAATCCAACCATGACCTCCTGGTTCATAGGTCAGTGCTCAACCACTGAGCTATGCTGACCGGGCACTAAACATATATAATTTTTAATTAATTTATTTATTTTTAAAAGACCAGAGATAATGAATCAGAACTGCTAAGACCCCAGATCCTCGGCACGGTTAATGAGCACACTGGGTGATTGTCCTTAAACAGGGAAATTGGGGAAATTTCTGAAACAGGGCTCCTCAAACCGTAATGTGCGCAGGACTCCCTCGGGATGCCGCTGACACACACATCGGGCCTCGGCCTGGGGCGGGGGCCGAGTCCGCCTCTGAAGCCTGGGGCCGGGCAGACTCGGGCCATGGCACACTGGAGCAGCAGTTCGTACAGCTCTCTGCCGGGCACAGGCGCTCGGAGGGTCTGGGAAGGGTTACTGCAGGTTCCCTTCACAGCAGGCGGCAGAAGCACGGCGGTTAGCTCCAACGGCGAAGGGATCAGAAGGCCCACGCTCTGTCCTCGGGCCACGGCTCTCAGGACACGGCCAGCCCGGTTCTGGTGAGGGCGTGACGGCCAGCACTAGGGCGCCTGCTGCCTGCCTCCGCACGCTGCCGAGTGTCTGAGGCATCTCCAATTCCTCCTCACAACGCACCCTGGAGGCGGACGCTTCTCTTCTCCTCACCTGGAAAACGCCCGCCAGGTTGGCGTGACGTGCTCGAGGGGACGGGCCTGCCTCCCGAGCCGGTGGTGGCTGCCGGCCGCAGCGCCGTCGCAGTGCGTGGCCATCACGCGGCAGAGAGCGGCTCTCCTTCATTACATTTTGCCTGGAGAGAAAATGGGGGCTGACTGGACCTGAGGTTTTCCAATTCCGATGGGCACCCGTCTCCCGATCACAGGACATGCCTGGCCGCACCCCAGACCTTCCTCGGGCCTCACCGCCTCGGGGAGGAGCCCGGCGCTGCGGGTTTAACCAGCGCTCGGGGTGACCCTCATGTCGGAGCCTCGGCGTCAGGCCGGGAGAGTTCACAAGGCCCCTTTCAAAGGCCCCCGGAAAGCTGCGCGAAATCCGTAATGCGAGAAATGGAGAGGGAAGAGAAACGGAGAGGGCGGAGGACCCGGGCATTCGCAGTCCCGCGCCGCCGGGCGGGGCGTCCCGGAGCCAGTGGCCGAGGAGGGGCGGACCCCTTTGTAAAGTGGCCCACGCGGTGGAGGACACGGGGAAGCACGTCCTGAGCCGTGTCTGGACCCGTGAGAACAGGCAGGAAATCGGCCCTGCTCCCCGCCTGCCCCCGGACAGCCCGCACCTGGGCGAGGGCGATGGGGGGCACAGCGCCTCTCCTCCCCGGGCTCCTGTTCACGGGCTGTTCTCATCTGCTGGTTCATCGGGCCTTTTCCAACGGCAGGTGCGGCCACTACCAGGGTGGGCCTGCGACTGAGAGAGGACGCTGGGGATCCTCCCTTCGCTCTCGGGAGCAGGCACAGCGTCAGGGCACGGGGAGGCCCAGGGGAGGGACAGGCACAGGGCGAGGCGGGCAGAGCTGGGGTTCTGCATGGAAACCGGATCAGAATCGGGGGAACTGTGTTGATTCTAAAACGGAGGGAGAAGCCGGGCTCCGGTTAAAGACCCGGAACGGATGGCGATCTTACCCAATGTATTTTTTTAAAGAAAATGTATGTGGTGCCTGGAGACTGGGCATCCACAGGCAGCTGACGTCTGTGTCTTTGGGGACATGTTCTCAGAGACGGCTGAAGGCAGCGCTGGTGAGCGTCCTGGGGAGGAAGTGGTGGCCGCCGGGGCCAGGTGTGGATTTACCGAGAACACGTCGCATCCCCAGCCGCTGGGAACAGGGAAGCAGGCGGTGGCGGGCGAGTGGGCGGCAGGGAAGCGGACGTGGACCCGCAAAGGTCTCTGGGAAGGTGTGTGTGAGGGCGCACGTTTGCCAGGCGGCTGCTCCCACCTTCTTACATCCAGTCCCCCACTTTGTATTCATCCTCACAGGAAGCCTGTTAAGAAAATGCCGCCTTCTAGGACACAACGTGAGCCCAGGCCCCCGAGTGGCCCTGGGGGGGGTCTCACCCTGAAGGAGAGCCTGGGGGGGGTCTCACCCCGAGGAGAGCCTGGGGGGGGTCTCACCCCGAGGAGAGCCTGGGGGGGTCTCACCCTGAAGGAGAGCCTGGGGGAGGGTCTCACCCCGAGGAGAGCCTGGGGGGGGTCTCACCCTGAGGAGAGCCTGGGGGGGGGTCTCACCCCGAGGAGAGCCTGGGGGGGTCTCACCCCGAGGAGAGCCTGGGGGGGTCTCACCCTGAAGGAGAGCCTGGGGGGGGGTCTCACTCCGAGGAGAGCCTGGGGGGGTCTCACCCTGAAGGAGAGCCTGGGGGGGTCTCACCCCGAGGAGAGCCTGGGGGGGTCTCACCCTGAAGGAGAGCCTGGGGGGGGTCTCACCCTGAAGGAGAGCCTGGGGGGGTCTCACCCCGAGGAGAGCCTGGGGGGGGTCTCACCCTGAAGGAGAGCCTGGGGGGGGTCTCACCCTGAAGGAGAGCCTGGGGGGGTCTCACCCCGAGGAGAGCCTGGGGGGGTCTCACCCTGAAGGAGAGCCTGGGGGGGGTCTCGGGAGCAGGTGGCCCCGTGAGGCCCCAGCCCTAGCGCAGAGGTTTTAGGGTTTTCACTTGCCGATGGGATCCAGCGCTCACAGAGACCTCTCCCTCCAGGCCCTGCGGCAAAGCCGAGGAGAGTCTGGGAGCCATCCACACGACGCCAGGACAGCGGTTCTCAGCCTTCCTGATGCCGCAACCCTTTAACCAGCTCCTCGTGTTGTGGTGACCCCCAACCATAACATTATTGTCGTTGCTACTTCGTAACTGTAATTTTGCTACTGTTATGGATCGTTACGTAAATATCTGTGTTTTCCGACGGTCTTAGGCGACCCACAGGTTGAGAACCGCTGCTCTAGGAAGACAGGCGGGAGCAACAGGCAACACGGGAAAGGCCCGGAAGCTGCGCAGCCCCGTTGGCGAGGTAAGGCCCCCTCGCCTTCGGTGTCCGGCCGCCGAGACGCTGGGGCTTCCCCTCCCGATCAGATCCCGGCACTGTGCCGGTTTACAGCAAACGTCCTCAGAGAAAGGCCAACACCACGTGACCCACTGACACGCGGAGTCTGATGAACAGAATGAATGACGAGCCAGAGCGTGGAAACGGGGAACAGACCGACGGGGTCGGAGGGGACGGGGAGGGCGACTGGATGCAAGAAGGCGAAGAGATGAGCGAAAGGCGTACACGCACAGCCATGGGCACAGACCACAGCGTGGAGGCGGCCAGAGGGAGGGGTGGGGCTGCGGGGAGGGAGCTTGGGCGGGGGGAGGGGAGGGGAGGAGGGGGCTGGGGGGCATCTGTAATAGTGCCAATAATTTAAAAAAGAATTGATAAAAAAATAGAAGACTGTCTTCAGTGAGTCACTATGTATTTTTAGTCATTTTTCTTTCCTCCGGACACATTTTTTAGCAACAAACTTTCCTTCTAGAACCTTCCACGAACCCTCAATGTGAGTCCTTGTTTCCAAGCTTTGCCTACTCAGGGCTTCAGACCTGCCCTCTGCGTGGCCTCTGAGCTCAGACGCTCTGCAACCTTCCGAGCTCATTCCCCGGCGCTTTCTTTTTCCATCGACCCAGATTGTTCTACGCGGGCTTTGTGGTCGCCGGGACCAGACATTCCGCTACGTTAGCGCGAGCAAAGGGCTGTCTCAGGATAACATGGCGTGTGGTTTCTCGGTAACAGGATCCACAGCTCGGGAGCCTGAGCCTGCGGTGGCTCTTTGAGGCTCTCACCTGAAGTCCCCGAGGGGCCGGAGCTGCGGCTGCCGTTACCCCAACACTGGGAGGACCAGGGACCCTGTCCTCGTCCTCCCCCCGAGCTCACAGGCGGCTGCTGGGGCTCAAACCACCGCGTCCCCGTCAAGGACGGCGCAAAGGGAAGGGAGGAACGGAGCCTTCCCCTTGGGTCAGGGGAGCAAGCCCCTCACAGAAACCTGCCGGGAGACTTCTGCTTCCAGCACATCTAGAAAACCCGGCCACAGAGCCGCCCGGAGGGAAGCGGAACCACAGCCGGCAGTGCCGGGAGAGAAGGGTGATCGCACGGAGAACCCGAGTGGCGAGTGCACAAAGAGCTGTCACGCTTCGGCAAAAATAAGATAAACAACCCAATAGGAAAACAGGCAGAAGATGTGACTAGGCAAGTGACAGGAGGATACATTTAGGAAAAGATGTCCAACTACGCGAGTGGTCAGGGAAACGCAAATTAGGGCGACACTGAGTATACAGTGTGCCCGCTAAATTAGCAGCGACTAAGAAATCTCAAAAAATAAGATTTGTTGGTGAAAATGCGGAGTCTTACCCACACTGGCGAGGTGTAACCCCTAGGGATGCGATCTATGGTCATCAGGGAGGCCGGAGGAGGGCGTACCCCCAGCTACCCACTCCACGCGGGGACAGGCACACAGCAGCATGTCTGTAACCGCGGAAGTGGAAATAACCCAACGCTCGCTGTCAGAGGATGAACGCAGCATGTTCGTACGATAGACGACAACTACTGCGGCCACAGGAATGCGAGAAGGGGCATTCTGCACGGCCGGCGT
The DNA here is from genome assembly GCF_951640355.1 of Cnephaeus nilssonii. Taxonomy (NCBI): domain Eukaryota; kingdom Metazoa; phylum Chordata; class Mammalia; order Chiroptera; family Vespertilionidae; genus Cnephaeus; species Cnephaeus nilssonii. Next base: position 114,357,498 of record NC_137073.1, on the reverse strand, counting down.
GGCTCCGGGGCTGAGCCTCGACCTAGGAACCAGGAGGCCACAGTTCGATCCCCAGTCGGGGCACATGCTCAGGTTGTGGGCTCTGTCCCCAGTCAGGGACGTGCAGGAGGCAGCCGATCCATGATTCTCTCTCATCATTGATGCTTCTCTCTCTCCCTCTCCCTTCCTCTCTGAAATCAACAAAAATATATAGAGAAAAAAAAAGAAGAAGAAAGAAAGGTGATTCTGAGCGAAAAAACTCAAGGGCCGATGACTACTTATACGGCGTAATGTTTTGAAAAGCTAAAAAACAACACATATTTTTAGAGGTACAAGCACAGGTAGAAATGACAAAGCCAGGAGAAGATAAACAGGAAATCCAGGAGAGCGGTCACCTGGCCCGCAGTGGGGTGTGAAGGGCCCGGAGCGCACAGACAGTCAATGACGCTGAGATGGAGCAAGTGTGTTTTTTTTTTAATACATTTTTATTGATTTTTTACAGAGAGGAAGGGAGAGGGACAGAGAGTTTGAAACATCGATGAGAGAGAAACACCGATCAGCTGCCTCTTGCACACCCCCCACTGGGGATGTGCCCGCAACCAAGATACATGCCCTTGACGGGAATCGAACCTGGGACCCTTCAGTCCGCAGGCCGACGCTCTATCCACTGAGCCAAACCGGCTTCGGCTGGAGCAAGTATTAAAAGTCAGCAGTGGGCTCGTAAGTTGCTCGTGATATTACTATGCTTCAGAACCTCCTGACATATTCTGCATTCTCTATATTTATGTATCAGGTATCACATGAAACTTTAATAAGGTGAGACACAAATAGCGTGGCAATGCGTGTTAAGGGCTATAATGTGCGTGAAATCTGGGGGCTGGGGCGAGGCAAACACTAGGGAAGGAGACACTGACACGTCTGTCGTTTGAGTTTACAATGCTCCCTGCGAAGAAGAGAGACTCTGGCTGCTTGCGTCCAGGCGGGAGAAGGGCCACCAGCACCGAGGGCAGGCAGTCTCAGGGCCTTGCAGACACGGGATCAAACAGGCAGCAGCTGCGAGGACGAGGGAGGCGGCCCCGGAGAGGACGTTCACGGTGCGCGCAGAGGAGTGGGAGCAGAAGGGAGGACCCAGAGCGTCTGGAGAGAAAGTGAAAATGGAGGACGGAAAAGACAGTCTCCTTTTCAAAAAGCTTGGTAATGAAGCAGAACAGAAAGTCCGTCTCAGAACAAAAGGACGCTTCCTGGCCTTTCTCCTCAGAGGGGGGCTTCACTGCTTGTCGCTGGCACAAATCACAGGTCCCCTTTCAAACCCCAGGACAGCATGACTTAACACATTTTAATGGACTTTGTTTTGCTGATCTATTTTTAAAGCTGCTCTCTGTAACTCTTCCAAAGGGCAAAAAAAAAAAAATCTGTTAATATATCAACTATTTTCATTACCGCCTTCTCCCCTAAAATGCCTGCTGGTGTGGGAGAGAGACGGGAAGAACCATGCACGTGTCACCTCCGATGCGGATGTTTCCAGCGCTCCCTGTAAATCCCACTCCTCTCCGTGTGCTTACCGGGCACCGATGCACTCCGTCACACGCCAGGCTTTCTCCCTCGGCAGCCGGCGTGGAGGGCCTGTCTCGCTCATCTAAGTCTCCCCACGGCTGTGCAGTGCGTCTCCTATGTTGGGGCCTCCATAAATGCTGAGTCAATGAGTGAGCAAACAACAGGCATAGGCATAAGGGTTTTCGAATGCTCACTTTTGGAAAAGTATTTCAAAAGTAAATGTTTACTTATTTCAAAAGCTGTTTAAATAAAACACTGTCCCTAGACCATGGCCCACAGTGCCCATAAGTGTGCTTGGAATGAACACCTGATAGTTCCATTTCTTGTGGCCTTGCAACCTGGGGTCCTTTTAACCTGGAAGTTAGAGAGGCCACAGGGTAAACGACGGCATACCGTTCTCAGGGATAAACTGCTTGAAGCTTTTAAAAGATAAAAACAGAAGGTGCAACCCAAAATTCACATTCCTTTTCAAGAAAAACATGCTTCTTCCAACACGTGTTTGGCTGCGGGGGATCACGTGGTACTCAGACTCCCTGAGGGCAGTAATGTTATCTCTCCATTGATTTTATTTTAGGGGCATTTCGCAAGAAACGTTTTGGAAGCAGTGAGTCCAGTTTTCGGTCGGCATCTTACATATTTGTGTAAGACGGTACGAGTAAGAAGGGAAGATACTGATCATTAACATCTATAGAGGGTCTAGTCTTTTTATAAAAAAAAATTTTTATTGATCTCACAGAGGAAGGGAGAGGGAGGGAGGGAGAAACATCACTGATGAGAGAGAATCATGGATGGGCCGCCTCCTCGCACCCGCACCAGGGGTGGAGCCCAACCCGGGCCTGTGCCCTGACCTCCTGGTTCACAGGTCAGCGCTCAGCCGGAGCCACGCGGGCCGGCGTCATTAACCTTTTGTAACGCACATCATTCTCCCCGGCTTCACACACAGCACAGAGCAGGGATTAGCAACAACCCATTTTACAGACCAGCAAACTGAGGCGACCCCTCTCCCCTGTGTTCCTCCGGGCACGGGTGGGCGCAGTGCTCGCTGCGGTGGGAGAGATCGCGGACACTGGTTGGGCCGGGAAGGTGATCCCAGCCCTGGCCGTGGAGGCCGGTGCTCAGGGGAGGAGGGAGCTGACCCCACGGCCGTGGAGGCCCGCGCTCGGCTCGGGAACCGGCCAGGACCGCCGCCCGGGGCAGGGATGGAAAATTACCACCGGGAGCGGGCAGGGCCGGGGCTGCTCCCGGCGGCCGAGGCCCAGCGCACGGGGGAGGGGAGAGGCACCGGCCGCACAGCCACGGCGGGAGGTGCCCAGCGGAGGGTTCGGCCGGTTCGGCCTGACTTGCAGGCCCCGGTGGCGGCCTCGGCGAGCAGAAGGCGCCGAGGGAGGCCTGACCACAGGTCCCGCCCCGGCGGCCCGGGAGGCAGCGGGGCAGCCGGCCCTCGGGGTCGGGGCGGGCCGAGCCCCCCGCGGGGCAACCACCCCGGCGGCCCGGGCGCAGGTCGCAGCGCAGCCGCCGCACCGCGTGGGAGACGCCCCCGGCCCCACCCGCGCGCCGCGCGTCCTGCTGGGGGCGGGCTCCGCGGCCGGGGGCGGGGCCTCGGCGCTGATTGGCCGGAGCGCCCGCGGCCCCGCCCCCCGCGCTCGCTGCGCCGGCGAGGCCGCCCGCCGACCCCGCCCCCGCGCTCCGCCCGCGGTCCCTCCCCGCGTCCCATCCTTAAAGCGCGGCGCGGGCCCCGCCTGTTGGAGGCGCGGGATCGGGCGGCGGCGGAGGGCTGGCCGCACGCAGGCCTGAGGAGCGCAGGCCGGGAGGTAGCGGCGCGGAGGGGAGGGTCCGGCGCCATTGCCGCCGTCCAGCGCCGCCGTCCCGTCCCCTCGGCGGCCGCCCGGCCGGGACCGTGCGTGAGGCGGCGCGCCGCCCGCCCGGGCCGCCACCATGTTCGACAAGACGCGGCTGCCGTTCGTGGCCCTGGACATGATGTGTGTGCTGCTCGGTAGGTCCGCCGCCCGCCGGGACCCGCTTCGCCGCCGCCCCGCCCGCCCCGCCCGCCGCCCGCCGCCCGCGCTGCCTCCCCGCTCCCGGCCTAGGGCGCCCCTCGCCCCGCGGGTCCCAGCGACGGGGGCGCTGGAGGCGGCCCGGGCCGGGGCGGGGACCCGCGGGCCGGCGCCGCGCCTGCTTATCTCCCCGCTGGGACGCAGCTTGGTTTTCCGTCCGTAAAAGGCCGGGACGCCCCTAATTGGGAGGTGTTACCGGGCGGCAGACGGCCAGTCGCGGAGGGGTGCGGGCCAGGTTTCTGCCCGAGGTCCGCCGGCGCTTGCTTTTGCTTTTTGGGGGTGCGCCCCAGGCCCGCCCTGCTGCCCTGCGCTCACCTGCCTGCGCTCACCTGCCCTGCGCGCTCCGCCCGGTCCTCCCGGGAGGGGAGCCTGCTGCCCGGGGCTCCTTCCTGCCTGTGGACACGCGGGGTTGAAGCCGTCCACGAGGCCGGGCTGGAGGGAGGCCCTTTCGCCGTTTCCAGCGTGTGTCCAGCGAGGCCCTGTGCTGGCAGCTGCTCGTGCGCGTGGAGACCCCGGGAGGACCCGTGGAGGTGCGCGCAGCCCCGCTCAGTTCAGGCGTCAGGCCGGCCAGCGGCCTGTGACCTCAGAGCACCCAGGGGGCAGGTCTGTGACCTCAGAGCACCCAGGGGGCAGGTCTGTGACCTCAGAGCACCCCAGGGGGCAGGTCTGTGACCTCAGAGCACCCCAGGGGGCAGGTCTGTGACCTCAGAGCACCCCAGGGGGCAGGTCTGTGACCTCAGAGCACCCAGGGGGCAGGTCTGTGACCTCAGAGCACCCCAGGGGGCAGGTCTGTGACCTCAGAGCACCCCAGGGGGCAGGCCTGTGACCTCAGAGCACCCCGGTGCGGGGCTGCACAGGAATTTGATTCCTCTCTGCGGGCTGTCCCCTGGGACATTCCCGGGTCCGGCCGGCCCGGGGCTTGCAGCCCCGAAGACTCACTCACATTGTGTTACCTGGCGGGTCTTGGGGGAAAAATCCCTTTGGTTATCGGTGTTTACCAGGACCCTGTGCTGTTGCGCAGTGAGCTTTGGGAACTGAGGTTAGGAAGAGGAAACGCAGTTTGGGGACACCATTTTTATAGAGACAAGTAATCGTTTCGGATGTCAGGACATTTATAATTACAATAAAGTATATTAAAATTTACTTATTTCCAACAAAAAGTTTACCTTTGGTAAAGATGTTAAGTTTTAAGATGGATTTTGACTTGTAGTACTCAGCGTTGTTACCCTTCATTTATATTTTCACGAAGGAAGAGGAAATTTCAGTCAGGACTAATCTGGATAATTCTGAGGTGTGGGATGGCGCCCGTCATTGCCAGGTGGTGTGTGCTGTCAGAATTACACACCAGCTCCCCCGTTCCTGCCTCAGGGGAGTTACCAGCTCACAGACAGACGTGTGCGTTTTGATCTGTGCTGTTGGCAGATGGAACCACTCATGTGCATGCTGTTAAACACGGGCCGTACGGTGGGTGTCATTCTGTTTGCTTTTTACAGGTGTGCATGTGGGAGGGACCCGTGTGCAGGCCAGTCTGCCAGAGGGTGGTTCGGGGCCTGCTCTCGGCGTGATGCAGGCGCCAGGTCGCTGTCCCGTGGAGCTAAGGGCAGTCACGGGATATCCATGGCTCAGAAGGATAAGGTTGCGCCTCGGGGCTACGTGCCTTTGATGGTTTTGGAAAAGGCTTGGTCTGGGGGTTTCTGCGTTCAGTATGTTTTAGGAAAAGATCTATTTGAAACGTGTTTCGTCTGTTTTTGTGTTATAGTTTCATTTCAGGCAGTTCAGTGTGTGGTGATCAGACCCCCATCCCCTTTTCTGAACAGAAAGTGAAGTGCTGCCGGTTCGGTTTGGTTCTCAGTGACATGAGGTAACCACGCCGACCGGCAGACCGCAGTGAGGGACACGGTGCAGCAGAGAGAACCCTGTCCGTGCGGGCTTTCGGAAGACGGTACGTTTTTATGGCAAACTCCCCTTTCTCGTGGCGGCTGAGTCGTTGAAGTTTGTTCCTCTTCCCCTCCTGGCGGCAGGAGACGGGCAGCCTGCGCCATGGAGCCGGAGAGGGCTGTGAGCTTTTCTCCCGGGGGCACCTGCAGTGAGGGCCGACGGAGCCAACAGGAAGGTGACGGAGCACTTCCTGCGAGCAGGGCATGTGCGAACGGCTCACAGTTAGGCCGTGAACGTGTTCCAGCTCTGACAGTGACCACCCCCCATCGCACGGAGCACTTCCTGCGAGCAGGGCATGTGCGAACGGCTCACAGTTAGGCCGTGAACGTGTTCCAGCTCTGACAGTGACCACCCCCCATCGCACGATGTGTCCACTGGAATGGGTGCTGGGCGGGTGTGTCACACGGCTGCTTTATAATTTTACAGAGGGTGACGTCTGTTGAGGTGACCATTACACGTGTCCTCTGTGTGTGATATGCGGGCATACGTGAGCGTGCAAGCAAGATTTCTGCCCCCAAGTCAAGGTATCATCTCTGGAAACGTGAACTCCACACCCAGGTTATTCGTGTCGTCAGTGGGTCGGCCCTGGAAGAGCGCGCTCGGAGAGAGGCTGCGGGTGGGTTCCTTTCTGGGGGCGCGGCGTCTGCCCTCTTTCTCGCTGTCTTGGCGATGAGCTCGGGGATTGCAGGAGGGGCCGCGGCATCCTCGAGAACACGGGAAGCTGCGCCCCAGCGAGCGGCGGGCTGGGCTGGCAGGAGCTGTGTGTGTCCAGGTGTGAAACCATGAACCGATTAAACTTACTGGTGCTTCATTGCCGAGGATCACTCCAGGCTTTACCCACCATGGCTTCAGGCTGCCCGCTGAGTCCACGAATCGATGGGTGCGTGTTGAGGAAGGCTCCCTGTGCCGGGTCCGCGGTAGGGGCGAGGGGTACAGAGATGACTCACACTGTCCCTGCCCTGTAGGCGCTCGGGGTCTAATGAGGGAGGAGCAAATAAGAGGTTATAGTCCATCATGATAAGTATGATAACGGGGTTTGGAAGAGGTGCCCTTTGAGGAGAGAAGGGAGTTGTCTCAGATATGATTCACTGCAGGTAAATGGGTCGTCTGTTGACTCTCAGATGCAGAAGTGACAGGAGTCACCCGGGCTGCTCTCGGACGCCTGCCGTCCCTCCCCCATCGGTGGAGGCGAGTAGGAACTCCAGGAGGTGCCTGTGCTTAGGGCTGCTCTGCGGGCGCCCCAGGAGGTGGAGGTTTGGGGGAGCGGGCGGGCCTTCCTGTGTGCGTGTCTTGCTGGGAGGCGGCCACTGAGAAGACGGTTCTGTGCCCTCCAGGCCCTTCCGCCGCCTGCCTGTGCTCTGGGAAATGGCCTCGGGGATGGGCAGGGCCCGGGAGGGAGGCTCCCTGCCCGTTTGTGTTGCCGGAGCTGCTCTGTCTGGTGAGCAGGTCACGGCGATTCAGTGGCTCCCTGCCGGCCAGCTGCCGTTACAGGGCTTGCCGGGTCTGGTCCCTCTGGTCCCTGTGGGCCTGGTCTCGCTAGCCTGGGCGTGTGTCACCCCCTCGCTGTCCTCAAGTCCCGCCTGCACCTGGAAGATGGTGCGTCACTAAATTCTCTCGAATCCCCTGTTGGGTGTGCTGTGTTTTGATTTTGCCTGGACACTGCTGATCAGACACTTGCTGCATTTGAGGCCAGGGACAGCTGCCCTAACAGCAGGTGCAAACAGGAGCTCATGGCCCAGCATGGGCTTTCCGGGAAGGAAGTGGGGGTTTCCTCAGGGAGCTCGGACGAGGGCTGAGCTCCGGGCGTGGGCTGAGCTCCGGGTGTGGGCTGAGTTTGGGTGTGGGCTGAGCTCCGGGTGTGGGCTGAGCTCAGGTGCGGGCTGAGCTCCGGGTGTGGGCTGAGCTCAGGTGCGGGCTGAGCTCCGGGTGTGGGCTGAGCTCGGGTGCGGGCTGAGCTCCGGGTGCGGGCTGAGCTCCGGGTGTGGGCTGAGCTCCGGGCGCGGGCTGAGCTCGGGTGCGGGCTCACCATTGTGCCGAATCAGAGTCAATGGTCAGATGAAATCTGGCAGCTAGACCTGAGCAATGACTACGAGGGGCTGTGGAGTTCTGTTACTTCTTCTCCCCGTGATGATCACCAGAACGCGGCCTCGTTCTGCCCCCACGTCGTATCCCTGAGGAGTGGTCTCGTTCCTGACCCACAACCTGGGCCCCCTTTCCATGGGGGGACCAAGTAGTTAGCGAGAGTCACTTGCTAAATAGTTCCTAGCACTTTGGGCCCTCTTCTCTCTTAACATTTATTTGTTTATTCACTCGTTATCGAGTACGTATTTGTTTACTATTTAGTAGGTGCTGTGCATTGTGTTAGGTACGGAAGAGAAAAAGAAGTAAATAAGTAAGTACAGACAGCCCCCGGTTAGGACGGTTCGACTTCTGTTTTTCTGATTTTACAATGGTGTGAAAGCGATACGCATTCAATAGAAACCATCCTTGGAATTTTAAATGTTGGTCCTTTCCCAGTCTGGTGGTAGGCGGACGTCCCCTCCTGTGCTGCGAGGGTAAAGGACAGGCATCCACGGTGCACACGCGGCCAGCGGCTTGGGGACATTGTGTTTTCCCATCCTGTGGTGTCTACAAAGCGCCCATCTGTGTCTCCCGCTTCGGGTGAGAAGGAGGGGGAGGCAGTTACCCGCGGGCTGAAATTCAAGGTGGTTGTCCAACCCTAGGCCAGGGTCAGTGCTCTGAGCACGCTGCGGGGCGGCGTGGCTAAGCTGTGAGGTTGGGCAGGTCAGGTGTATTAAATGCATTTCCAACTTAAGGTATCTTCGACTTACGATGGGTCTGCGGGGACTTAACCCCACGGTAAGTTGAGGGGCGCCTCCGTGCAGATGAGCAAGTAGGACCGTGCGTGTGCTGGCCGCTGGCCGTGCGGCCTCGGAACCAGACTGCCTTTGCTGCTGCTGAAAGTCCACCGGGTTGTGGCTCTTGCCTCCCGGCCAGAGCCGGAAGGGATCTCAAAAAGGAGCAGAGAAGGGCCTAGCCTGGCACCGGGGTCAGCGGAGTCCTGCTGCGGCTTTTCCCTCTCCGAGTGGCTCTGGTGGGTTTTACGCCGTTGCGTTCTCACTGCACCCGTCTTGCTGGAGCAGAGATGGAGCTGTTCAGAGAAGGCTCCCTCTGTGGGTTTATGAGATGTAAATTCCTCCTGCAGATTGTCTTGGGATTACATTCTTTGTGAACTCATGTACATTCTGTGAATCTTTATTACTTTGTCTTTTTAGTCATTTTGACTGAGCTTTACCAACGTTTCCTAGTGCTACTCGGCTGGGGGATCATCCTGATTCTTTGGGGTGAGGAGTTAAGTGTAACTGTTACTGTCCATTCTACTAAAAAAGGCAGACGTTAGTAGAAAGTCACTAAACTCCAAGAGTTCAAGTAAACCCAGTTACCATGTAGTTTCGTTTTATGGGAAGGAATTTGGAATGTTAATTGTTTGCTTCCTCCTAATTTAGGTGCTTAATTCAGCATTTAGGATAGAAATATACAGTCCTGGTGACAAGCTAGTTTGGGGTGTAAGGCCTGGTCTTGCCTCTTTTCAGAAAAGCACTCACCATTATTTCCACGAGCGGTGGCTACTCCTGCCCTCTGCCCTCCTTGCTCTGTTGACCCTCTTTCATTTTCACTCCTCCCCCTCCCTCCTCCTGCTCTCCTGCTGCCTTCTACCTTCTGGCTGTCCAGGTTTAAAGCCGGAGGTTCGGAGTTGTTTTTACTCCATGGAAACTAGTCTAACGTTGGGAATGGCTCATTCTTCATAAACTGTACGTTTTTCTTTAAAACGTTAGAGACCTCGGAGTCTAGTGATGGACGGTGGGTTCACATTCCAGCGCCTCCGGCCACGAGCTGGGACTCTGGGCCACGCGTCCTCCCCGGGCCTCAGTTTCCTCGCTGCAGTGAGGCCAGGCCCTGCCTCCCACGGTTGCTCTGAGGCCTGAGCGAGTCCGCATGGGAAGGGCTGAGCGCGGGCCTGCACCGGGTGCAGTATATGTTGGTCCATGAATTATTTCTCTGCAATCTTACCAACGGAAACCTAGTGATTTTAGTAGAAATAACATCAACTAGTTTTGTATTAGGGGCACAAACACTTTCAGACTTTAAAACCTCTCCCGTGAGCAGTCGTGGAATGTTCTGAAGCTGGCGGCATCTTGAGGGGTAGAGTTTTATCAGTCATGTGTGAAAACCACACGTGTGACCTCCGGGTGGTGGTAATCCGAGGTGGTGGAAACTGATCTGTCTGGGAGTGTGCTGGTGTGTAATTAAACAAATGGAAAGCTCTTTTTTTTTTTCTTTTTCTTTTTTGGAAGGCCACTGACTTTATTGATTTAAAAAACTTTATACGGACAGTGACTGTTTTGCCAAAAGAGAAGCCAAATGTCATTAAACAGACCAGGGGTGAGGGTAGGGGCCAGAAATCCACTCAGAAAAGCTGATTATTGACCTGAAACTGGCAGGGGAAAGAGAAGGGAGATGCATGCAAGAGTGAGAATTCCAAAAAAGTTGAAATGGTGAGGGGAGAGAACTCCCCCAAAGACCCGGAGGCCGTTGGTGGTGAGCAGACAGCAATCGCTTCCTTTGTAGAGGACAGGGAGTAGCCCCCACTCAGCTGCAGACTGGAGCCTCAAGGCTGGTGTTAGGGTTGGGGGCTCCCAGAGAGCATCACAAGAAGGCGTCACCACTCTCGAAGGCACCCAGAGCCGTCCGGGACTGCGTGGCATTGGCCCCACCTGTGTCCCTTAGCCATTCCGGAAGAGGTCTCCGTCTTCCTTTAGCACCAGAAACTGGCCAAGGACCACGTACGCCTTGTCAAAGCCCCGTTCCTCCAGCTGCTTGCCCAGGACTTCACCGATCCCGGCCAGGCTCCCCACTGGCTTTTCCCCCATGGGCTCCGCCACGAAGTCTCGGTGCTTTTGGGAGGTTGTCATCTTGATCAGGATTAATCGGCATTTCCAGCTCCCGTAACGGCTCCTCCCGCCGCCGGCTCCTCCCGCCGATACCTCAACCCACTAGAACTTTCTCGAAAGCTCTTACTTTATGCAGTGGGAGTTCCTGGATGTCCGCTTCATCCAGAAAATGAGCTAGCTGCACTCCGCTCACCGGCGCTGTTCTACTGTCCAGCCTTGGAAATGTCCTCCCCGGGGAAAAGTGGGCTCAGTGGTCCTGACATTTTTTAATGAGCTTAATTGTACATCCTCATTTGTGTAAATTCTATGAATTTAATTCCTCTGCAATGAAGCAGGCAGCTAAGGAGGGGGGCGGGGGGAGACACTGTTGTGCAACACCTCTCTGGACCTCTCTCCCCTTCTTTTTCAAGTCAGGTAGCGTTCATTGTGATGCGCTGTGATGTTGTGTGAGCACAGCGTCAGGCTGTAAAGTGTTGGCCTGTCCTCATCTTCACTTGTTGTCAGTGAGCACCCATCGTGTGCTTGGTGCGTGCAGGAGCTGTGCCATCCCTGCGGGAGATAAGCCTCTGCTGGTGGGAGACGATCACAGCTGTTCGCACGTGCGACGGGAGAAGTAAAACCAGGCCGGGAGCCGGTGCTGTGGGGCCTCGGGCCGGCTCCTCGGGGAGGGGCTGAGTGAGATTTAAGGATGAGAGCAAGTGGGCCGTGCGGAGCGGGAAGAGGAGTCCAGACCGAGGGAGGCTCAGGCGCCGAGGGCCAAGGGGCAAAGGGCATTAGTCACAGAACGAGCCCGTGTGGCTGGAACGGTAGCATCTTGGTGTTCTCAGCAGTGACTTCTGGAGCCCATTTCTCAGTGTCAGTGTGGATGGTAATACCTGCCATGCGTTCAGTGCCCACTGGGCCCTGTGCCGCCTCTGCTCCGCCCGCTCAGGGAGGGGCGTGGCATGTCCGCTCTGTAGATGGTGGGATGGTGGAAACGCCCCGTGAGACCAGGTAGGACGGGTGGTTAGGAACTGGGATACAGTTTTGAGGATGGTGCCGTCTGAAAGCAGATTGGTCTGGATTTGGGAAGGGGGTGACGGAGAGGGCGAGGAGGAGGGACGGGGACTCACTGGTCAGTTCAGGCGGCCGGATGTTGTAGGCCTCGGCTCTGTGTGAGGGGGCTCCGGTCCGGTTGTGCTCCCTGTATTCTGAGATGAGTCTGCTGTCTGGAGGTGGCGCTTTAGTTTTTGTAACTCACACTGCTGATCCTGCTGAGAGTGCCAGGCGGGCGTGCATCCTGGAAGGAGGTACTGAGGTGCCCTGGTGAGGAGCGCAGACTCCCTGCCCGGGAGGGAGACCCCTGCCCTCATGCTCTCCACGCGAGTCCGTGCCTCAGCCCAGCAGAGGCTCTCAGGCCCGTCGCTGAGCGCTCAGCTGTCTCCGCTGGGAGGTGGGTCCGAGGCTTCTGCAGGGTGGGGCGCCCAGGAAATGACGGAAGGAGCGTAGCGCTGAGCCTGGAGGTAAGTGGCAGCTTGGTGAGCCGGTCCGGCCTTGCCCGGGGCTCATGGACCTCAGCTGGAAGGGGGAGGGGCTGGTCCCCGTGCTGGAGAGGCGGACAGGAGGGAGGAGAGCCGGGCTCACCGAATGCCTGAGCGAGCGCTGGTAAATGGTTAAGTGGACGCCTGTGGTCTTCACAGCATGGCCGCCGCCTCCTCCGTAGCATGGCCTTGTTTCCCAGGAAGCGGGGAGGAGACGGCAAACCCGTGGCCTCAAGCGGCTCCTGGTTGCTGCGCAAGAGCCTCGGAGGAGGGGACCGTGCGGTGTGGCCTGAGGCGTCAGCCGAGGCCGTGAGAGAGCGGCCCCTCCTCGGGCACGGGAGGCGGCCGGTGTGATGAAGACCCATTTCAGTGATTGCTCCCGAGACCCGGCTTCTGGCGAGCAGAGACCGTGCAACCCTTTGGCGCGTGCTCTTGGCCAGTGCGGGGTGTGCACAGAGCTCCTGGGACGCAGACCCAGCGGTCCCGCTGGTGCAGACTGGGGGGCTCAGCGCGTGGGCGGGGGGGGGGGGGGCACTCCGGCCTCTGCTGCCCCACGAACGCACCACACCTGAGCCCGCCGCTCTGCAGGCCGTCTCCCCCCCCCCCCCCCCACCCCCCGTCTATTCCGACTCCCTGCAGGGCGCTCTGACGCTGCTGAGTGTCCTGTCTCCTGAGGACAGACGATGCTCAGAGTCGCTGCGGCACAGACGCGCTGAGCTCTGAGACGGGGTGGGGCGGGCCTGGCTGGCTGCTGCTGCTGCTGTCATCCTGAGCGTGAAGCTCGTGAACCAGTTGGGTCCCGCTCACCCAGTCTGGTCTTTACGTTCGGTGCCGTGTGCTGGCTGTTTTCTTCTGGAACATGACTTGGTGTGGTTCTAGCTTCAGCTTAAACGGCCTTGAAATGGAGCCCTGGTGTGTGTGTCAGATTTTTGGTGCCCAGGTCACTATAAGAAATGTCTTGATTACTTGTAACCTATTTCTCTCTGGAAGCAGATACTGCAGTCAGATCTGACTTTAAAAACACGTCTTTATTAATTTTTAGAGAGAGAGAGGAGGGGAGAGGGATAGAGAGGGAGACATCTGGGAGAGAGGAACATCATTGATTGGCTGCCTCCTGCGTGCCCCCTCCTGGGGGCCGAGCCCACAGCCCAGTGACCTCGTGGTCCTAGGTTGGCACTCGGCTGCTGAGCCACACTTGCTGGGCAGGTCTTCGGATTAAAAACAAACATTTTCTGAGTCCTCACCTGAGGATGTATTTATTGACTTTAGGTATGGGAAGGGGTATGGGGGGAGAGACAGAAAGAGAAGGAGAAACAGGAAATCCATGCCCCAGCCAGGGATCGAATCCACGGCCTAGTTTCGTGTCTTGACCCGAAATTGAACCCGAAGCTCGGTTGGTTGGAGCATCACCCTGCACTGAGAGGCACCCCGTTTGGTTTGGGGGTACACCTAGCAGGGTGATGCTGTGTGGCAGAAGCAAGCGACAGGGGTGGTTTTTTTTACTTTTTTTTCCAAACAGCATGGATAAGAGAAAGGCATTTTCAATGTGCTCCTTTCCAAGTATTGTCTCTGTCTGACCCAATAGCCCAATTGGAGAAAAGGTTTCTTAAATTGTGATGTTATCAAAACTCGTTGGACAGGTTCTGGGTACCACTTCACAGCTGGTGTGGAGAGCTACACCAGCGCGGGCCGCCGCGTCCCCTGGTGCGCTGAGGCTCGGGCTGCCGTTACTAACCGAGTCCAGAAGCAGGTGAGTCGGTTACCTCCCATGAAGGTACTTGCTTTTGCATAGACCCCCCTTGCTTAGGGTTAACATTGTGGGTGATTTCCGGTGAGTGGCAGTTTGCTTGTGTAGCTGTATTTAAAGGGCTCGGCGGTGAGCTAGCAGTGAGAGCGGTTGCTTTGTCTTAGCCGGTTGAGATGCAAATTAACAAAAATGAACCCGTGAGTGTAGGATGGGGAAATGCGGGTGCTGTGGTGTTTTGTGGGAAGGGATCTGGATAGGAATGGGGCAGCTCTTTAAGGCGATGACTGGTTCAGGGAAGAGCAGCGATTAGAGCGGGGAGAGGGGGGAGGGGGATCGGTGAGGGGCTGTTAACGGGTCCAGATGAGAGCATGGAGTGAGACCACAGGGGGTGAGGATGGATCTGAGAGACGTCTCAAGTAGAACGGACAGGTTCTGGTGACACATTGAACGTGGGGTCCGAGAGCGGTGGTTCTGAAAGCTGGGGCCTGTGTAACTGACAGGTGTTGGTTCTGTGCCGGTTCCTAAGCTGGGTTCACACACAGGCCGTTAGGAAGCTGGGGAGACGGGAGGGAAGCCGGTTTGAAGCAGGAAGGGGCGGGAGGAGGTGGAGAGTCTGACGGTGGGCGGGCTGTTCAGGGGCCTGGAGACCCAGGAAGCACGGCTTCACTGGGAGGAAGGGGCTCCGCTCCAGGAGCTCTGGTGTGGGAGTCGTGGCTGGTCAGGTGACTCAGGCCACGAGAATTGGTGAAACCAGCAGGAAGCTGAAAGTGTGAAGGAAAGGGCTTAGAAGCACCGCGTCTCAGATTGGTTGGAGGCAACGGAGAACCCCGAGACGGAGAGGGAGGGAGCACTAAGCACCCGAGAATGTTCTGGAAAGCCAGTGGAGAGCGGGACTGACTCAAGGGGCAGCGTGACGATGTCTGCGTTCTCCCGAAAGAGCAGGCGAAGCGTCCCTGGGTGGCGCCGCGCTGGGCCTCCCGGCAGACGGTGAGCAGGCTGGCGCAGGCTCCTCCTGAGGCTGGAGCCCGGTGTGGGGCGCAGGGACGGGATGGGGGGGGGGGGGAGAGTGACCTGCCAGAGAGGGTGCCATTTTAAGCCAGTGGGACATGGGACGGGGAGGCCGAGGTGGTCGAACTGCTCTCCCAGACTCTGCCGAGAGCAGTGGGTTCTGATGCTGCTGTGTCCCTAGCAGCACCAGGTGGGTGTGACGCTGGGCGTGGCTTCACAGCGGCTTTGCTGCCAGTTCTTGTTCGGGTCACACACGTGGTCACTCCGTCCGGCGAGGGCGAGGCGTCCGATTCTTGCCCTGCACAACGGGGAGAAGGCTGCGCACCGGGCCCTGTGTGGGCGCCGTGACCGTCCTGCCCGCTGTCCGCGCTTCTTGTTTCTCCGGGGCCGCTGCTCGTGTGTAGTGCATCCTGGTGTGTGTGCTGGGCCTTAAAGGAACACGGTCTGGAGTTTCCTCCTCCGCCTTACCTTCTGTATAGAATAACCCGAGTGGTACAGACAGACGTTTTTGAGGAAACGTATGATTTGCTACTGCAATAATCATAACCATTAAAAAAAGAAATTTACCAAACGTTTTTGGCTTGTGTGCCTTTAAAAAAAGTGTGTGTATTTTAAACAAAGCTTACTAATTTAGATATGCCACTTTGGGGACTTCCTGCCGGAGTGGAGTTTTTATACTTTTCTTCTGGGACACACCTTAGTGTGACTTTATTTTAGTTTCTGGACCTTGCCGTTTGGCATAATTTCAGAGTGGATATGATGCACTTTACATAAGCGCTCCTGAAGTTTAAAATCACAGTACACTCTTCAGTGGGGCGGGGCATGAAGAAGGAGAAGCAGTTGAGGTCTCAGGTCCGGATTTTATTTGGTTGTTTATTTAAAATTTTTATTTGTAGTTTTGGTTCTTGAATTATTTCCTAGTGTATTTGAGGCACTGAGATAACCATTTTTGTACCGGAATGGTGACATCCAGTCACTCTGATTTCTTCTTTCCAAGTTCAGTTGCTAAAGCTGTCTCCTTAACGGGTTTAAAACCGGCCCCCATCCACCATGCCCAGCCCCTTAAGAGGCATCTGTGTGGCTTTTCCGGAAGATGACGAGCGTTTGCAGCTTTATTCAGAGGCATGAGCTGGCGGACGCAGCCTGTTGCTCTGTGGACGGCGGGCCTGCTGCCGCGGGGGGCGAGGGGGGGGGGAGGGTTCTTGCCCCGCTTCTCTGAGAGGACTGATTGGATGGATTTCTGAGCCTGGGCAGTGTTCTCACCTGAATGCAGGGTGCTTCGTTTTACAGGCTTAAAGGATACTCCAGTGAAACGCTGCCGGTCCTACTTTCGTTAAACTGAAGACTAAATGGACGGTAGAAACTGCTTCCAAGGGGAGCCTTCGCTCTGGTTCGCGCCTGCGTTAGCTGTGAAGGGGGTTGGTTATGGGCACGCCTTAGAGCCGGGTGGGAACCGTCTTTCTGCCAAGCACCAATTGACGACTTACCACCGTCATTCACGGGCCGTGCACGTGGTCAGCCTCACTCAGCCTGCTCTGCTGGCCACACCTTTCATGGACTCACCCAAGGCCTAGGCAGGGCCAGACCGTGAGCCCTCGGCCTCTGCCCCAGCTTAGAGAAAGGCAAGCGAAATGCGTGTGGTTGGTGCGGGGGCTCCTGTCCACCTGCTCGCAGGGCCCCGTCAGGCTGGCGGGGGCGTCTCCCCGGTTTCAGAATAGAGTTTGGAATAGACTGTTTGGCTTTGGAAATACATGGTGTTTCATTGCGTGCGTTTAGCATAATGTGCTTAAGTGTTGGCTGTGGAATACTCTCATCAGTAAGATCTAGATTAGCTTTTTTCTTTAAAAATGATTATTTATTAATTTCCAAACTTTCTAAAATTAACATGTAATAAATTGGTAAACTCTAGAAAACCCATAAAATAAAATAAACATCACTACTAATCTCCCCATCACCCAGAGATACCCTTTTTTAACATTTTTGTTATATATCTTTCCAGTGCTTTTTTCATGTGTATGAATTCACACTTGGAAAAAACAACAAAAACACGTGCTTAAAACAATATTGGGATGTTGCTGCATATACTCTCTAATTTTAACATCGTCTTCTACCAAGTTACTTTTAATGTTGGTGTGATATCCTGTTTGTATTTTGGCATAATCCACTTTGACTTCCGTTTTTTAATATTTAGATTATTTGCCGTTTCTGTGCTGTTGTTCTGTATACAACACCCTTGTATGAACTCTGGGAGCTCTCGGGGCGCCCGCCCGACCATCTCACTGTGCCCCCGCCTTTTCTGTGCCCCTCTCTCTCCCAGCACTTCCTGCTCTCTCACAGAAGACCACGTCGGGGGACAAACCGTTCTCGAGCCGCTGATGGGCTGTCGGCAGGACATGCTGGCCTCTGTTGAGTCGGGTCAGATGACACACAGACTCGTTTTATTTGCTGGAGAGAAACTGCTACAATCCATGCTACATGTTGGGGCAGGTTTGTGTGTGTCCCGGGCCGCTGGGGACTCAGAGACCGCGGTGGCTGTGCAGGCGGCAGGCAGAGGACCGTCAGGCGAGAAGCGTTTATTATTAAGTCCTCTTCCTGTGCCAGGTGCTGTGTCAGGCGCATTGCTGGCTCTGAGCGAGGCAGTTCTGGGAGGTACGTAATTAGTACTGTTCACATTCGCCGTAAGAGGAGACGAGCTCCGATGGTGGGTAATTTGCCCATGCACACTGGGGAGGATGGAGGGTGCCAGAGCTAAACCCGGCCAGGGCATCTGGCTGCCCAGGACCCGCCCTGCCGCACGCACTGAGCAGGCGAGAGGAGGACGCTAGGGTGGGGCGTGGGGCGTGGGGCGTGGGGCAGGAGTGAGGAACAGGGGTGGTGGCAGCTGAAGCCAGCATTCGAGTTGGTTTACAGTCTGCATAGTGAGATTCACTTCGGGTGCCCGTCTGTGGATCAGACACCTGGGATGTGGAGAGGGAGCCGCCACCATCAAGATACAGAAGGAGCAGAAAAGCCCCTCGCGCTGCGCTCTCGCGGGCAGCGCCTCCCAGGTCCTCCCCCCCAGGTCCTCCCCCCGGCAGCCACCTCTGATGTCGCACCCACGGGATGGTGCTGTGCAGCCCCTGCACCCAGCATCCTTCACTTCTGACGGGACAGCCGCCCGTGCACTCGTGTGACTGCGGTTCGCTGTCGCGTTTGCCTCTTTCAAATGTGCTCGTGTCACCCCCAGACTCTAATTTCGTGTCAATGGCGTGCGTTTGGGCTGAGAAACGTATAGCTGTCGCTTCAAATACCAGAGAAGCCCGGAATAGATTCCTGATCAGGCCGAGGAGAAAGCCAAGTAGAAAACAAACCGGCTGTCCCGCCCCACCCCTGTCCGCCAGCCTCCGCCTCTCGCTCGCGGAGCCCAGACCATGGCGAGTGCTGCTGTGACCTTCCTGAGAGGAGCGACAGCTGTGGCCGGCGGCCTGGCCCCGTGCCCCCGGGGCGGGAGCGGCAGGTGGCCGGCGCCCTGTCTCTGTGTCTGTCTGCACACACGGGCTGGCTGCTTTCTGTCAGAAACCTGGGCTCACAGTGGAAGAACCTGCCCGCATGGTCATTTGGATGTTTTTTAAAAAGCTCTCTAAGTATATACATGCTTATTTTAAGTGTCTTAATGAACTCAGACTCCAGGGTTGAGGATATTATAGGTAATTGTTGACAGAAAACCACAAAAAGTGAAAACCTTCTTTGGTAAATGTCACTTACATTCAGTGTCCTTTCCCCCTTTGTCCCAACTTAAACACAAAACAAAAAGCCAACAAGATCACTGGTCCTTTTTATAGTAAAGCGTGCCAGCCGCAGAGAGGCGGTGCCTGCCGCCGCGGCCAGAGCAGGTGTCTCAGGAGCCGAGGCCTGTGCTCGGAGCTCTTACCCCTGACGCCTGGGGTGCCATCTCTGAATCATTCTCTAATACAGCAACCCCCCCCCCCCCCCCGCATCACAGGGAATGCCGAATGCCTTCCGGGACCCCAGTGGGTGCCCGAAACCGCGGAGAGTACTGAACCCCATATACACTGTACTTGTCCTGTGCACACGGACCTTTCCCCCATTTTATAAGTGAGGCGCCCTCAGATTAGCAACAGCAACCAGCAGCAACACAGGACAGTCCTAACACCACACAGTAAGTCACAGGACCGCTCTCTCCCATACCTGCTGTGCCGCCCGCCTTCTCGTGATGGCGTGGCGTTTTCCATTGAATACGTTTGGACCGAGGCTGGCCACTGAAAACCTGGGAAAGTGAGACCCAGGAGGGGGGGTGAGGGGACCTTGTGTATACATTGACCCCTACCACTGACCTCCCGCCTGGCGCCCCGCCCTTCCCCTCCTCTGCGCCTCGCACAGACTCACCTGCGCCAGGAGCAGGCTTCGAGGCCTTTCGCTCAGCGCCGGTGTTGACTTCACTGCCTAGGGGTCAGGCTTCCTGCGGTCGCTCTGCTGCCGCTCATCTTCCTCCGGGTCCGCACCCCTCTGCCTGCTTTGGTGGGACGTCCTGTCTGCCCGTTAACGTACGGAGCGGCGGGGCTGGGGCTCATCCCGGTTCCGCCCGCACTTCCACTCCACTCCCGGCCGCGGTCAGTGCGTTTCCTCCTCGGGACCCTCGGCACCCGCACCGCGCCCCTCCTTTCCAGTGCGTTTAGGACTTAGAGTCAGACCGGTACCTGTTCGATCCTGGAGCCCGCCGACTGTCGGGCTGAGCGCCCGTCTGCACCTGAGCCTCCCCGCCCCCTTACCCCCACCCCCCGCGGCTCCCCGGCCCCTCCTGTGGGCCCCCGGGCCACACCTGCCGTGGGGCAGGGCCCGGCTCCTGCGCAGGCGGCCGTGCTGGGCAGTGCTGGCCGTGGGCACGTTTGATTTCTCCCTCATTGTACGTGTGGCTGTAATTACGCTTCGGTCCTCTCTGAGTCACCCTCTCACCTGTCAGGCAGGGTGATAATACCTGTTTTACAAGGTGCTCTTTGTTGTTCAGTCCGTGCTGAGGGCCTGTCTGGCTGTAAGCACTGACTTGGGAGCTTGGATATGTCCATGAACAAAGCAAAACGCCCGCTCCGCCTCGGAGCTTGCGTGCCAGTATGGTGAGGGGCAGGTGCGTGTTGGCGTCCGTGTGCAGGACGTGCAGACACAGGCGGCGCTCACGTGCTCCGCCCTCTCCTCCCCTTTGCCATCGGGCCACGGGCCAAGGGCCAAGGGCCACGGGCCACGGGCAGTGTGCAGCTGGGGAAGGGTGGAGCCAGCACTCGTAACTGGACTTGGCCTTGTCAAAGAGGACCCGGCCTGACCGCACTGGCGAGAGCACAACGAGAGCCACCTTGAGGGGAAGGTGACCTTAGGTGACCCCGCTCTTCGTGGCCTTGTCCCTGTGCTGGCATCTCCTGCCGGCTCCCTTGGACCTAGCTCCCCATCCTTATTCTAATTATTCTAAGCCCCCCCCCCCCCCCCCGTCCATCACCTCCTCCCACTCGCAGATCTTTTGCAATACAGACAAAAACAAAACACTTGTTGCCCTTCTCCTCCCCTAATTTATCTTTGAGGTGCGAGCAGGTTCTCCCCTCCCTTTTTATTAGAAGACTAGTAGCCCTGCGCACAATCCGCGCACCAGTAGCTCGCTGCCCCCTCCTGTAGCTCCCCCCGCCCCCCCTCAGAGTTCGCTGCCCTGCCCCCTCCTGTGGCTCTCGGCCGCCCACTGTAGCTCGCTGCCCCGCCCTCCTGCTGATCCGTGATCCGGTCGTGACGTGGTCGGTCATTACGCTTCATGGCGTGACGGCCGTTGGCATGTTGCGTCTTTATGATGTGAGACAATCACACTGTCTCTCCTGCACTCAGGATGCTCTCCCCACGGGCTGCGGCCTCCGTCAGCCCCTCCATGACCAGCTCCCTGTCCTCTTCCCGCTCACTCTTTGGAGCGGCGTCCGTCCTTGGCCCGTGGGGCTCAGTGGACTCGTGGGCTGTGGGCAGGTTTCATCTTCAGCCTGATGGAACGTTTACCTCTTAGAGCTGTAGGAGGATTAACGTCCGGATGGACGTGCGAGCCCAGTGAAAGGCACTCCTGTGAGTGACATGTGCATCCAGGGGCCCTTCATTTCCCGCAGTTCCTTCTCCCCAAGGTTATGGCTGTGTCACGAGTGATCGGGCACACTCCTGGTGCAGCGTCCCTTTATGCTCGATGAGTTCAGACACTGCCGTGAGTCTCGCGTGCCGGTGTGAGCGCCAGCCGTGCGCCGACGTGGGGCCTGCGTCCGAGGGCAGGGCTGGCCAGCAGGACCGTGTCCGCACGTGCTGTGGGCGTCTCCCCTGCAAATCCGTGCGTTTCACTGACGGTGGTGAAAGCTTGAATGGCTCCCCTTGCGGAAGGAAGAGCACAGACCTCTGTCCGTCAGCAGGAGGACTCTGCAGGTGGTTCTGGGAAGAATTCACAGCACCTGTTTCCAAAGAAAGCGAGAAAATGTGGTGTATTTTGTTCGAACTGAATTAGACACCAAATAAAGGACATTCCTTAAGTTTGGAATGACCAGAACTTTCTAAAAACGGCTCAGGTAACAAAGGGGTGCAGAGCCAGAATGGTATTTACTTGTAACCTTGGGCGCTGAAAGGAGGAAGAGGGGTTCGTGGGAGCCAGGCTCAGAGAGGATGTGGGCTCGCTTGTCAGACCCAGTGGCACGCCGGAGAGGACAGGCGTGGCTCAGTGCACGCGTGGGGTTTCCTTGTCTTTCTGAAAGGAGAGTGTTTCTTACGTGTGGGTTTGGCCACGACACCTTCTGTGCGGCACCAGCTCCTGGAGGCCGTCCCCGGTGTTCCTTCTGTGAGGTTTGCTGAGCGTCCCTGTCTCCTCCCTGGTCTGCCCCACGTGCAGGCATCAGGACGCCCGCGCCCGCTCTGGGAGGTGTCGGGTCCCACACAGCTCCCCCACCCCCTGTAGCCCAAGAAGGAAACCTGCGGTTTGTCTGTGTGCAGACGGCTGGGGCTCGTGGGATCCGACTGGCAGGGCCCTGGGAGAATGCCTCTCTTCTTCCTCATTTGTGGACGAGGAAGCTGGACCTGGTGCCCAGGCTCCTCGGAAAAGACCGCGGAGGCCGTGATGGGAGAGAAGAGGAGCTTTGTTAAATCCCGCTGCCCTGCTCACCAGCCTGTGGCACTGCTACCCGCCCTCGCACACCCAGGGAATCAGGGTCTCTGAGTTCCTGATGAATTAGCCCAGACGGATAGTTAGCGCCCTTTAAGAATGTTAATAATCTCTGTTGTGTTTGTGTCTTTCTTTCCTTTTCCTAAGCCTGTAACAAGGCGGATCATTAACCAGTAAAAACTCATTTGGTTTTGTTAATCTGGCTTTTCCTTTGTTTTCCATTCTATTCATTTCTGTTCTATGTTCCTTCACTCCGTTGAGCTTTTTAAAAAGAAGTAATTGAATGCTTCATTAATTTCTAAGGTATCCATTTAAGGCTCTAATTTTTATGTGTAGGATTTTAGCTGTGTACTTGAAGTTTTGATTTGTATTTTCATGTTCACTTCAGGCTATTTTATGATTTACATTTTAGCTTTTCTAGACCCGTGGCTGAGATTTTTACGTTTTCAAATGTCAGATCTTGGGGCATTGTCTTCCCTTCGTGAAATTGTCAGAGATCATACACAGGCCAGCGCCTGGCAGTAGGAGGCCCTCGGCACAGGCTCTCTCTTTCCTCAGAGAAATTAAATGCTTCTGAGATGATGACTTTTTCAGTAAGTGCATTTGTAGCATAATTTCAGGAAACACCGCGAAAAAGGAAAAAACACCATCATTTTCATGGGGATAAAGCAGTTCTTAAAATTCAGAATTAATGATCTTGATCTTTTGTTGTTTCATAAAACAAATATGTGCAGTACGAGGTGAGGTGTCTGCCTGTTTTATAGTAAATGCCACCTCTAGGGGGAACTACCTGAGAGCTGGCTCTGTCTTTTTCTAGGCTTCCTCATGTGTATTTAGACACAAAGACCAATACTTTTCATACAAATGAAATGCTAATTATAATGTTTTTACAGGTTATTTTGCCTCGTTAGCAGTATATTGAACATGTTTCTGTGTATGTGTTGCTTATTCTAATACTCATACTATTGATTAGGTTTAAACTGTTTCCAGATTTCGTGGCGGGAAATCAGCGTGCAGATGCCTGTCCTAAATGAAGGCGACGGGCAGCTGTGCTGCGTGTGACGGCCGTTGGGTGCGCGGGCCTCGTCGTTCGCGTGTTCTTCTTGGACACACCCGGGAAGCCGCGAAACGAAGACCTGGTCGGTCACCCCGCACGGCCGGCTGTTACTCCTCCCCGTGTGTGTGTGTGTGTGTGTGTGTGTGTGTGTGTGTGAGACTCAGGGTTATAAATGGCTACAGGCTGGCAGGGTGCTATTTCAGA
The DNA here is from genome assembly GCF_951640355.1 of Cnephaeus nilssonii. Taxonomy (NCBI): domain Eukaryota; kingdom Metazoa; phylum Chordata; class Mammalia; order Chiroptera; family Vespertilionidae; genus Cnephaeus; species Cnephaeus nilssonii. Next base: position 114,334,329 of record NC_137073.1, on the reverse strand, counting down.
GTCCCGTAGGCTGGGCTGCCGGATTATTTTAGGGGCTTCCCGTCAGCAGATCTTTTCTCCGGGAACAGGGGCCCATTGTGATGACGCTCTGTGCCGAGGGCGACAGCACAGCGTCCCACGTGTACAGTAGGCGAGGGCGTCTCACGCGGGGCCTGGAGCGCAGCCTGCGCCGGCGTGGACCGCGTGCGCGTGTGTCCTTCGTGACGGCTGCGGTCTGACCGTGCTAGTGGCTCTGGAGAGGCGGCTGGAGGAGATGGGCCTGAGAGGATGGTGATGGCCAAGTCCTGGGTGAAGGGTTCCTGCGTTACACTCCGTCGCCTCACGTGGAAATCGCAGCCTCCTGCCTTCCTGCAGGGGAGCTGCGGGCCTGCGGGGGGAGGTGGCGGGGTAGTAACAGGATTGAATTGGGGCTCCACCTTTTCTCGGAGAAGAGGGAGTGGGAAGCCCGGCTCGCCCGCGGCTGTGCAGGGCCTGGGGCCCCGGCTGTCGGAGCAGGCCTGTGTCCGCATTGCCATGTGAGGCGCTCCCCGTGGGAAGCGTGAGCCGGGACTGTCCGATGCAGGATTGGAAGTGCTTCCCTCGTGGGCTGGACCTGAGAGCTTGCTGACTTCTCCCTCCTTGGTCTGTTCTAACGAGTCTTCTGGAGAGAAACCCCTGAAGACCCTTCAGGCCGGAGTTGCTGGTGCACACGGTGGTGGTTTCTGTGCTCAGAGGCGTGTGCTGCCTGTGTGCTCACGGGTTCATTTACGGCGAGTGCTCCGACGGTCCGCCCAGCGAGGCCTCCCTGGGCCCGCCTCGCCACGGTCCGCCCGCCCCCCGCCAGCTGGGCCCGGGGAGGGGCAGCGCTGAGCACTGGCGGCGGGTGCTGTGTGGACTCGCCCCGCTCCCTCCTGGCTCTCTGCCCGCCCGGCCTGGGGTTGCACTGCCCCCTGACCCTGAGGTCGAGCGGCCATTGTCAGATCCCATCAGCTTCCCTCCTGCCCCAGCCGGGCTCCCTGCAGCACCCGCGCCCTCGTTCAGGAACACGCTGGGGAGGTCTTTTCACTCCTCCCCCCGGAGTCTTTTCCTTACCGGCACTTGGCTGCCGTATGATCGGCATGGGAACATCTGACTGATGCGGAGAGGAGACGGTCCGGAGTCAGACACCTGGATTTCCCCGGGGTTCAGCGTGACAGTTACTTTGATGTCTGACACGAGATCTTTTGAGAAGGTGGAGGAAGGGAGTGGATCCTGAAGTCGGCACTCACCTTAATGACATCCGGAATTCTGTGTCCCTCTTTCAGAAAGTAAACTGAGCACTTGTTTTTCTTCACTTTTGCTTCTGCGTATTAGAAGTTCACTTCAGTCTTTCTCTCTCTTTAAAGTGCATCTTAGATTTATTCTACTGAAATGTGGCAGCGTGTTTTCAGCGGGTGTGTCCTCTGTGAAATGGGAGCGGGTTCCGCGAGCACCGAGCTGGAGGAGGACAGAGGACACGCGTACGGGTGTGGGCCGCCGTCCCCCTCAGTGCAGCGAAGAGGGTGCCGAGAGCGGGCCGACAGCTCTCTCGTGCTCCGTGGCTGTGGCTTCCCTGAGGAAGGGCTTTTAATTTAGAGAAAAATATTCTAGAATAAGTAGGGTCAAAAGTCGTTTCTTTATCCTGTCTACATTAAGGAAAGAACATGAAAGGGTTTATTTGGAGAAAACCTTCCTATGACATTAACTCTGACACAGAGTTCTCTATTATACCCTGAAAATACCACTGAGTAGAGAGAGAATATCCCTTTTCCTTAGAGTCGAGGTGCGTGTTTACTCTAAGGGCGGATACACCTGTGCGTGCAGCGTGCGAATGGGCGCTCCTCCTGGCTTGCAGACGCCCCTGTGTCCTCACCTGGCCGTTCCTGGGCGTGTGCATTGGAGAGAGACATCTCCCTCTCCCTCAGGACCCTACCTTCATGACCTTATTTAACCTTAAATTCCTCCTAAACGCCCTATCTCCAAATACCGTAAAATTGGTGGTTGGAACTCCAATGTAAGAATTTGTGGGGAGGCAGGTTCAGTTCATGAGGGTGTACATGGATCCTATGTAATAAAAGGCTAATATGCAAATCGACCCAACGGTGGGATGACGGGCACTGAGCACCAGGGGGCAGATGCTCAATGCAGGGGCTGCCGCTCAGCCAGAAGCTGGGCTCACGGCTGGTGAGTGCAGCAGCCGTGGTGGGAGCCTCTCCCCGCCTCCCGGGGGGAGTGGGCCTAAGCCAGCAGTCGGACATCCCCCAAGGGCTCCCAGACTGCAAGAGGGTGCAGGCCGGCCTGAGGGACCCCCCCCTCCCCGAGTGCACGAATTTCGTGCACCGGGCCTCTAGTGTGTGTCTAAAGCACATGAGTAGTGGAAGACATTGAGGCATATTTAACTTGAAGAAAGAGATTTATGCTTAGACTGTGGTAACCAGTATTTCTTCGTAGCGATGCTGTCGGTAGGGAGGGTGTAACACACTCTTGCAGGTGGTCAGTTACACCCTTTCCCCCAGACTCCCGTCGCTGCTCATGCTCCTTCTCCGCCATGTCCTGCCTTTGACCTCCTGCGTTTACTCACCGGGATGAGACTCGGTCTCTGAGCTGCGTCCGTAGCTGCTGGATCCCACGGCCGTTGTGGCCCGCTTGCTCGCACGGGGGTGGTGCCACTCCAGGGCATGGCCCTCCCTCCCTCCTGTGGGCGCTGTGGTCCGCGGTGGGATTGGTGCCTCCTCCGTCAGCCCTGCCTTCAGGCTTTGCTTTCTCTGAGAACTGTCTCATTTTCTGGCTTCAGTTACCAGTTTGAAAGCCAGCAATTTGCATATCTCTGTCTCCTGATCTTTACCTGAATTTCACACATTTAGTCATTCACAACTTTCATTCATCGCCCTGTGTGCCTGGCACGTTGCTGACAGTGCCAAGGGCTTGGAGGTGCAGTGTCCCCGGCGTGGGGACGGGTTCTGGGGGCGGAGGAGGCGGAGTGCACTGGACTCCAAGGGAACCGAGAGGGCAGGGATCCTCGCCAGAACACACGGTGGGCAAAAGTAGGTTTATAGCTGTTCGCACAGGAAATAACACACTCATTAGTAACAATAATACAGAATAAACTCTGTGTTTCACGTACTCACAACTATAAACCTACTTTTGCCCCATCTATAATAATAAAAGCATAATATGCTAATGAGACTGGACGACCTCCCGGACGAAGCCGGGGCTGTGAGGGCTGCAAGAGCTGAGCCCCTTGCACGAATTTTGTGTATCAGGCCTCTAGTCCTATATATTAAGGCACCTATGGTTTTTTTAAAATATGTATTTTTATTGATTTCAGAGAGGAAGGGAGAGGGAGAGAGAGAGAAACATCAATGATGAGAGAGAATCCCCAGCACACCCCACACAACCCGGGCATGTGCCCTGACTGCGAATTGGAACGTGACCTCTTGGTTCATAGGTCAATGGTCAACCACGCTGGCCAGGTGGCACCTGTGGTTTTGAAAACATATGTTCAGGCAACAGCCAATGGTTCAGTGTGATTGGGCCTTAAGGGCTGGGGGTGAGGGAGAAGGAGATGAGGCTGCGGTTTAAGAAGGTGCCAGATCACCCCAAAGTCAGTATTCTTAACACTGAACTAATTTCCTTCCACTGTAAGCCGCTGCCCCCCAACTTCACGCTCCGCCTGTCTCCGGCCTCAGTCCCCGCCTGCCTCGGCCGTGGGCCGGTCCGCAGGCTGAGCCGTTTTTCCACTCAGCACGCTCCTTCACGCACCTTCCTGTTTCCGTCGGCACGCTGCTCAGCGCTGATTGCCGCGTTGTTTCAGAGCTGCGTTCCAGGTCCCGTTCCTACTTTTTTAAAAATGTAACCCTGAAGCCCGTCTCACCCCGTGGCCGACCCCACGCCGAGGAGGACAGGGAGACTTTCCTCCAGGACAAGCTACCTGGAGGCCAGTCTTTCAAAACAGAACTCCTTCTGTGAATGCAAATCTGAAGCCCACTTCCTCCCAGCAGAAAAACAGAATTGCAGGATTCAGAGCAATCTGCAGAGATGCTGCTCATTCGCTCTGCGTTTTTATTGTGACCGGAAGGCAGGCCTCCCGCCGTCCTGTGGTGCTCATCCCGGCTCTGCCTGGTCCTGAGCCCGCCACCCGCCTTCCTGGGGGCCGTGCCCACCCCGTGCAGCCTGTGCTGCCCTCCGGGTCCCACGTGCTGGGCTCGGCAGGGTCCGCAGCTCTGCGCCTCGCCGTGAGGATGTGACAGATGTGGGGCCTAGTCCCTGTTCCCAGCATGAGGGGGGCTGGCGAGTTCCTGTCGCTCCTGCCTGGCGCGTGAGCGCGTGTGCATGCTGGCTGTAAAGCCCCCTCTGCGCGCCTGCCCATGTGCTCGGCTGACCTCTGCCCGACCTGCTGACCTCCCCGACCGCTCTCCAGCCCTCCCTGCTGCCCACGGTTTACCGGCTGTTTCAGGTTCTATTTGCCTTTTCCTGGTTTCTAGCTGCTCGAGCTCAGGTTGACCTCTGAATTCCTACAGGGCCTTTAAACCATCTTAGATGTTAGTCCTAGTTTGTCTTATGGCTTTTCCTTTAAATTTTACTCACAGTAAGACTGAGCTTCAGGTTGTACAGTTCTTCGAGTTCTGACAAATGCTTAGAGTTGTGGAATTACCATCACCATCAAGATACAGAACAATTTCATCAGCCCCCTCCCCAAAAATATCTCTTGGTGTTACTTTCAAAACAATTCCTGGGTGTGCATTCTGATTCTACATGTGCATTCTGATTGCCCTGCTCCTGTAGCTGTTACACGAACTCGTCCTCAGGGGAGGCCTGGCCTAGTGTCCAGGATAAGTGAGCAGATACTTGAACGTTGGATTGTACAAAACAAAGCCTAAAGCATGTGCCTTCGAATGGATTGAGGAGCTTAATTGAAGTTCGTTTCTCTTTGGTCTTTCATTTTATTTGGGTGAAAAATCTCACATGAACATTATTCCTGTATAACTTGTCATAGTGATTTTGGAGGCTTGCTAGGGCTTAATAAAAACCACTTTTAATTTGTCTTTGGAATATAAAGGGCTTGGTTCTTTCTGTTTTTATTATCAAATATACTTACGGTTTCTTTTGTTTTCTAATCATATTTTAAATTTTAATGTGAAACAAAATTTTATACCTTGCCCTCCTTAACTACATTTGGCTGTTTTGATAATTATGATTATTAAATGTATTTGCTGAGTTTTCTTTTTTTCTTGACTATATTTAAGATATGAAGCAATTCAATAAAAAGTGAATTAGTTACGAAATGTAAAATGCAAAGCCGTGCCGACTGCTCAGCTTTGCTTCCCCGGGGCCCGCTGGCTCCCCCCGGGTTTCCGTGTTGATGACCCGGGCCGGAGCACTTGTGCTCGGTGAGGCGGGTGGGACGAGCGGCCGCCTGCTGCCGCTTCACTCTGGCATGGTGGAGCATGGACCCTTTCAGAGGGCAGAATGTGCTTAAGACCCACACCCCTTCAGCAGACTTGACCTCCAATGCAGTGAATTGAATGTAACCATGTGTGTCTTTTTCCCTTCCCCAACAGCTTCCATGCCCATGGCTGTTCTAAATCTGGGCCACATATACCCATTTCAGAGAGGCTTTTTCTGTAAAGACAACAGCATCCAGTACCCGTACCGTGACAGTACCGTCACCACCACCGTGCTCACCGTACTGGGGCTTGGGTTACCCCTTTCCTCTGTAAGTAAATGCACGCGTAGGTAGGTGGTGCTGTGTGTGGTGCTGGAGGGTGGTGGAGTGATGGCGTTGGCGTAACGCCACAGCGGCCTTCCCGGCGTGGGTGTGCTGACTGCCCATCGCCGAGCAGCAGGCCGCTCTGTTCATCAGGGGCAGCTTCTCCAGGAAAAGGGGGCTGCGGGGCCACAGGAAACAAGTGGGTCACCCTGAAGAATTAGGGGTGCTCTTTAGCATGGAAGGCTCACCCAAGTCATTTGGAGCAACTCCTTTCAAGACACAAGTGAAGACACTGGCTCAAGCCCAGGAACGGTTTTGTGTTGATCAATAACATGCTAAGCTAAGGTGGTGCTTGTTTTACCATTTATTACATGGGAATTGAGGCCATACTGAAGGAGACGGGTTTATGTATTGAATCTGAGAAATGACACATATGCAGACTAGAGCCCTCAGAATGCCTCAGCCTGGGTCAGGGGTTCGAGGTTGTGCTGTGCTGGAGGGTAGCTCATCGGTTGGGGGTGGTGCTGGGCTTCGTGATGTCAGATACCTGGGAAGTTCCCTTCCAGGCGAAGGCCCACCCACAGTTAAGCTGTGGCGCTCACTTCCTTCGTCTTGGGCTCCGATGCCAGAACCTGCCTGTGTCTCTGGGTGCTGGACACACACAGGAGCGGCAGGCGGCTCCTGCCGCCCTGGGAGGTTTCTCCTCTGACCGCGTCTCTTGTCGCCGTCTCCCCGGGGAGTGGACTTGCTCAGCACCTGGTTGCACAGCCGGGAGGCTGGCTTTTCTTTCCCTGTTGTGCCCCCAAATTGCCTCTGAATAACAACCGACTTCTTGGGTTTTCTAGTTTATATCTCAATGCATTTTGTCTAGTAGATTTTTTAATAGTCTTTAGCACCATGTTGTGAAGGGGATTGGATTTTGTTAGGTTCCAAGGTATCCTAAATAATAAAACCCTAAAATGCAAATCGACCGAACGGGGGAACGACCAGTCGTTATGACACACACTGACCACCAGGGGGCAGACACTCAACACAGGAGCTGCCCCCTGGTGGTCAGTGTGCTCCCACAGAGGGAGCGCCGCTCAGCCAGAAGCTGGGCTCACGGCTGGCGAGCGCAGTGGCGGTGGCGGGAGCCTCTCCCGCCTTCACTGCAGGCGGGTGGTAAGGAGTCCTGGACTGCGAGAGCCGTGGACTGCGAGGGGGATGTCTGACTGCTGGCTTAGGCCCGATCCCCGGGAGACACCCCCCTCCCCCAGTGCACACATTTCGTGCACCGGGCCTGTAGTATTAAATATTTCCATAGATAGCATATACACTCTAATTTGGTTATAACCACTTATATAGGAATAAAAAGAAACATCTGTTTTTAGTTTAAGGAGATACTTTTTCCCAAGAGGTGAATTCCCCCATAACTGGGCACGTCTGCGCAGGAGAGCAGACCCGTTTCACGGCTGTCGCCACTGGGGGCAGTGCCGGCCTTGGTTGCAGCCATTGTTCGGAGCAGCTATTGCCAGATAGTTGTTTATAAACTGCCCTGTGTTTGAGGAGATAATTGGGATAAGGAAGTGACTTTTAGTTACTTAATCTCTTTCTAAAAAATATTAAATTATAAAAATAATATATATTTATTAATGAATTTAAGAAAATCTGTTATAAAGGAAAAAGGAAGGAGAAATCACCCTAATTAGTTCTGCTACCTGAAGAAAACTATTACCATTTTTACATTACTAGCATTTCCTTTAACTGGGCAGGTGTTTTAAAATCTTCACCCGAGGATGTTTTTATTTACTTTAAGAGAGAGACATCCATTGGTTGCCTCCTGTACACACGCCGACACGGGATCGAACCGAACCCACATCCTGGGTGTGTGCTCCGCCTGGTCATCGAACCCTTGACCCTTCAACCCTGTGGTGCACAGGACCAAGCTCCAACCACTGGCCACACCCGCCAGGCCAGCTGGTCAGTGTTCATACCATTGTGACTGCACTCACATTCAGTCTGGGCCTTGTTTTTACTTGTTTGTATGGTGAACATTTTTCAGTTACTATAGACATCCAACAGCTTAAGTTAGGAGAAATACAGCTAAATTTTCAAAAAGTAGTAGAAAAAGACTTGGGTAAATCCTTGCGTTCTTTTTCCCAATATTGGAGCGATGACCTGCAAAGACTTTTTAATGAAAATATGTTCCTAGTGAAAGAAGGAGCAGCGTGTGTCTGGGATGCGTGTGCGGTGTCTGGGATGCGTGTGCGGTGGCTGGGATGCGTGTGCGGTGGCTGGGATGTGTGTGCGGTGGCTGGTGGGCTGTAGCGGACTTGTATGTTCGTTTTCAGTTTACATGTGACCTCAGGTGAAGAAGGCGGTTTTCTGGAAAGTGACTTGTGTTTGATGTAACTCAGACGCATACTTTGTAACTTAATGATGAGGAAAAGGAATTTGGATGATAGAACATTTTAAACCATTGACTTAATTTTTACAATTTGAGGTCCATATTCTTTTTTTTAAAAAAAGGCATTTTGTACTGTTTCTTCCTCAGCTAATGGGAAGACTATAGATTTTTGTGTTTTCTTGGCTTAACGTTTCTTTCTGGGTTTTAAGGACCTAATTTCACACTGAATGTTTCCCTTCCCTCTGGCTGTGTGTACCTTTTCCCGCCCCAGGTCCTTATACATTTACTTTTGTAAATGTCACATTTCTAGAAAAAGATAGAAGCTTGAATTTGTATGCAACTTTTAGAGTAATGATAGTAACAAAGTTAAATCCCAAACCCCTGTATTGCAATGCGTATACTTTTTCTAGAGTTTAAAATGTGTCTAGTTTGGGAAAACTTACTCTCTGCATTTGCCAGGTGATTTTACATGATTGTGAGTAGTTGCTTTTCTTAGGTCTTGGTTATTCTATAGCACAGCCTTGTAGTAAACATGTTCAGCCTAAAATAATATAGTATAGCCACGTGTGTGTGTGTGTGTGTGTGTGTGAGAGAGAGAGAGAGAGAGAGAGAGACACCAACATACAAACTCCTAAAGAGACATTGAATTATTCACAGTGGTCTAAACTGCACCATGATGACTGGGAATGCATGTGGAAAATGAGCTGTCCTATATAACAAAGAGCTAATATGCTAGACCAGACTGCAGAACGACCTTCCGGAACAAACAGTGGGCGGGGCCGTGGGGCTGCGAGGGCCGAGCCCCTGCACACATTTCGTGTATCGGGCCTCTAGTATGTTAATAAACACTGACTTTATGATCATTCAAAGTGTGCATACGTTTTTGGGACACTCGGAATTTGTCAACTCCTAGAACTGTCCAGTACAAAAATGAACCCTTTTCCAAAGCTCTCTCAGTCTCCAGTCGCCAGTGTGTCCACCAGCAGTCTGGCTGGAATCTCTGCCAGAGCTCCGGCCCTTGGCGAGAACGGACGCCTTCCCCTTGTTAACTCTTCCAGTGTCTCCTCCAGGCCTCTGCCTGTTTCATCCGTGTTGTCACTGTCAGCGTACAGATCCTACACGGTTTGTGAGGGTTATACCTAAGGATTTCGGTGTTTTGGACGATTGTAAATGGTTTTGTGCTTTGAATGTTGGTTTCAGTTGTTCGTTGCTGCTGTATAGAACAGTCACCAGAGTTCTGTTGTCACACTGGAGGCCCTATGCACGAAATTCGTGCAGGTTAGGCCTTCTTTTCCCCAGCTGCTGGCACCAGCTTCCCTCTGGCACCCGGGACCCGGGCTTCCCTCGCAGCCATGGCTTCGTCCGGAAGGACGTCCGGTCTAATTAGCATATTACGCTTTTATTATTATAGATAAAAGCAGAAGGAACAGAAAGAAGGCATCAGCATATTCTTTTGCTGTTTTATTAGTGTGACTGTATGTTAGGTCCTCCGGCATCTTTGGACAAATGTATTTTCACAGCTGGCTTTCCCTCTGGGGGTTCCCCGTTGGTGAATACACAGGGAGCTCTGAGAAGGCCTGGTAGAGAACGCGCACTCCGTCCGGGCAGGCCGCGGCCCTGTCTCCAGGCAGCGGGGCCTCGGGCTCTTGAGGTCCTGCCTTCAGCTGCGCCTCCCCTTCCGGTCGGTGCGGGCGGCAGGAGAGGGACGTGAGCCTGAGAACTCCCAGTGGACGTCGCCCTCTCTGTTCAGTGTCTGTTCCACTGAGGTGGCACCCGGCCTTGCCGCCGGTCTCGAGGGGCCTGGCACCTGTCAGAATTCTTAGCCCTGAGCCCGCATGCCCCTCAGCGGTTGGCTGCTGAGGGCTCTGGCGTGCACGCCCCTCTCTCCTGGGCACCTGCGGTTCACGCCCACATAACGGAACCCGGTCCTGCGGTAAAGAGCAGACATCAGCCTCCTCCCGGGGAGGAGCCTGCGGCACTGGTTTCCCGGTAGCCAGGGCTCAGGTTTGCCGGACAGCGTCACCAGTCTTCCTGCTTAACACTCTCGACGCGGAGTGTCTGCAGGAGGGCTGGTTGGAGAGGAGCGGGCGCCCACGGCCGATGCGCTTGCCGACGCCTGGCGGTGGTGGAGTGTGTGGGAGCGAAGAGTTTCCGTGTCACCGTCTCTTTCGGTGTGTGCTCACTGCGCTGGAGGGCGGGAGGCGTGCGGAGGGCCGGTTCTCAGTGGCTCACGACCAGATGTGGCGCCGAGAGCAGACCGTGGAGGCGAAGTGCTGCAGCCACTGCGGACAGCAGCCGGGCAGCTTCTCAGGAGCCAGACGCGTGGCCAGTTTTCCGTCCCACGTCTCTGCATTCGACATGGGTACATGTCGCCCCCCCCCCCCCCCCGTACCTGGATGTTTATAGGGCCATTAGTCATAAGGGACAGAGCTGGAGACGACCCCAACGCCCGTCAGCGGGTGAATGGATAAGGCAAACGTGCGTGTGCCCACAGCAGCACACTGTTCAGCAGCGACCGGGAGCGGGATGCGTGCGCCCCGCGATGACCCCACATCATTGCGTGAGTGACAGAGCCACTTCCAAAACACCACGCACCACGTGACTGAGGCAAGTCTGCAGGCGACAGCAGATGAGCGGGGCCGGCCGGCGGTAGCGAGACCGACTGCGTGCCCGTGCCCCTCGCCTGCTGCCGCGAGTGTCCCTTTGGCGCTCCGCTTCGCGTCCTGTCGCGTCCGGCAGGACCCCTCGCGCCATGGATCTACGTGGTATTTGTCCGCGCGAATATTCCTGTTTTTAAAAACGGACTCATTATACATGTATGTGATTTCATTTTGTTTCCTCCCATTCTAAAAACACTAAGAATAATTTCTAACATAGTTTCTGTGTCAAAGGGAAGAAACACAACTTACTGAAAAATGTTTTCAGCAGGCATATTCATTATGTTTGGGCCTATCAATGAGAATTTTTTCTGAGAACAAGGACGTAAAACCTGCCACGTTTTAGGCACTGATCAGATGTGGACTCAGTTTCTGTGCTAGATATCTGTTCTTACTGCAGGAGAGGAGTGCCCTTTGAAAAATTAACGCAGTTCAGAAACCTGCAGTGTGTTCTGTACGGAGTTCTTGCAAGTGAAGCGAATTCTAGACGTGGTGGGTCCCTGGAAACAAGCAATGTGCTCGGCGAGGGTGCGGTGCGGGAGGCTGAGCGCCTGGGCAGGTCTGTGCTGGTGCTGGAACCTGAATGCAGACAGAGGAGGTGGGTAGGGTCAGCAGTCAGCTCCAGTCGGGTTTTCTTAAACTGCAGCGTTTGCGAGAACATGGCTTCGGGAACCTGGTGAGCGCCTTAAAGACTCTGCCGAGTTCGCACCGCCGGCAAAGTGGCTTCCCCGAGGAAATAGCCGTGGCCCGGTGTCCCGGGAAGATAGAGAAATAGGGACGTGCCGCTCCTCCCCCCGCCTGTGGCTGGACCGGCTGGCGTGGGGTGCACTCGCAGAGAGCAGAGGCGTGGCCTTCAGCTCCCTGGGTTGGTGAGAACTGCGGGTGGTCGTGCGTGAACACCAGCGTGTCAGCCAGGTGGGAGCGGCACTGCGGGGGGGGGGGGAGGGGGACCTCCCTACTTGGACACTTGGGGCAGACGGCGTGTTGAGGTTTCTGCTAAACTGTGTCTTTTGTGCAAGACAGTCCGAGTCGGAGTGCTGCCGTTTCACCGGCCTGCCGAGCTCGGTGCAGCAGAGAAGGGCTTCTCAAGCCCACATCAGCTAGAGGCGGTCAGGAGGTGAGCTGAGACCCGGCCGCGGGAGCAGAGTGTCTGGTGCTGCTCCCCTGCGTGACCGTGCACCTCTCTTAGAGACTTGGTTTGCAGCTCAGGCTTTCTCAGCTGCTGTGCCCTCGTGTGGGCAGTCCCAGCACCGGGGAGACAGCTTCCTTTGGCCTCGGGGGGCCTGGCCGGGGACAGGCTTGCGTGTGGTGTGACCTAGACCTGGGGCGGCAAGTGCTGTGTCCCTTTTGGAAGCAAAGTCGGTGACAAATGGTGGAAAACAGTGCTGAAGACTGGGATGAAATGACAAGGGCACGAGAAGGGAGCGCCCAAAACCTATGGGGTGCTGGGCAGGAAGGGAAGAGGTCCCTCTGGGTGGAGGTGGCGCCTGGAGGCCTGGAAGCCGATGGGGAAGCCGATGGGGCAGCCGATGGGGCCGGCCTGCACCTCCCCCGCCTGCACTGCTGCGCCCTCACCCTGCTGACTCGCTCCCGTGGCAGATGCGTTAACAGCCTCTGGGGTCATTGTTGCCATTGATGCGTTTGATGCTCCATTTTTAATGATGTTTTCGTTTATTCCCTTTGCTAGCTGGATTGCCTTTTGCAATTCTTACTTCAAGGCACACCCCCTTCCAGCGAGGACTGTTCTGTAATGACGAGTCCATCAAGTACCCTTACAAGGACGACACCATCCCTTACGCGTTACTGGGGGGAATACTCATTCCATTCAGTGTCATCGTCGTAAGTTCCATCCACTTCTTCACGTTCTCCCTCTGGTCGGTGGCTGAATGTGGGTGTTGTCTGTGAATGACTGCGTGCAGAACCCTGAAACTGTGTGTGTGTGTGTGTGTGTGTGTGTGTGTGTGAACCTTTGACTGAAGCTGTTGTTTGATCCAGATGTCATTTACGTCAGGTGGGACCGAGAGAAGAACAATGTGTATCCGGAAGAGCTCGCTGAGTCTGTCTGCCCTGTGACTGATGGAGCTCGATTCCCTCTGGTTCAGTAATCCTGCAATAGTGAATGTTACTATCCATGCCCCTGCTTTAGACATAGGTCAGATGTTGGTTTATAACTTATTGAATCTGTGTGTATGTACTGGTTCTGGAAAAGAAAATACGCTAACGAATGTTAAGCCTTCACTTAACCCACGTTTACTTCAAGGATTTTCAGGTAACTCCGGGAACGGCGAGGAGCGCCAGCGCTCTGGTAGTTAGTGACCGAGGAGGGACTGTCCCGTTCCCCAGGCCGGGCGAGCCCGCCGTGCTCTGGAGGCCTCAGGCTTAGAGGACTGGTGTCTCCGGCCCAGAGAGGAGGCGCTAGGGTTTGTGCTTCATAACTTGTAACTTGATCACAGCCTCGTGCTGTGTCATTTTGGGAATTAATTAAAAATAAAGACACTTCTTAATTCAGAAATGGGATGCCTTGCTCAGGAACAACCACGGCTCCTTAGCTTCCAGGTGAGTCGCTCACGATTGTGGGCGTCACTGATACAAGGAAACCTCTGCTCCGGGGTTTCCTGAGCCCGAGTCCCCGAGCAGCCGGCGCCTGTTCCTCGTGGCTCCTGGCGCAGGGGGTTCGCAGTGACCTCGGAGACCCCTCTGGGAGGGCGAGGGTTAGGAAATGAGTGGTCCCTTTAACGAGGACCCTTCTGCTGAGTTTCACTGCCACAGGGAAGAAAGCCACGCCTCTGCTGCTCCATTGAGGGTGGGTGCCAGGAGGGTCTTTCAGTCCGTGGGTCTGAGATGATGATTACACGTGACAGCTGAGGGGCCTCTCGGTCGCAGAAGCAGCCTCTCCTGGGCTTCGCTCTGTAACAGATGCTCTGCAGGCGCAGCTGCCGACGTTGCTGCCGAGGACGGACGGCCGCACTGCGGGTCGGGGTGCCGGCCGCCAGCACCCAGCCCTCCTATTCCATCAGGACGCGCAGCTTGGACGGTTTCGGCACCCCGTGAACACGGTGTCTTCACGTGGAGTGTAACAGCAAGGAAACCGAGGGTCGGCTCTACACGACCCGCCTGTCGCCCGGGCTATGAAGTGCAGCCCTTGCCAGCGCATCAGCAGGGACAGACGCTGCTCGAGGCCCACGGTTTGGTGCAGGTGTCGAGTGATTGCAGTTTATTCGTTAACTCCGCTCCTCCAGGCCCACGTGGTCGAAGTGCCTGTTGCACTTTATTTACTGCAAGTAAATCACCTCTTTAAAAAGCCTTTAGGCCTCACTCAGACTCATGCCAGGCCTTTGATGTGAATGCGAATGATCCACAAACACCCACAAACACGAGGGATGGCTGCTGGGTGAGGAGGGCGAGGCCAGGCTGGCCGGCATCCCCCCCGCGAAGGCAGCGTGGGCCGACCCTGCGCCTGCTGGTGAACTGCTGTGACTTGTGAGGGAGACGGAGTGGGATGGGGACGAGTGGTCAGGGGGTACTGAGCAGGAGGGGAAACAGGCCAGTGGTCCTGGATACTGTTTGGGAAGGTGGGCCGAGCGAAGACGAACGATAGAGACAGCGTGGCGTGTACAAGAGCACGCCGAGCAGGCTCCGTGGCTGCATCCCGCTGCCAAGGTAACCTTTAGATTGACCTTCAACGGCATTCTCTCTGCTCCAGTCTCTCTAGTTCTTGAATGGTTTCCTCTCTCTCTAGGCTCTGAGTGAATAATGCATGAGATTAGGCCACACATTAGGTCACGTGAGTGTGGGCGTCCCCAGAGGCTGAGTGGGCATGGACATACGTGGCTCAAAAGCAGAAGAGAGTAAACGAAACAAAAAGATGGCTGCCACGTGCCGTCCCCGCAGACACGCCCTCTTAGCTGGAGGAGTTGTGAGCGCCTCCCTCTGGCCGCTTCCCTCACTAAGACGGAGCCCACGACAGAAACGACGTAGGCTGGCTGCACTGGTCAGCGTCCGGGTCCCGCCCTCCGGTCCGCAGCTGCTTTCAGCGTGCGCTCCTGTGGGTCCGCCGGAACCTGCGCCAGGCTCCGGCCCGCCCAGTCCTCCCCTCTGTCTCCGGGGGCGGGAGCCAGGCCTTTGGTGCTGACCGCCCTTCGTGCTGACCGTCGTGGCAGGGCTCAGGAAGGGGCCGACGGCTGGCGCAGCGACGGGGCTGTGGAGGGCTCCTGTCCCCGTGGGCTGGCTCACTCGGGACCCGTTGTAAGTCGTCCAGACCAGCTCCACAGCCAGCCCGTCTGTCCTGCCGGTCTGTCAGGTGCTGGCCCCGCAGTCCGGGGGCGGAGCGGGCGGCAGGGCAGGGCCCGGCGGGCAGGGAGGCCGGGCAGCGCTGCGCAGTGCGGCCGTCCCTGGGGCCTGTCGGGACAGGTGAGGTCTGCCCATGAGCACCCGACCAGGAGCCCCCTGTCGGCTCCCCGTGTTACCCCGAGGCAGCATCTTCATTTAGTTTATTCAGCGCCCACTCTTAGGTCACGGGGCGGCACCGGCTTCCTAGTGAGCTGGACATCCATCCTGCTTTTGTAGGAGGGGCTCATGGCCAGCGTCCGAGTTCCAGCTCAGGAGGGATTTTAGGAGCCAGGCGGCCGGGGAAGGAGGAACGTTGGGCCCAGGTTCTGAGCTCCTTCCGTGAGGTGGTGAGGCTCGCCCGCTCACCGCGCAGACGGAACCGTCCTCGTGTGGAACGAAGCAGGGAGCCAGGTCTCAGGGAAGCGGGGACTGGGAGCCCGCTCCGCAGGACTCGGCAGCGGACTGACTGCTCAGGCGTTTGCTTTGGGCTCGGGCAGCCAGTGTGGCTTTTTTGTTAGCCAGTGTAATTGGCACAGTGTTGCCATTGGGCGTTTTACGTTTCTCAGGGTGTCGGTCCGTGCACTTGCCGAGCATTTGGAGACTTGGTGCCTCTGACCTCCCTCCGTGCTGCGAGTTGGTCCCCGCTGCCCGGGGCGGGGCGGGGCGGGGCGGCTCGGCCTGCAGCTCTGCACGGCAGTGGGGGAGGAGGGGGCGGTTTTCCTGGAGAAGGGGCGCCCGGCCTCCCGCTCCCTCGGCCTCCTCTGCCCTCTGCACCACTGGCCTCAGGGTTAGGTCCCTGCTTGTATTTTCCATGTTTTGCTCCTTGAAATTCTCTTCCACCGTTTTCTCTCCCCTTTTAACATGCTGGCTGTTAGATGGACGGAGTGTCTGGGACGGAGGGAGATGTGGCCTTCCGTAGGGCTAGTCCAGTTGGGGAAGCTGTGTTCTGTGGACGGACTGTTGTCCACATCACTGTCTGCTTCTTCCAGCACAAGACAGAGGCGAGGCGGCCGGCGGGCGGCCACGGTGCTGGCTGGCCATTGCCTTGGAAGCGGCTCCACAACGGATCGACACCCTTTGTGCTCAGCTAGCCTAAGTGGACTCTGCATTCGTAAAGGGGGAAAGGCTGTTTTTAAAATGATTTCATTGTGATTTGCCATTTTCTTTTCTATTTTTAGTTTTGTTTAAAGTGCCAGTTTGCTGCTCTAACATTTTTGTTTCTTTTTCAGATGGTTCTTGGAGAAGCCCTGTGTGTTTACTGTAACCTCTTGCACTCCAATTCCTTCGTTCGGAATAACTACGTAGCCACCATTTACAAGGCTGTGGGCACGTTCCTGTTCGGCGCGGCGGCCAGCCAGTCCCTGACCGACATCGCCAAGTACTCCATCGGCAGGCTGCGGCCGCACTTCCTGGACGTCTGCGACCCAGACTGGTCAAAAATCAACTGCAGCAACGGTTACATTGAAAACTACGTCTGCCGAGGGAACGCGCAGAAAGTGAAGGAGGGCAGGTGCGTGTCCCTGTTAGTGCTGCGTGACGGCGGCTCGGAGTGGGTGCCAGCGGCCGGCACCGAGCTGAGAGCCGGCTCTCTCCGCTGCGCCCGTCCTCGTCCTCGACTTAAAGGCACGTGGTGCAGCTTTTGCCTCCGTCGCGTCCTGATGGACCACAGACCTTGTGGGTCACCGGCAGTCCAGGACGAGCAGCTGTCTCCAGCCCGTGCTGTAGGCTCTGCGGGCCCAACGGTGTGTCTGACACGTCCACCTCCAGGCTGCCGCGGGGAAAGCAGCCCTAGACAGCCTGGGGAGCCGTGGTCCGTGTCTGTGACGCCGGCAGGCCCTGGGCTCCGGGACTTGGCGTCCTGAGTTTCACCACAGCCGCCCCCACGCTGCCCTGTCCTGCCTCCCGCTTCTGGTTCTAAAGGGGAAGAGGGCGCCGTGGGCCGGGGCCTCCGGGAGAGAATGAGCATGTCTCCTCTCTTCCAGGCTGTCCTTCTACTCGGGCCACTCCTCCTTCTCCATGTACTGCATGCTGTTCCTGGCGGTGAGTATGTGCCTGCGTGACAAGGGTCAGGGCTCGCTCCGTGCAGCCCACGCGCTCACCTGGTGCGTGGTGTGTGCGTGTGCCTCTCCCGTGGGCCACCCTGCGCTCGCTCGCATCAGCTGACGTCTGTCACCTGCCCCTGCTGGGCCGTGAGCTCCATGCAGGGACGGCTGCTGCGAGCACTGCCCCTCGTGCCCAGGTGGACCCGAAGGCTGGCTCTTCTCCAACGGTTCCTGCCTCTGATGGCCACGCGCCGTCTGGGGGGGGTTTGATTTGCTTGGAGTTCTGGCTTGGACACGGACTGGTCGGGTTCTCCTACCAGAGACGGGGATGGACAGGCTTTGCGACTGCCCCCTCCCTCCTCGCTCCTGTGGCCTTGGTCTGTCCGCCCCTTTCGCAGAGGAGACGGGGGGAGGGAGGGAGGGCTGGGAAAGGCTAGTGGAGTACGTGACGTGTTTGCCTGTGTGTCTCCGGGAAGCCCACGTCCCTTCCTGTACAGAGGGGGCGGCTCCAGTGCGAGGCTCAGGTGTCCTTTAAAACACACCTCCTCTCTCAGGACAGGTGGGCAGGGCCGGCCAGCAGGTCTAAGCTAGCGCAGCCCTTCTGGTCTGGCAGGGAGCGGGGATTCCCCGCATCCATACTCGGCGCCGAGCTTGCAGGGGAACCCGTGTTAATCCCTCTGCTTCCCTCTTAAACCCTCACTGCAACCCCTGGGCCTGCCCCGCCCAGGCACCGAGGAGTGCCCGCCCGCCCGAGAGGTCACTGCCCTCTCCCTTCCTTCCAGTTGCGGGGAGGGGGCTGTGGACAGCCCACAGCTGGGCGTGGCTGTGTCTCTTCTGAATAAGCACAGCCACAGACAGTTTTCTATTGAGTTTTTATGTCCTCACTGGATAGAAATGAGACCAAAAACGTTTTTTAATGAGCCCACATTTGCCAAGAGGCTCCTAGGAAACCACCCAAATTTCTCCTGTCAGGGTCCTGAGGCTGCGCGGTCAGGCAGGCGGCCAGAGGAGCCGCTCAGGCTCAGTGGGAAAGGTCAGAGCTGGAAGGGGCGCAGGGAACCCTGTGGGGCAAGGGCAGGGCTACAGCGGCCTCGCTTAGGCAGTGATTGCACTTACCTGGCCGCCGACGGGAGTCTCGCTGCCCTGCGAGCGAGCCGAGGGCATTGAGCATTAAGCTTCGTCCGGACAGGCTGGCAGGGGCCTGGCCCGGGGCGGCTCCGCCCAAGAGGGGCTGTCGGCAGTGCTGGCCTTGGCGTGAGCCCCCAGCAGACTGCGGGGCTGCAACCCTATCCACAAGGCGCCCCTGCCCTGGGCACGGGAGCGGTGGCCTGCCTGCGGAGGCACGGGTCCTAAGCACAAGCTCCTGGGCAGTGGTTTTTGTTCTGCTTAAAAGGATGAATTCAGGACGCTTGCCTGGAGCCTCATTCCACATGGACTAAACAGTGTCGGTTATTCCATGACGGATGGAATGCCTGTGGGTCACGAGTCGCACACCAGCCCTGCAGAGGGGAGGGGACGCCTGACGTGACGTCGTTCGGCCGCAGCTGACCGGCTCTCCTCTGTCAGCTCTACCTGCAGGCCAGGATGCGGGCGGACTGGGCGCGGCTCCTGCGGCCCACGCTGCAGTTTGGCCTCGTGGCCACGTCCATCTACGTGGGCCTTTCTCGCGTGTCCGATTACAAGCACCACTGGAGCGACGTGCTGACGGGGCTCATCCAGGGGGCGCTGGTCGCAGTGCTGGTGGTGAGTACCGGGCCGCGGCACGTCCGTGTGGCGATGGCACGTGGGCAATTGAGTGGAGGCGTCCTGTGAGGAGACCGCGGGGGCAGAGCGCAGGGCTGCCCAGTCACGTCAGGGTGGACACAGATGATCTGACACGGGTGCCCGTGTTCTGCATGTGAAAGGCTCTGATGACGGCTGTCTTGTTGGTGATGAATTGGACAGCACGCCAATCACATGAAGAGCAGCAGGGGCCAGCAGTGAGGCTGTTTGCCCAAAACGTAAGACGCATCTCAGCGTGGCGCATCCCTTGGACATTGCTGTGAGCCGCCGAGAGCTGTGCGCTCAGTCTTGCTCATACCGCGTGTCCTGCTCAGTTTTGCACACTGCTTACTGAAACGGTGCTTACGGCTTTTAAACTCACTCGGAGTATATCTGTTCCCTGTAGGTGGTGTACGTATCAGATTTCTTCAAGGAGAGAAATTCTTTTAAGGAAAGAGAGGAGGCTTCTCACACGAACCTGCATGAGACGGCCACGGGGGAGAATCACTTCCGGAACAATCACCAGCCTTGAGGGCGGCGGGCGCGGGGGAAGGCCTCTCCTGTGGTGTGCACAGCCCGAGCGACTCTGCTGCTATTCCCGACGCTCACTCTCCCTGTGTACATAGCTCCCTCCCACGGCGGCTGGCTAATAGCTCCAAGTCCACGAAGAAATGTCAGCCTTTCACTCAACAATGCCTCACCTGTACATTTTTATTAAAAATGCAATGCTTATGTACACATGTCTGATGGTGCTGGGTTCAAATATGACCAATGTCTGAGGACAGCTGTCGTGGGAGGGCGAGCCAAGTGCTGCTCGTGAGCACGTGGTCCTCTGTAGTCCGACGGGAGGCAGACCAGCCCCCCCGTCCCCGTGGCTCCTACAGGTAGAGGCTGGCAGCAAACACAATGTCCCTCTTGATCTTGGTGATGCCTGAGAGGAAATACGGCTCAGGTTAACCTTTAGACCATAGAGAATGTCACCCCCGTCCTGTTGTAGAGACAGCACCCGACCCTGCTGGTCTGAATGAGACCTGGCGAGTTCACAGCCAGCTGAGGGGCAACCTGGAAACCACACCCCGGTCTGATGCCTCGGCTCTCCTGTACCCCCGTGTGTGTTCGTGTGTGTGTGTGTGACTCTCCTGTACCCCAGTGTGTGTTCGTGTGTGACTCTCCTGTACCCAGTGTGTTCGTGTGTGTGTGTGACTCTCCTGTACCCCCGTGTGTGTTCGTGTGTGACTCTCCTGTACCCCCGTGTGTGTTCGTGTGTGACTCTCCTGTACCCCCGTGTGTGTTCGTGTGTGACTCTCCTGTACCCCCGTGTGTGTTCGTGTGTGACTCTCCTGTACCCCCGTGTGTGTTCGTGTGTGACTCTCCTGTACCCCCGTGTGTGTTCGTGTGTGACTCTCCTGTACCCCATGTGTGTTCATGTGTGACTCTCCTGTACCCCAGTGTGCTGTGTGGGTGTGTGTATGTGGGAATGGGGTGGGGGGGTATCTAAAAATATCCCAGAAACCTTATTTGGGGAAGGACTAAACTGTCAAAAGAAGTTAGATGACCCAGAAGCATGCATTTCCAACCTGAAGGCTGTTTCCAATGGCCACGTGAGGTTCTCTCTGAGGCAGGACAAAGACCAGTGCACTTGGACCAAGTCCCTACAATTAGACTTGGACCGGAGGGACCAGGTCCCTCGGGCGCACAGTGCAGGGCCAAGGCCGTGTCTGGACACAGGTGGCAGCAGAGGTCGCGGGGGGCCTGGATCTTTGCTCTCGGACCCTGTGAGCCCACCTACAAGCCTGGTCCCCGGCCACCCCCTGGCTCTAGCCGTCCTGCTGGAGCTGGACTCCCCGCTTCCTTCCTCCGTCTGCTCTACAGACGGCCTGCAAAGCAACAGCACAACGGCCTGGGGGAACCCGTCTGCCCGGCACTCGTGACGGCAAAACCTGCGGTCATCTCGAGGGAGGCGCGGGCGGGCCACACGCTCATTTCCCCCGCCACCGCCCCTCCCTCGCCCACTCGGCTCCAGCACACGGCCTCTTGCCGGTACTCACGTGCACCAAGCACGTGGAAGGGCCTAACGGCTGCCTGAGGGGGCGCCTGGGCCATGTTGTCCACCCCACCCCGTCCGTCCTGTCTCCTGCTTTGCTCTGTGGAGGGAGGGCTGCCTTGTTGTCTGTCTCCGGCGCCGGGACAGGAGCTCCACGCAGGCCGGGTCCATCCACTGCCCTGTCCCTAGCGGCACGGGAGGTGCCCATAAACATCCATCATCCTAAAGACACTGAAGCTTTACTTAACCGCCACTAGAGGGCGCTTGTGGCCACCCAGGGGACAGTGGGGGGCAGGTGCTGGGGGAGAGCAGACACCAAGGGGCACTGACCTTCGGCGAACTTGTTCTCCAGCTCAGTGTTCCCGATGGCTTTCGCCGCCTGACACATCTGCCGCAGCAGCTCCTCCAGGCGCCGCATGCAGCGGATGATGCTGCCTGGACAGAAAGGGGACATGCTCGTCAGGGGGAGGCAGCCACGGCCGGCCAGGGAGGAGGCCAGGCGGAGGGCGTGGGGCCCGGATGGCAGGACACGCCTGTGCCAGGCTGTCCCGTGGTGCCTGGGTCATCCCTTACAACCTCAATGGGGCCCCAAGTCCCTCCCATTGCAGCATTCTCAGCAGCGCATCCTCTAGCTGACACCGTCCTGGTGGGTGATGGGCCACACGTACGTGTTCACCTGGTGACGGACGTGGGCGCACGTGTGTGAAGGGCAGCCATTCTGGAACAAACCACCCTTCTCGCCGAGGATGGAAAGGCACACACTTCCCCAGCAGCACCCCCCCTCCAGCTTCCCGGCACCCCGAGTGCCGCCCACAGGGCATGCCCTGGCTCCTACCCGCGATTCTAACGGTCTGACCGAGGTCAGCATTTCGAATGTGCGTTCCTCAAGCATTGGCGCGGGCCGACCGACCCTTTGTGGGGGAGGCTCTGCTGCTCACACTGGGCTCAGTAATTCATCAAACAAGTGAGTGAGTGCCAGGTGTCATCCTAAGGCATTTAGTACCAACTGTGCCCGATTTAAACACAGATGATAATACTAATAAAAACCACTGTTATTTTTAGCGAAGTATTTCTGTCAACAAGTCCAGTGGAAAGTCCCTCGTGACTCGGCCACCCCGGCCTCGGGAACCACGCCGGATGAAAGGCCTCTGAGGAGAGAGTGGTGGGCGGGTGTGCAAACACGGGGGCGGGGTGGGGGCAGCAGTTTCAAGTAATGACCCGAGGGCACTTGCCAGTGCCGGGCGAGTCCTCCGTGCCCGGTGGGTGCAGTAGCGGCTTTCAGACAGAAATGGACAGTGGCGGGCGCTGCCCCGGCGGCTGCAATGGACCCGCTCCATGGGTCAGCGGCAAACCACAGGCGTTAGCCTCCACAAACACTTTCTAAAGTGCTGCTCACATCTCCTTCGCTGGAGTACGAAACGACTACAGCCAATCCGTTTTCTCAGGGTGATACCAAGAAGAAACATTATTTATAGGAAGTCTTCAAAATTCCTCCAATGAACCCCAGCACACAGACATCCCTCAAACACGTGGTTCATCATTACGATGTTAACTAGCCCCGCTAATGCCTAAAAAACACTGACAACTACTTCTTGAAATGATCAAAATCGTTTCTTTTAGCATAAAAAGAAAATCAGGACTCTAATTAGAAACAAATAAATGTGGTCTGAGCACAGCACATGAACAAGCTCCCAGGCGCGCTGCGCTATGGCGAGTGCTCGGATCACTGTGTTTTTCCAATCACATAAAGACGTGCGATCACAGACGAGGCGCGAAGGCTAGCCTGCAATGGAAGAACTAGTAACAGCATGGTAAAGGGGGGACAGGATGTTCAAAAAAGGAAATACTATCCTAAGTAAATCAAGGTTTTCAGCTTTTCTTTTTTTCTGTTTAATTAGCCATTTTGTTTTTAAGGGTTAATAGATAGTCTACTCCAGTTTAGAAAAATTTGAGTTGATATAGTGGTACCCAGACCAGAAAAAAAGAAAACTGTACCGATATTAGACCAAATTTCAGACTTAGATTTCTCAAGCAAGTTGTGATGGGGAAATGGCTCCAGGAAGTGCAGGGGGCGGGAAGGCTGCTCACAGGGGGCCACTCTGTCCTCAGCCTCAGCAGGTCCAGGTGTGTCTTCTGGACTGTGAGAACTTTTCCATTTACATACAAAGAACAGACCCATTTTACAGCCGTTGCCCAGAATTTTTCTTAAAACAAATAATGCCTCTTCTCCTTTAGGAGACACGATTGCTATGTCACTGTGTCGGACTTCCTATATAATAAAAGGCGAATATACAAATCGACCCAATGGCAGAATGACCGGTCACTATGGCACGCACTGACCACCAGGGGGCAGACGCTCAATGCAGGAGCTGCCCCCTGGTGGTCAGTGCGAGTGCCACCCAGCCAGAAGCCAGGCTCACGGCTGCCTCTCTCACCTCCGTGGTAGCACTAAGGAGCAGCGAGCCGAGTGGTAAGGAGCAGGGGGGGCGGTAAGGAGCGAGGGCTCCCGGACTGCGAGAGGGCGCAGTCTGGGCTGAGGGACCGCCCGAGTGCACGGACTTGCCTTACCAGGATGGCCTGTTCATCACGATGGCAGAGACTTGGGCAGATTGCACACTATTAGAACGGTTTCCTAAGCACCTACAACGAGGGACTGTGCCTGTTACACAACAGGGTTTGTGCAGGGTCCTTTCTTCCTACATCGGCACAAGATGCCACTTTATCACCAAAACTTGATGTTTCATTAAAACAATGTCACCCTGGCATGTTGCTAGTCACGTGGGATAGACCTCCTCAGAGGGGGAACGAACAAGAGGGCGGAGAATAGCCCCTAAGCATTAAGCTCCCAGGACAATGAGGTTCTCACCGGCATCAAATACAACTACATCGAGGCCTCAGTTGTATTTCAGCTCCAGGCCCAGAAAACCAGCCAAACCAGACCAGTGCGCCCCAGCTGCCCTCAGGACCGGCTGCATTGACCTATGACCCCCGTGCGTTACCTTTACCCTGCTCTCCCCTCAGGCCAAGGCCCCTTCTCTGCCTGTGTAACTTGTCTCCTGAGCCCATACCGCTCACTTCCACGTCTGTCTTTCTAAATAACTTCCTCTTATTAAAAACAAGCCAACGAGGCCACCCTGAGCCCGTGTCTCCCACATCAGAGAGAAGTGTGTGAGGAGCCTGAGCCGTACCTTCAAAGACGTCTGTCATTTTGCAGATGTGGGCAAACGTTGCCCCCGCTGCCCAGGTGTGCACTACATCCATTAAGTGAGGCTTGAAGGAGCTCAGGTACGTTTCCTCATCAATTTCCAATTTGGCTTCTGCTGAAACTTTTGCAATTCGTTTAGCACATTCCTTTGAAGATAAAAGATACACTTAAAATTTACCTGTGATCTCCCACACCACTTCTTCACTTCCAACGCCAGTATTCCACCAGGTCCCTGTCCTGACCTCGCCATGTGCCTACACGTTGGAGATGCTGCTGCTAAGCAGCCACAGTGCCTTTTCCATTGTTAAGTGAACAGACAGCAACGTTTTCCCATTACATTGAAGTAATATATCAAGATCATGATTTTCACCAAAAAACAGCAACTGCTGGAACATTTGAGATTTTGCTCCCCAATATACCAGTACATCATCAGTGTGCTCAAACAAATTCTTATAAAAATTAAAAAAAAAAACACACACACACAAAAAAACCCCAGAAACTATTCATGAAAATTATACAAGAACAGCACTTAACTAATCTCTAATTGTTTCATTAACGAAACAAAAACAGTAATAAAACAGATTTAGAGAAATACCAATCATATGGCAAAATGCTTTTCCCCCCAATAAAGCTTCAGAAAATGTAAATCTGAAGATGTTCTTTGCCCACAATGAGAACTTTAGACTCCCTATTTCATCCTTGGTAATTAAAGGTGGAAAGCACCTGCAACTACAGAACGTCTGGGCTCCGGGAGGGGCAGTGGGGGTGCTGCCGGCTCCACCAGGCCCTTTCCTCTGACCACTCTCCTCCGCCCTGCAGCGTCTCACAGTTCACCCTGCCCTATCTTTCTGTGACACGGAAAGGCAGACAAAAACCAATTCTTCCTAAGAAAGCAGTAAGACACAAATTCATTACTGTAAGTTATTGTGACTTCGAGAAGCCAGAGATAATTTCTTAGGATAAAACAGACTTTAAAACTTTGTTGTAAACTAGAATGGAAAAGTAAACCAAAAGATAATGCTAACTAAACCCTAGTCCATCCCATGGCGTTCTTCACCTCGAGGAAACGAGACAGATGTGGAACTGCTGGTGTCGCCCTCTGCAGGGTGGCCGTGAATCTGCACTCACAGCCCCTGGGCAATTGATTACACTGGTCACTCACTAGTGACGACTGACTAGTGGAAAAGACTGTTTAACTATTAAAGTAAAAACCACAAATAGCACTGAATGGCGAGACTAACATCACGTGCCATCTTTAACCCAGAGGAAGCTCTCTATTGAATGGCATGCGCTCTTGGCCGTCAAAGGCGGCTATTTTACACCCACTGCTCGAAAGTGGGCAGTTCAAGGAGTCCTACCTGCATCTGGCGAAGTGGCCCCGCCAACTGCTCCGTCAGTCTGGGCATCTCACTGGACTGGGAAGAAAGGAGGGTCAGCTGTGAAACCACACCCACCGAACACGCTCTGACGTCCCGTCACTGCGGACCGGGGCCTCAGCATTCACTTCCTAATCAACGCAGGTTCGGAAAGCCAAAATGCCCCCTCCCGCTCCCCCTCCCCTGCCCTACTGCAGAGGACCCGCCGCTGCGGAGGCGCAGAGCGCTCCAGAGCCCCCTGTGCCCGGACGGAACGAGAGCACACAGTTCAGTCACACCCAAATTAGCGGGGCGGCCTTATCGCAGTTTGGTTTTGAAGCAGTTTTGGCTTCCAGGCAACTCTTTATCTGTGGAAACTGAAAATTTGGGACAAACAACATTAAAAGCATGCCCTCAATTTTCATGTTGCCACAGTATTTCTAGCTCTCTAACAAAGTACTAGTTCAGGTTTTATTCTGCGTCTGTGTTCTTACTGTTGCCTTCCCACTAGTGACAAGCAGGAAAAGCAGGCGCTTCAGGCCTGTTACTAACCACCACATGCACTCGGACGAGCCGCTCATTCGGTGTGGTCGCTTAGCCCGTCCAAGAGAAAAAGGCCAGGCCCTGAAGACCTACAGGCCTGTGATTAGAATCTACACATGATCTGTGAACACACTTTGACAAAGACAGACTTACTATGCAAAACCAAAATTATTATAAGAATGGCATGTATGCACGTGTGCGACAGGACTTAAAATAATTACAGGTCAATTTTTAACAAAACAATTGTAGGTTAGTTACAATAGATATGTCTTTAAGCGCCAGTATTCACAAGGCCTTGGTTTTCATGTGCATCGTGTGTGTCTAATGAGCCGTGGCCCAGGTCTGTGTCACACCTGTTAAAACAAACACCATGATGCGTGACCTCAGGTTCTCCTCTAACAGGGAGCGCAGGACCGCTCAGCGTCTGTGAGATGATGTCCGCTCGAGGTGAGCGGGTCCCAGAGGTGTCCTCCTCGGGCGCTGTAAGCGGAAGGCAGGGCTCCTCACGTGAGTAACTAAGGAGGTTCACCAACGCTCTGCACCAGGTGTGCCCCTGGCCCTATCTCTCCTTTAACCCTCAATTCCAAGTTCACCCTGATCCTGAGGCCTCTTCTAATCCCCTCACTTAAAACAGCAACCCCGCCCCCGAGATCTCTGTCTCCTCAGCCCCACTGTCTCCAAGACCCTCATCCCCATGGACACAGCCCGCAGTCCGCGCTCCGTGTCAGCGCCTCCCCTCTGGCCTCCCCATGGACACAGCCCGCAGTCCGCGCTCCGTGTCAGCGCCTCCCCTCTGGCCTCCCCATGGACACAGCCCGCAGTCCGCGCTCCGTGTCAGCGCCTCCCCTCTGGCCTCCCCATGGACACAGCCCGCAGTCCGCGCTCCGTGTCAGCGCCTCCCCTCTGGCCTCCCCATGGACACAGCCCGCAGTCCGCGCTCCGTGTCAGCGCCTCCCCTCTGGCCTCCCCATGGACACAGCCTGCAGTCCGCAGTCCACGCTCCGTGTCTGGGCCTCCCCTCTGGCCTCTGAGTGCCAGGAAGGGAAGCATTGTGCCCTGTGTCTCTAGAGCCCAGAGCTGTGCTCGCACACAGTGGGTGCTTAATAAGTAGTTGTTGCAAAGCTGTGTGCTTCCCTCAAATGGTATGAAAACGTGGGGCCTGGTGTGGAAAACACACAGTTAACGGAAGTCAGTGTACCACGCAGACCACTGAGCGTCTTCCCGTATCCGCCTTTCTTCCCAGCGACAAAGCGCTGTGGCTGCTGGTGCACTTTTCCGTCCTGATGTTGAATGGCACCAGCGCAAGAACCGAGGGCCCTGCACCCCCGTGTGGCTCCCAGAACAAAGCTCAGCCAGCGGAGCAGCCGTCCTGCCCACGGCCTCGGCGCGGCGGGCTGAGCCCCTCCTGAGGGGACACGCCGCTGGGAGGACAGCACGCAGCGTGGGCCAGTGAGAAGGGCTCCCTTCGCCTACCCTCCACGACTGCCGCCTCATCTGCTCCACGAAAACCTGAGACGCTTCACAATCACCTTGGAAACCAGCGGAAACTGAACCCAAGAACAACTGACAGTGTCTTCCAAAGACGTGCCTCCTCCTGTGACCTCGCTGCCGGGCCCAGCGCGTGCCGGGAGCAGGCCCTGTGCTGTGCGCGGCCTCCAGTGACCGGGAGCCGGGAGTGCCGCCTCCTCCCCCGCCTCACCGAGGCCGATCTGCCGCGGAGGGAGGAGCAGGCCCAGACCCCGGCAGACGGAGAGAGCCGTGTCTGACCGACCTCCTCCCGTGACGCTGAGCGTGCAGCGAAGGGCCTCGAGAGCAGCAGCGGCACAAAGTGCTGTTCAGAGGCAGGTCTGCTCCGTCCATTTCACCCCACACACAGCTTAAAACACGCAATGACTGTGAGACATGCACGTGACCTTTTAAATAAAACAGGTCACATCGGTTTTGGGGTGAAGTGCAGGTGGTCCCGTGGACAACTCCATGCGGACCCGGCGGTGAGGCGTGGGCCAGCCCTGCACCCCCGACCCAGCGACCCCACCCACAGGAGTGGGAGCGGCTTCCCAGCGACCCCCACCTGGGAGGGGACAGAACCCAAGATGGCCCCTCTCATTGCACTCGTGTTGCCAAATTCTACTCGCACTGTCTTTTTCTTTCTAGGGCTGTCTTCTGGGCCAGACCTTCAACAAGGCATCAGGTTATGGAACCAATTTATCTGATAATGGTATCTGATTAATGATCACCCAAAAATGAAATCCCCGTTCCCTCTCCTTCCTGATGGTGTGCATCTACCATCTAGTTCTCACTGTGCTGTGGTAAAGCTGTGCTGACTGCTACCTCACGTCGCCCACAACATGTAAACGGAAGGAGCACGTTCGTAACTGAACGGCACGTAGCAGCACTGCAGCGAAGTGACAGGCCGGGGGGGGGGGGGGGGACTCACGTTCTCTTGGAACACGAAGCAGCTCAGCAGGGCGGTGGCCTGCTCCGCGGACAGGTCGTTGAACAGGCCGTTGAACATCATCTCGGTGAGCAGGAGCTCGTCGGCACTGCGCCCGCGGAGAGAAAAGCGCAAGCATCAGGACGGGCACCCCCGTACACGCCCTTACATGGAGTGTACATGCCCTTACGTGGAGTCTTTAACAGAATGTGCTATTTGACCATGAGGAGTAATCAATGAGGAGTGACCAAGGCTCATTTAAGGAAACGGCAGGTCATTCTATTACCAATATACAAATAATAAACTTAAAGCGGGCGTTTCAGACAAAGACCCCATTCTAGCAAATACCAAGCTGCACTTATTCCCTGAGTTAAAGAACCATCACTTAACACTCAGTAACCAGGAGGAAGTCATCACCAGCCAATTATTATCTGGGTCCAACCATCTCTTTAATTGTTTCTCTCTCTCCCTTCCTCTCTAAAATCAATAAAATTATATATGATAATAACAACTAATATGCAAATCGACCGAACGGCCCGGACGAAGCTGGGGCTGCACATTGAATTTTGTGCATCGGGCCTCTAGTATCCAATAAAGAGGTGATATGCAAATTGACCCTCACGCTGTAACACCGTCACAAGATGGCGGCACACACAGCAAGGGCAGGGCAGCAGGGGTGGGGCTGGCAGCCACTTCACGCGGCTTCTGCCGGGGTTTCCTCAGTCCCTCGTGCATGCTGCGCGTGGCCTGGAGGCGGGGCATAGGGGTGGCATTCCAGGACTCAGGGCTGTCTTGCAGTGCGCCGGCCACACGGGGCGGGACTTTGGGACTCGGAGTGGTCCCATGGTGTGGGGAGGGAGCGGGGCAGGGGGGAGGGGTGTCCCGGGTCTCCCACAAAGGGTCACTAGTGTGTGTGTGTGTGTGTGTGTGTGTGTGTATAGTTAGAAAACTAAACTTGGATTCCTAAGGGTAACCTGATAGGGCACGATTACTTTAATGCAGGAGGAGACAAGAAAGATAATCACAGGACAGTGACCTAAGCGTTTATACAGGTGGTTACACTAACCATGTTGAAGTTCTCAGATTAGAGAGCCTTAGAGCAAGTTTCAGAAGGACGTGAGGGGGAGCACGAGAAAGGCCATGCTAAGCGACAGATGGAGTGAGAGACATGGCCACAGGCAGGCTGGAGAGCAAAGGGGACGAACACACTGAATTAGGGAGTTTATTCTAAAAGCAACAGAGAAACCCCAAGAGACTGTTACCCAGAGGGGCACAGAAGGGTGGCTCTGGAAAGAACACCGAGGATGAAGGACGGGCTGCAGAGGCGGGGGCGGGGGGGGGGGGCACACACACACACACACACACACACACAGGAGGGTGGCTCTGGAAAGAACAGAGAGAGGATGAAGGACAGGCTGCAGAGGCGGGGGGGGGGGGGCACACATACACACACACACACACACACACACACACACACACAGGAGGGTGGCTCTGGAAAGAACAGAGAGAGGATGAAGGACGGGCTGCAGAGGCGGGGGGGGGGCACACACACACACACACACACACAGGAGGGTGGCTCTGGAAAGAACAGAGAGAGGATGAAGGACGGGCTGCAGAGGCGGGGGGGGGGGCACACACACACACACAGGAGGGCTCATGTGGGCCCGACTCCCGCAGAAGGCTGAGGACAGCCTGGGAGGGTGTGAGGAGACGGAGAGGGAAAGGGGTCGATGCCTCCGTTTTTGCTCTTAGTGGCTGGGATTTAGTCCGCAAAACAGAGACCAGAGCGAGAAGCAGGGAAAGGAAATTGAAACCTTCCATTTTAAATAAGATCAACACCATTCTTCCCAGACCAAGCCACAGCTGCAGACACCAGAGAGTAACGTCTACCTGATCACACCCTATGTAACCTGACAAAGAATGATTTCGATGACGTTAACGCTGGCAGGCGAGCTGGTAGCAGTGCCTGCTCTAGAGTTACCCTGGGTGAATTACTAGCCCATCGTGCCTGGTTCTTTAACTACGAAGTAGGCAAGCTGGACAGCATCACAGGTGGAGGGAAAGGTAGGAGCCTGTGGGGCAGACGTAATTGGAAGAAATGTTTTATTTGGCTCACATGGTGACTAGGACAGAACTCTGAATTGGTGTGTGGACACTTAAAAATCAAGAGTGCACCTCAGATTCCGGACTGCTGGCTCTTCTAACTGGGACGTCTGGCAGGACGTTCCTCGGTGATGACAGCCGGCTGGGTCTGCACCGCGGCCTGTGCCGGTGGCCGAGGGCTGTCCCACCCGCCAGCGCCCACCCGCTCCTGCAGACACCTGAACCTCCTCCCCAGGAGCAACACGAGCAGCGTTACTAGCAATGTCTGACCCCGCAGCCACGGCCGAGTCCTCTGGCCTCGTCCCTGAGGCCCCGAGAAGCACAGAGAAGGCGGTTTCAAAGGGTCTCGTGTGGACTCATGAGACGACCGGGCGTGACTGTGGCCAGAGCACCATCTACCTCAGGCTGATGGCAACGCCCCCGGCAGAGACAGGACTGCTGTGGTTTCAACCTTTACTTTACGGCCGTTTGTTCTTTTATTGTTTTGTTTGCTGGTGGTGTTTTTGACGGCCATTTGTAAGCCGTGCCTACAATATGCTACGCTGCAATCCCCTCCTGCAGCCCAAGACTTGAACAGAATCTCCTGTGCGTACAGAAAAGTGACAGTTATTAGACTAAGTTTCAAGGTGGAAAATGTTCATTATTTTTGGTTTTTTTTGTTCATCCTCACCAGAGGATATCTTTTCCACTGATTTTTAGAAAGAGTGGAAGAGGGGGGGGAGGGGAGAGAGAAACATCGATGTGAGAGACACACTGATTGGCTGCCTACCATGTGCCCTGACCAGGCCGGGGATCGAGCCTGCAACTGAGGTCCACGTCCTTGACCGGAGTCAAACCCTGACCCTCCGGTGTGCCAGCCGTTTCTCTAACACTGGGCACGGCTGGGGCCAAAGGCCCATCTTGTAAAAAGGACACTTAGCCAACCGCTGTGTTTCTCTCCCACGATGTTTCTCTCTGCCGTTCCCTCTCTCTTCCACTCTCCCTAAAACTAAAAGGAAGAGGATCCTCGAGTGAGGATTAACAAAAAATAAAAAAATGAAAAATAGGTAAATAAAAAATAAAAAGGATACAAAATTGTGCATGAAATAAGATTTCAATTACGTAAAAATCCCATGTGCATTAAAATAAATAAAAAGGAAATACATCAAAATGCCAGTGGTGTTCATGTCAATTCATGGAATCCAAGAGATTCACGCGTTTTCCTCTTCCACACCCCGTGTCGTGGCCAGCTCTGCACGTCACGTGAAAGGCGCTGTAAGAGCCGGCGCTCAGGCAGCTCTCCCGCCCGATGAGCAGCCCTGGGCCAGCCTCACCTGCTGATCTCACAGGCCACGCGTCCCTTCATCTCTATGACATCCGAAGAAGTGGCGAATCCCAGGCGCCTTAACACGCGTTTGCGGCATTTGAGTTCATCCATCTGCAGGACTGTTCTTGCTTTCTTGAGTTCTCGCTTTGCAGATTTAATATCTATTGCGATCTAAGGCATCCAGAGTATAAAGGAAGCTCGGTTAAGTGAGCGAAGTAACGTGAGACTTACTCAGGACACAAAATACTCCCGTCAGCGCTAACGGGCAGGAGGGACGCAGAGAGTTTAAGCTGCGTTCCTGGACCTGACGCTAGAGGAAGACCGGGGAAGATGTGAAACTATGGAAAACACCAACGTCCACTGCAAGTGGGAGCCGAGCAGGGAGGTGTGGGGCTCACAGCCCCGGGGGCGGCGGGAGAGGAAGGGCTGGCCCCTCGAGGGGAGGAGCTGCGCAGCCACTGGCGGGGGGGAAGCCTCAGGAGGCAGCCGGGCCGCGTGAACCCCGGGCTCATTCACACGCTCGCTCGCTCGCTCCTAAGGCAGCGAGTCCCACAGCTCCAGCCCCTCGTCCCCAGGAAGCAGGGGGAGCGGAGAGAACAGGGACAGGAAGGTCAGGGTGTGTGACTCTCATCTCTCTCTTTTTTAAAAAGATATTTTTTATCTCAGAGAGGAAGGAAGAGGGAGAGAGAGATGGAAACATCAATGATGAGAATCATTGATAGGCTGCCTCCTGCACGCCCCACCGGGGGGATCGAGCCCGCAACCTGGGCAGGTGCCCTTGACCGGAATCAAACCTGGGACCCTTCAGTCCACAGGCTGACGGTCTATCCACTGAGCCAAACCGGCTAGGGCAACTCTCATCTCTTGACGACCTAGATTTTCCTCACGACCCTTGGGGTAAGAAGTGTCCCTTCTCTTTGTCCTCAAAGTACATCACAAACCTGGAAACGGCTCTCGCAAAGAGAACAGGTCTCCACCCACAGACAGAGATGAAAGCGTCAGGTGCATGGACTTGGAGGCCGTCCTTGCGAGTGGGCGGGTTTTAAAGCTCAGCTTCTCGGTAACTGTTACAAACGCCTCCGCTGGGACAAGGGTATGACCGAAACACAGAATCCTGACCCAGAGGCTCGGTGCTCAGAGCACTGACGCGAAGACAGGCTGGGGACTGGGAAGCTGAATTTTGTGACTTTATATTGAGCTTCAATTGAGGAGTAGCTACTCTGAAGGCAAGGATGGTGGTCAATTTATTCACAACTAACGATGTGCCCTTTACAGTGTACGTTGTTATTCTCATAGAGTCATACGCGGTAGGTAACTATTATTAAATGCAGGCCTTACGAAGACGCGTTAAAAGCATTAAGGAGGAAGTGACGTTTGATTGGACAAAAGATTCCAGGTGCAGAGGGGTGGACAGTGGAGAGGGATGTGTTCACTTCCAAAAGCTTTTTCTGAGTTCATTACTCAGAATGGCCATAAGACCACCTTTTCTGCTTAGAGATTTCAGCTGATTACCATGAAAAGCTGAACTACTACAGCTACACACCACTAGGATGGCTTCAATAAAAACACAGACAAGTGTTGGAAAGGATGTGAAAAATTGGAATTCTCATAAATTGTAGGTGGGATGTAAAGTAGTGTAGCCACTTTGGAAAAGTTTGGCAGTTTTCTCAAAAAGTTAAACCTAGAGTTACTATATGACCCAGCAATTCCACCCAATGCCACCCAAGAGAAATGAAAACACATATCCGCACAAAAACTTGGACACAAATGTTCACAGCATCGTTATTCCTGGTAGCCCAAGGGCAGAAACCCCCCTGCCCATCCCGACGACTGGATAAACACGCTCCGGTCCAACAAGCCATGGAGCCAAGCCCTAGCCGGGCAGCACATGTGCGCAGCGGGAAAGCACAGATCCATGCGGCAACACGGTGAACCCTGCAGACACACGCCAAGTGGAAGAGGCCAACACACAGGCCACACTCTGTATGACTTTCTGAGATGAAACCTGCAGCACGGGCCCGGCGTGGAGGCAGAGAGCAGATGTGTGGCTGCAGGACTGGAGGGGGGAGTGGGGAGTGACTGATAATTGGTACGAGGTTTCTTTTTTGGGGTGATGAAAATATTCTGAAACCAGACAGTAGTTATGGCTGCAGATAGCTGTGAATATACTAAAAACCACTGCACTGTGAGCTTTAAAAAGGTGAACATCGCCCTAGGTGGTTTGGTTCAGTGGATAGAGCGTTGGCCTGCAAACTGAAGGGTCCCAGGTTCAATTCCGTTCAAGGGCACGTACCTCGGTTGCAGGCTCTATCCCCAGCCCTGGTCAGGGCTGATGTGGGAAGCAACCAATCGATATGTCTCTCTCACATCGATGTTTCTCTCTCTCTCTCTCTGTCTCTACCTCTCCCTTCCACTCTCTCTAAAAATCAATGGAAAAATATCCTCTGGTGAGGATTAACAAAAAACAACAACACAACAACAAAAAAACTACAAAGAAAACGCCCCATCAAATGCCAAACTATAATGAAATGATCTTCATCTTGCCTTACTAAGAGTCCGTAACTTTACTTAGAAGAGTTTCATTATAGCTGATGAAACCCATCGAAGAAAATGAAAAACACATCCTCATTGACTTCATGAAATACATAGAATTCTAGGACTCACATCAGTGTCTTCATACCTGTGCTTTCTTTTCACAGAGCGTATACACGGTCTCCAAGTTCGGGTCGTTGTGAAGTGGATGCGAGTACATGCGGTGCTCGAACGCCTCCACTTTCTGGATGACCTTCTTCAGGCCCTGGTCTTGAATGCCCATGTCATCGATAGGGTCCAATAAGGGAACACCATCCGGAAACCGTTTCTGAACTTCCTGAAACAAACATTTAAAATTAATTTTTATTTATAGACAAAATTAGTTAGGATTAAAACAAATCAGTATTTTCTTTTATGCTTTTCTATGTGCAAACATAAAAAGGCTGCTACATATATACAGGGTGGCATTTCCAAATCACACATATGTGAGTGCATTTCCCCACGGCCTTTGGTTCCGGAAACTCCTTGTGAGCACTTGCTGATCCAGGGGCGCACTGTCCTCGACTAGTAATCTAGCACATAGAGTTCAACGTCTGGATGTGGCACAGCTCGCTGGTAAACCATTCTCTGACATTTGGGTTGTGAAAACAACTTGCCATCATAAACCATCGTGTACTAAACATCTCTTAAGTGTATAAACTGTTTTCAATTTCCTGATTAATTCCTTGGGGTTGATACCTAGGGAGGGCACAACTGAGTCAAAAGATGTACATTTTAAAAGGGTCCAGATCCCTCTTGCTAATTTTTTTTACATGATTGAACTGTGAACGTGATAAGCATGGGAGTTCAGAGAAGGGATGGTTCACAGCAGACCAGCGCCCCCTGGGGGACTTCAGGGTCTCAGACTTCAAAGATGAGACAGGATTTGGCCAGGTAGGAATTAAGATAAACCAACCATCAATAGATGGATACATACAGACACACAGCTTAAAAATGTCTCGTGAAAGTAGCCTGTTCCTTTATCTTTGTTGTCTCAGATTCTAGTATATAATCTCCCATGAGCAGATGCTAATTTAAATGTTTACTGACTAAATAACAAAGTTCCTTTTTTAGTAGAAAATAAAGTTTTCTACAAGTTCTAATTTTCTGTTGAGAATAAAATGATTTCACCCGTTTGTTGACCACACTGAAAATGGCTAAGTCCTGCCCAGCACCTGCCCCCCTGCCCTCCAGTGGCTCACGGAGCAGGTTCCGAGGGAGGATGGGGGCGGGCTCTGCTGCCGCCTCTGAGACCAGGAGCCGCCTCCGCTGGTGCTGCTCACAGCCTTTCTGAAAGGAAGCGTGCCGGCTGCCTCACGAGGGAGCCTCAGCGGATGTGCATGAAACTGACGTGTAGTGTGTAAGGTCCGTGTGTACCTGTATTGACTTTAGGACACTCTGCCTGTTGTCCAGGGGCCGAAGGTCTTTGGGGATGTAGAGCCTAACACTGCTGATAGCGGACAGGAGGTGCACCAGGACTGGAACAACCTGCGACAGAGTTACACAATGTTGCCGTTAAAATCACCCCTTGTCAAGTTCTACCATTCCCGACATTTAGTTTACGTCCCTAACAGGAAGCTGCTTTTACAGTGTGACAGGCATAAGTGGAAGTGATCACTGTGGAAGCTTTCATCTTAGTAGAGACCGTACTTTAAAAGTAAAAACTAATTCAAACCTCTAAGTAACAGGCCTATGAATGGCACACAAAGTAAGTGACCGTCACCACGGAACCCACACTCTTCACCTTTGCTTCCTCCTAGCTGGCCCTCTGACCCTGACGCACTCCCACAGCCCTCCAGAGGGAGGGGAGACTCCCTCCCCAGGGTCAGAGGCCCAGGAAGGGCCACGTAAGCGCTGGGTGGGCTGCAAGGAAGGCGAGCAGTGCTCCACACAGAGAAAGCACCGTGCTCCACGGGACGTACCGTCAAGGTCGCCTCTCTAACGGTCTGCCGGGCTTTCCCCAGGCAGGAACCCCCTCCCGCACCATTCTGCTTCCTTTCCGTTCAGAGGCCTCTGAACTGAGGTCCAAATTCGTATGCGTCTCCTATGGTTACCTTCACACAATCAGTGACAAACAACGGTCACTGGCTTGCTGGTAATAAATGTATTGTTTTACTGAACAAATGAGAGTGGTTAAGCGTGGGTTCGAGTCCAGAGTGTCTGGGTTTGAATCCAGTCTGCAGCTCGTTGTGTGGCCTTGAGCAAGTCACCTAACCTGAGCTTCAGTTTCCACATTTTAGCAATGGGGATAAAATCTATCTGTCTCACGTACTTCAAATTCACAGCAAGAACAGGATAAAGAGCTCCCACACACCTTTACTCAGCAATCTTCACATGTGACCGACCTGCTTCATCCCTCTCTACAGAGTACAGAGTAAAGATGGAAATGTGATGTTGATACAATGGCATTTAATCTACCGTCCACATTAAAAATGTGTCTACTTTCCCAATGTCTTTTATATCACCTCCCCTCTCCCCAGCTAGTCCATGGGTCCAATCTAGGATCATGCAGTGAATTTAATTGTAATAGTTCTTTATTCTCCTTTCACCTGCAATAGTTCCTCAGTTTTTCTGTGACTGACACTGACATTTTTAATGTGATGTTATTTTGGAGAATGCCCATTATTTGGGTTTGTCTAATCATGAGGAACCACAAGCTTCAGGTTATGCATTTTGGCAGAAGTGATTTTTTTTTTTTTGGGGGGGGTCTCCATTCATTGGTCAACATTATTGGTGATGGTAACTTTGATCACCTGATTAAAGTGGTATCTGCTAGCATTCTCTATTGCAAAATTATTACTTTGCCCTTTATAATTACTAAGAAATTGTGGAGAGATCCTTTATTTTGTAAATATCCCATTCCTTGTTAAACTTTTAACTCCTTAGTTTTAGTATCCATGTATTATTCTTGTCTGAGTCAATTATTATTTGTGGTAGTTGTCTAATGGTGACTTTTTAACATCATCATTCCTTCTATGTTTATCATCTATTTATCTCAGCATGAACCTGTAGATTCTTGTTTTATTATTTGATTATAATCCTTTACTATGATTATTTTTTTCAAACTGTCAAATTTTTAAAGACATTGTGTGGGCTAAAGGTGCCTTCAAACCACCAGTTGTAGCTTCGTCAAACCCAGAGGGACCGTCTGGCTGGAGAGAAGACTCGGGACATGAAAAACAATCACTACAGCCCCAGGCAGGCAGACAGAGAGAGAGAGAACAGCTCTTCTGCACTGAGCCGGAGGTGGTGCACCGGACCCACACGCAGGAGAACAGCTCACGCGGGCTACCTGCAGCTGGATTCAGTATGCACACGGACTTGAGAATCTCCTTGAAACAGAATAAAGATTATTCTGTGAAAACTGGAACCAGAAGGAAGAAAGAAACTGTCAATTCTAATGCTGCTTGAGTACAGACAGAGAGGTCCTAAGACTGAAGTTTTGTAAATAAGAAGTTAAATTCTCAAAAGCCAACTGAATAGCTCCCACAGTGTTATAAATCTCTACACTCGAAGTGATTTAAAAACATATCATA
Organism: Cnephaeus nilssonii; assembly: GCF_951640355.1. Taxonomy (NCBI): domain Eukaryota; kingdom Metazoa; phylum Chordata; class Mammalia; order Chiroptera; family Vespertilionidae; genus Cnephaeus; species Cnephaeus nilssonii. The sequence continues at coordinate 114,296,350 of NC_137073.1, read as the reverse complement.
ATGCGTGCATAGCGCAGTTCATTCAACTTTCTAACCCTAATAACCTTTACGGAGTAACTTAGACTCAGGTTTCTCATGGGGCAGCACTGGTCTATATAAATCCCAACAATCACATAGGCAGTCATTGGACACTGTTAGAATACCAATAGTAGAAAGCATTTTTATTCTTAGGCCTTTGTAATCACTGTAAGTTTGCCATAAATCTATTTTAAGATAAGCACATAGTAAGATAATATCAGAAGTCAGTAAGTTTTAAGTCAATACATTCTAAATAAATTTCAATTCTTCAAATCAAGACTATTAGCTAAAACACAATGGTTTCTAAATTCTTTATCCAAGTAAGATCTTTTTGAACCAACTGAATTTTAATCAAGTCAAAACAAACTTATTTAACAAACGTACTTTTCATTAAATTTTGTATTTTAAAAAACTGAATTAGTGCCTTGATCTAATTTTCTCTCCAGAACGCTGAAAATTAACCAAAGGCTCACAACAATCCAAGGAGCATGCAGCAAAAACAAATGGCGGGGGGGGAATAAAAAAACAAACAAACAAAACAAATGGCTGGCTTTTGGTCAGAAGGAAGCGTTTCGGCATTTCCCCACCTGTTCCCCAGGAGCCTTGGGGACCAGCAGCCCGCAATCACAGTGAAAACCGGCTGGCAGGCCCCGGGAAGCCAGGAGCAGAGCTGGAATGCTTCCGAGCTCCATCCCCAGAGGACGCCATTACCTCACCAGGCAGGTGGTTACGGAGACTTCACTGACAGGGCTGCCTTATCGGACCTGACTCAGTGCCCCCCGAGCTGAGGCCTTCGTTGAAAATAGTAAGAGCCCACTGTTGGACATCATGGCTTCCCAAGACAATGATTAACAATGAGATCAAACAATACGGTAAACAAAAGGCTTAAAATAAAGCTGTGAGTAAACTGCCCACAGGGGGATTTGAACGCTTCCAACACACTCCTGGGCACCTAGAAGGCCACATGCACTTGGCTGCGTCCGAGCTCAAGAAAGAACTGAGAAGGCCCTAGCCTCTACCGCTGGCTGACCTCGAGACTGCACACAGGAAGGAAGGTCAGGCAGCGCTGTCCACTCGCTGGCTGAGACTTGCAGGTGTGCTGCAAGGTGCTGCAGAACCTCCATCAAAGACTGGTCCTTAGCGGATCCCAGGCCGTAAGGAAGTCTCTAGTTATGAGCTGACCAACTAAGCTAACCAAGCAGATCTCAGTGGCCACGCACAACATACAACTAATTTGGAAAGTCTACCAAACAAACAACTACAACAATTGGCAACAAGAATAAACTCGGGGGGGTGGGGGGAGAGGGACCTATTGCCATTTTTAAAATGTGCAGTTTCAGCAAAAGAAAAATTACAAGACACGTAAGAAACAACAAAGCAAGTCCATACGGCAGGAAAACAGCAGTCACTAGAAACCGCGCCTGGGGAAGGCCAGACGTTAGACTTCATAGTTTAAATCAGCTGTTGTAAAAATGCTCCAAGTTCATCACAAAAACCTGATTTTAATGTGGAATAGTACACTTTTGATGCAAACTTCAAGTGATGAAACTGTTAGATGGACTCCATCACAACTATTACAGGGTATCTTGCTTCTTAGGCAGTTGTCATACCCTTAGAGAGAGAGAGGTCTCTAAGACCTATAAAGAGGATGGTCTCTAATCTTCTATTCCACGCCCTTACAGCTATTTTTACCTAATGCGGAAGGATTCGGGAGCTCTCTGCCCAGAGAAAACAAGGCAGAAATCACTTGTCTGACCTCACATTACTAGGGTCTTCATTTCCTGACCCCGAGTCTCCTTCGACTGGGATGGAGTGGCAGTGGTCGGGACCCCGGCAGCAGGCCCAGCCCCCATGACAGAGCTGCAAGAACACACTGCCTGCAGGGTCACCTCCAACAGGAATGCAGTAGGTGACATGGATAAAGTAACACTGAATCATTACTTGATCATAAAAATAACAGCGAGACTTCTTTGTAGCTAAGGTAAAATCCAACTTCATAAGAAAATTTAAATTTTTGAATTCTTTTTATCTTTTACTTTGTCACTATTAATTAACCTTGCCATAATTTGATAAAAGAGCTTAAATCTCATTACTCATTTTACTGATATTTAGATAGTTTTAACAGACCTTAAAAACTTCCCATTTAGAAACCCTGACAACATGTTTGTTAGAGTCACATTCAGGAAAGTTGGTGACTACAATAATTCACAAGGTCTCTGTACCCCAAGATGAAAGCTGAGCACACACCTGCATCTCCCCCTTCTCCTCGGGTTTGGCCGGTTTTGCAGCCTCCGTGGCGGAGTTTTTCAAGCTTTCTCGGCTGCAGCGCAGAAGCACTTCCACCACATACAGCGGGTCTAGCTCACCAGAGTTGGGCTGGAAAGAGCAGAGAAGGTCATTAACTCCTAGACACCGGCCCGCACGGGTCCAGGGATGGTGCGCTCAGCATTGATGAGCTCAGAGGAGAAATATAAATTATCATGAAATTAAAATTTGTTGTTGTTGTTAGGAAAATAACCCATACCATTTTAAGCACAACAGTTAAGATTATTTAAAAAACTAGTGACTCAGTGCACAAAATTCGTGCACATTGAAAGGGAATTAAAGGAAATATTTTAATATTGCTATTTGCCCTTTTTCTATAATAGAAATGTCAGAGATGAAAGAAGATTAGTAAAATGTATATGAAAACCTTCCTCCTGTCAGAGTCTGGGGCTCACCACGGGACCCAGAGTCAAGTCCCTGCCAACCCACATCCACCTCAAAATCGAGTGAGACCCAGACCCGGCCGCCCCCTGCTTCCCATTGGACTAGATCCAGACCCGGCCAGTCCCACCCATGTCAAGCCCTGCCGGGCAGGGGGCATGGCCTAAGGTCCCCTGTCAAGCCCCACCAGGCGGGGGGTGCGGTCTGAGGTCCCCTAGCCCAGCACCAGGACAGGAAATGCACCTTGAGGTCCCATCAAGCCCTGCCGGGTGGGGGGCGTGACCTGAGATCCCCTGTCAAGCCTCATGGGGGCAGGGGAGGGCGTAGCCTCAGGTCCCTGCTGATTGCTCATTAAGGCTTCTTATGGGAACTTGGCCTCAGCTGTGGGTGCAGCCATCTTTGTGACAGAGTGATGGTCAATTAGCATATTCCCTCTTTATTATATAGGATTATTTCCTTATGGCAGTATTTATTACATCTTCTCTTAAGATACTTTCTCATCTTTGATCAATTTCATAAGTCTGAAAAAGCATTTCATTAACAATTTATATAATATTCTATTTTAAGAACAAATGGTTTACCTTAACATTTGACTTTTTGGAGAAATTCACAACTACTCCCCAGCCAAAATCGTCTCCTTCATTCTTTACCTAAAAAGAAAGTAAAGCACATAAACAAGGACATTTGTGTCCAAAAGGCAATTTTTGACCCATACCCACATTACAGGCTAATAAAACTGAGTCTTCCTGATGAAGTATTTTTTGAGAGATCACTGTTAAACTTATGGGAAAAGATATTAACTCTACAGAAAAAAAATCACTACCAAATTTCATAGACCTCTGCAACACCAATAACAAGAATCTCTCAATTGGCAAAATGTCAAAAAATGATAACATAGTGTATTTGTTCTGAGAACATCTAAAGTCATTCCTATTTTATAACTAATGAATTCATCCTACATAAAACTGCCTTTATTTTTAGATTTTATAACTGGAACACTGTCTACCTCAATTTATATCCTCTAAAATAAAATCTGATTAATGACTCCCCCTTAAGCAGAGCCACGTGAAACCAATAAAACCATATAATTACTACAGATCAACTGCTGAGCAGAAAGCATTTTATCAATATAAAGAAATAGAATAGCTATTCAAAAATCATCCAATGTTAAAATATTCAAAAATTTCAAATTTTTTAAAAATTAACATACCTTTACCAAACGACCTGGTTGTAGAAATGGTAAGCAATACTTTGGTTTGTGAATATATTCTTCAATTTCTTTACCCAGTTTGGCAAGCTGCTGTCTAATCTTGTAATAGATGACCACACTTTCTTCATTGGGTATTACTATTTTATTATATTGTTCTTCTGAGTTCCTTACCTCTGTAAATAAAACACATGTACAATATAGAAGCTGTACACCCACAATGTATGCAACCATCCCCACCCTCCAGTTCATCCACTCCAAGAGGAACTCCACACCCATCAAGCCAACACTCCTCATTCCCTTCCCCCAGCCCCGGCTGCCTTCCTGTCTGCTTTCTGTCTGAATGGATTTTCCTGTTCTGGGTATTTCCTACTTATTAAATCAAACAATATGTAGCCTTATGTCATTCGTGTCGTGGCATGTACTAGTGCTTCCTTTCTTGGCTGAATAATATTCCAGTACATGGTGTACCATTTTATTTATCCTCTTACCAGCTGATGAACATTTAGATTACTTTTACTTTTTGGCTGTAAACAGTGCTGCTATAAACATTTATGCAGACAAACGTGAGTTTGTTTGAACTTACTTCCAATTCTTTTGGTTATGTACCAGGAGTGAAACTGTTGGGTCTTATGGTAATTCTGCCATTAAATCTGCTGAGGACGTGCTGAACTATTTCCCATACAACCACCCCATCGTGTTGACTACCTTTTTAAAAACACCCCTCCTAAGGAGTGTGAGGTGGTACCTGTGTGGCTACAATGTGCATTTCCCTAATAACTAATGATGGAGAGCATCTTTTCACCTTTGTGGGAAACTATCTTCTTTGGAGAAATGTCCACCCAAAGCCTTTGCCCATTTAAAAATTACACTTTTTGTTGTTGCGTTTTAAGAATTCTCTACGTATTCTGCACACTCAATCCTTATCAGGTATGCGATTTGGAAATACTTCCTCCCAGTCTGTGGGTTTTCTTTTCATTTTATTGTTGGTGTGTACTGAAGTATAAGTTTTTAATTTTGATGAAATCAAAATTTATTTTCTTTTGCTGCTTGTCTTTTTGGTGTATTCTCTAGGAAACAACTGCCAAATCCAAGGTTATTAAGATTCATGCCTATGCTTTCTTCTAAGAGTCCTACGGTTTCAGCTCTTATATTTAGGACTGTCATCAACTTCAGCTAATTGTCATGTATGGTGTGAGGTAAGGGTCCTACTTCATTCTCTTGCACATGGCTGTCCTGTTGTCCATGCAGCATTTGTGAAAAATCAACTGCCCATAGATGCATGGATTTCTGCTTAAACACTGTCCCCACCCTCCACTCCAAATCACGGCTGTGCTAATGAGTCAGAAGTCTGAGACTGTAAGTCACCTGTGGTTTGTAGCTAGGATTCTAACTACAGCTATAGCCCACTCCCAATCAAAGAGCAGAGGGACGCAGCAAGAGCAGCTGCTTTCCCCATAGCGCACACCGCACCCCAGCACAGCCTCAGCCTCAGCCTCAGGAGACAGCAGGGGAGACACAGCCATAAACTGCTAAGACTGTGCAATCAAGATGGGACATAGTCCTTCTGAGGAAGGTGGGACATAGTCCTTCCAAAGATGCATTCCTATCAAATTATATGTAAAATATAAAACAGACTTGTGAGTGATAGCAAAATGGACTGCTACTCCAGTACTGAGCAAATTTTGGAACAGTTCAAGTATAAATGGCTTTACTGATCTATGGCAATATTATCAATAATTAAACAGGTAGTTCCTGAGCATTTAATGTAAATTATCTCATTGAATTCTCATGAATTAGATGAACTAGATAGTATCTCAATTGCATAAAAGAGCAAACTAAGGTTCAAGTAGTCCCATATGTAACGCCACAGCCCTTGCCATTGTATTAACTAAGGCATTATCTATTAATGAAACCAAACAAAAAAATTAAGAGTAAGTCTGCATTTTCTTTTCAGTAAATGAACAATACAATCCTGGAAGTTCTACTCTTACAGCTAAGAAATCTACTGTGGACTCAGTCAATGAAAAACATCTCATGTATGCCAGCCTTCCCAGTTTCTTATTAAAAACAAACCCCACTGTCTTTGTAAAATAAAGATGAATGGCGACAGCCTCTATTCTAACTGTGGTACGTCTCAGGCTCCAGCAGCATCACAGCACAAAGGAGACACACCTTCCTGGTTCCGGGCGAGCCTCCTGCATCCAGCTGCTCTCTGCAGTGACAGCAGCAGCACAGCGCCCCCCTGCAACCACTCGGCCACACCTGCCCTCTGATCACTCCATGCAGCAGGGAAGGGGCTGCAATTCCCTCATCCATTCTCTCTCTCATCTCATCACTTAAACTCCTACTTCCTCCACTAAAAAGCCTGTTATACTTTGGATACTTAGTCTTTTGTTTATTCGTTTCAAAATGTTAGAATAACAAGACTTGCTCCTTTAAAAACAGAGGGAGGGAAATGCAGGGATAATTCAATTGAGAAGATTCAAGGGTACAGGAGCACCACTCGTCAGAACCACCGGGAAAACAGGTGCTTCCTTCTCATGGGGCTTGGGAGACAGACAGATGGAGAAATGGCGGCAACGTTTAAGTTCACAGGATGGGTAGCAGACTCTTGGTCAAGTCCTAACAAACGATCTGAGCCCAGGTACAAGTTATGATAGGTCATAATTATGTCCTCTTCCTTAATTTCTAAGACCTTAACTAAGACCTCAGTTTGAATCAGCCACAGAGAAGTGACCTGACCGGGTTTTCTTCCTTCCCTTTGAAATGTCTGCTCGGCGACGAGGACTGGCTGCAGCTCTCACCTACTGCCGGACAGGACCCAGAGCTGCTCCCAGAAACCCCAGGGCAGCAGCACAGCAGGCGGGAGGGAGTGCAGCCGAGAGGCCGTGAGCGGGTATACTTACTCTCCACCACCCCGGGAATGGCTCTGTAATGCTGGAACTGGTAGAAGGACTTTTCCAGCATGTACTCAGGGTTGATTTCTTCTACACGCAGCAAGTTCAGAACCATGTTGTAGGTTAAATGGAAAGCACTGTTCAGAGGGTCGGCTGAGCCCTGGGAGGAGTGAACATGTCACTACTTTAGGTTATTCAAATAAACTCACACCGATCGTTTTCACCTGGTAGATTGCTTCATAATTTCACTCTATGTGAAGGAATACTACACAAGTGTATTACGTTTTCCTGGAAAATGTTCCAGTCCGGCAAGATGAGTAAGCTCTAGAGACCTGCTGTGGAACACCGTACCTGTAGTCAAAAATGTGTTGTGAAGAGGGTAAATCTCATGTTGTTTTTCTTCTACAATATAATTTTTTAAAAAATTTTTAATGAGCCCTGGCCCGGTATAGCTCAGTTGGTTGGAGCATCGTCCCGCACACAAAAAGGTTGCAGGTTCGATTCCCAGACAGGGCACATACCTAGGTTGCAGGCTCAATCCTTAGTCAGGGTGCATACAGGAGGCAACCGATCAATGTTTTTCTCTCACATCAGTGTTTCTCTCTCTCTCTCACAAAAAAAATCAATAAAAACATATTCTCAGGCGAGGATTAAAAAAGCAATAAAATATAATATACTGACCTGTGTATGTCTTAACGTATTTTGAAGCTTTTTTGTTTTGTTTTAAAATTTTAGTTTTGAATTGCAGTTCACATTCAATATTATTTTATACTAGAGGCCCGGTGCACAAAATTCGTGCATGGGTAGGGTCCCTAGACCTGGCCGGCGATCAGGGCCTTCCTTCCCCCGGCTGCCAGCTGGGGTCTTCCTTCATTCCTCGCCACCCCCTGGTGTTCAGCGCACTTCATAGTGAGCGGTCAAACTCCCAGTCGGTCAAACTCCCGAGGGGACAATTTGCATATTAGTCTTTTATTAGATTAGTTTCAGGTGTACAGCATAGTGGTTAGACAATCACATTACTTTAGTTAAAAAGTGGTCCCCCTGATATTTCAAGTCCTCACCTGGCCCCATACAGTTATCACAATATTACTGACTGTATCCTCTACACTGTCTTTTCCATCCCTGTGACCACTCTATAGCTACCCATCTGCACTTTCCACCCCTTCGTCTGTTTCACCTTTATTTTAAATAGTTAGTGAGCTGGCCATTAATTTTATATTTTTAATTGATGGTAAGGTTCCTATCTTAGGGATTTAAGAATATGGAGCACAAGGAAAGCAACCAGGTTGAACTTCCTTGAGAAGCTCTTCAAAACAAAACATCTTAATCTAAAACACAAATACTATGAAAGCAAAATGAACAGGCTAATTTGAAATAAAGCTTAAAGTTTTAAAATTAGTTTTGGGGTATTTAGTCTATCAACAGGCTGAAACAGGATGGCAGATTGTAGAACTAATGTATTCAGCTACCTGGGCTTGCAAAGGTAGAGGCAGGTAACTGCCCAAACCCTGACATCACGGGCCTCACTTCCTGTTCGGGTAGGGGAGGAGCAACTCCTGCCATGGAGGGAGATGTCAAGGTCACCTTAAATGTGCAGGGAAAGTGAGTGTTTTCACCCTCACTGAGGATCAGCACACCCTCCAAGCGCTTACCCCCTGCTACCTCCCCAGCCCAGGCAGTTTTGCATCCATCCCCTTAGGAAGATGCCCGGACTGACAAGACTGATTGCAGAGCGGCTCCTGAAGTATTTTCTCAAATTCCTGTTGCAAATGCAGAATCTCAGCTCTGTTACCTTAAGCAGTTGCTTCCCAATGGTTGGGCTCATCTTTTCGTCAACCATAAGAATCACGATTCCTCTGTCATCCATCCCCCTCCTTCCAGCACGACCCGACATCTGAATGTATTCACCAGAGGAAATCTGAACAGACATAACAAAAGTTCTAAGTTTAGGAGAGAACCTGGTAAAAACATATTCTTACTCTTTTTTTCTTATAAAATACACAAGTACAAGTAACATAGTCCAAAAAACCCCCCAAAACCCACGATTAAAAACACGAACTTTTCGGAGTGTAAGTGAAAACACAAAACTGCAAAAACACTTAAGAGTAACATTTAAATTTCAGCTCCAAATGATCAAATCCATACCTACAGGGAAATATCAGCTAATTCACTGGCATAAAAAAAAATCTTTAAGTTAGATATTCCGAAAAACGGCAGTCTACTAAAGCAGACAATGATCAAACTATTAAATCCTAATCCAATCACAAATTGTCTTGATGTGTATGAGGTTAGTATAAAACCTTAGTTTGAAAGAAGCACAGTTATTTCCTATTTCCACAGTGTATGTCCTTGGAGTTAGGTAGAGTCCATTCATCACCAAGAACAACCTCGTGGAGAGGGTTAGGTGCTTCAAATACCTTAAACTGAGGAAATGAAAATTCTGTGTGTTTAAGATGATTTAAAGCGTTCCCAAATCATTTGCCCACTTATCCCTCCCAAACTTTTTCACTGAAAGGTTTTGTTTGTTTGCTTTTTGGCTAAAGGATAGAGATGTAAAGGATCTGAAGCTTAACCTTGATAAACTTGTTGTATTAGCTCAGGTACAAGTTCATAAGTATTTAGAACTAAACATCTCAAAGACTGTATGAGCCAAAATCACCTTATGTAAAACAACGATAGAAGTTATTTCAATATCGGAATCACTCTACTTACCCATCGGAAGTCTTTCCCATCAAATTTTCGGGCATTTGTAAATAAAACTGTTCTAGCTGGCATGTTAATTCCCATAGCAAAAGTCTCCGTCGCAAATAACGCCTAAATAAGTGAATAATTATACAATTATTCATCAAGAGGGAAGAAGATAAAAACACTTCATTTCATCAACTCAACAGAATGCTATTCATCTGTTAAAAAAATGAAGAGCTATGCATGTGACAAAATTAAATAACATGGGTAGTACTATCACTTTTGTTTAAAAAATAAAGCATGTATTATTTGCATGTGTGCTCATGGAAATTTCTAGGACATGAGGGGAATGATGGTCTTTCATTTTTTACTTTATGCACGATTGTTCTATTTGAACTTTACAACCAACAACTATCACTTATGCTTTCTTAAAAGAGACTTTAAAATGGGCCAGAGCCTGAACAAGACCCAGGTATAAATAGTGACCAATTCTTCACTTAAAATACCTCCTGTATGTTCTTTAGGATGGTGGTCGCCAACCTTTTGGACCTCAAGGACCACCAGTGGTCCATGAACCACCAGTTGGCAACCGCTGCTTTAGGATGAATAAATTTTTTTCAAATATTCTACATAGTGCTGAAATTCTCATGATGAATTTCTAATCTAATTTTTAAACAAAACAATTTGAGTCATATGTAGGCTGATGACTACATTTTAAAGTTGTATTCCATTTTTAACATCCCATTTCTGGGTATAGACACCAACATAATTCTAAACATTAAATCAGACTGCTGGATTTAAATCAGAATATCATCATCTGTAACTCCACCTGCAATTCTCCCATCTTCTCTAGTCTTTTAAATTTGTATACAGAAGGGAGTTCACCTACAGAATCAACTCCAGGTCTGACAATTCAATAGCACCTTTTACAAAATGCCACACTGTACCAATCGTGTTAGCATTTCTTACTAAAAATAAGAAGAGATACAAATGATTTTTACCTACAACCCAAAATTTATGAAGTGCATGTACCCCTCCCACGTTTTGAAACCTCACACCTGCCACTTTGCTTTTACAAAGTCCAACATTGGCAGCTGTTTAGCTAACCAAAAGAAACCCAAAGAGGAGTTCTGCTTTTACCAAAAAGGGCCAAAGGCAAAAGCAGTGTCAGCGTGTTCTGCTGCCGCCGTTAGAGGCTGGGGCACCGCGCAGCGAGGTGCCCGTGAGCTCCTTCCCCAGGAACCACCTCAGCATCAGCCGCAGTCTGAGCTGCTCAGGGAGCACCTGCGCTTTCTCAGCACTGACTGTGCATCGCTCAGCGAGAGTGTCCTACGGAATCCGAAAAGCCTACGAGCCCGTAGCGTGCTGCCCTGGGTACAAAACCGGGTGCGAGGAAGCGTTTCGATGGCAACGAATGAAATAAAGACAGTGTGTGTGCTGGATTTGGGTCTGGGAACACGCAATAGTTTTCCCTATAAGTTAATGTAAATGCTTCTTCAAGTTACGCCATGTCAGCTGATGAAAGGCTGCCTCGGAGCACCCTACTTCTGGACAACAGGGGGCCTGTGTAACACCGTGTATAAAAACCAAGTCGTCCCTCAGCCATACTGTGTGACCTAGTTAAAACAACAAAACAATATAACCGACCTATAAACAGTGTTCTCGGTACTTTTCAAACTGTTCACACAGTAACTCTAGGGCCTCCTATAGAATGAGAGAGGAATATGCTAATATCCCTTAGCCATGAGGTGTAACGACCGGATCATGGATCTGCAGGACTACAAGTGAACTACAAGTGGGCGGCGGAGAGCTATGGGGGGGGGGGGGGGGGTGGGCAGCAAGCAAGCAAGCAAGCAAGCGCAGAGAGCTACAGGAAGGGGCAGGGCAGCAAGCTATGGGGGTGGGGGGGCGCGGAGGGAGCTACAGGAGGGCGGCTGCGACCTACTGGCGCATGGATTCTTGCGCAGGGCTACTAGTAATAAATAAACATGAAATCATACCTTTATCAACCCTTCAGAAAAGAGGATTTCTATAGTTTCTTTCAAAATAGGAAGTAAACCACCATGGTGGATGCCAATCCCCCGCTTCAAAAGAGGAAGTACATGTTCAACCTGCGATTGGAATATTTATTTTACAATGTGAGGAAGAGGGAAATTAAAATCCTTAACCAACCAATTAAGGAAAATGGGTAATCAAGAAAGAATGCTGTTTAAAGAGACATCACATAACCATTACAGAATAAAAGCAAAAACTAAACCCGTATCCCCTGACGAAACCCAAAACATAAGCAACTCTATCAGGCTTCCAGGCTTCCTGTATGAAAACAGCTTATCAAAAAGTCTGAAAGGTATGTTTTAAATAAACTTTATAAATGCTTTGCTGCCTCATTCAAATGTTACAGCATCACTTTATCTCCTCCAATAAAAATTAAAGCTTATGAGGAAAAAGTTAGTGTCTGCACAAAATAAACTTAAATACTGGCCAACTCAGACCAAAAAGAAGAAACTATAACACATGTTTAACATAATATATGTACTTCCTCTAAAAGTAAGTGAGGTGCGGAAGAGGTCCTTCTCATCAACACTATACCAATGCCATTTAGTAAGTGTGCTAGGGCTACAAAGTATATAAAGACATGGCTCAGCCCTTCTCTACTAACAATTCAGCTGGGAAGAAAAACTACCAACAAAATTTGTAAGTTAAATATTCTTTTAAATGCCAATATATTGGTCTGGCCAGGAAGCTCAGTTGTTAGAGCATCATCCCAATATGCCATGGTTGTGGGTTGGATCCCTGGTCAGAGCACATATGAGGATCAACCAATGAATGCGTAAATAAGTGGAACAAATTAATGTTTCTGTTTCTCTCTCTCTCTTTAAGAAAATCAATAATAAATATGCACCAATATGCTACTGCAGTCTTATAAACCCCGTGTAAGGGGAAGCAATCGTTCGTCAGCAGATGGCGACCTCCCAGCTCCTCACAGTCTCTGAAAGGTGAGGCTGGACAGAGCAGCCTCAGACTGGATGCACACAGATCTCCGGGAGCTTCAGGAGGAGTCTGATGACCAGGCAGCACCAGACAATGAAGCTGAGTCTCTGGGAGTGACATGCAAGCACCGGAAACTTCACAACTCCCAGGCAATTCCAACGCAAGACAAAGCAGTGCAGACACCCCACTCCTGACTAAACACATGACCTCACGAGGGAAGCCCCTGCTGCTCCACAGCCTGAGCCTCTGAAGACTTGTAACCGGCACGGCAGGAACGAGCGGTCAGCTCAGACCGTGAGCACGTTCAGAAAGGGCCTCAGGCAGTAGTCTTTCCTCGTGCCACCTTTTCAGAAGCTTAAAGTGTAGGTCAAGACACCATTTCAGTGCACGACACAACGTATCTCCTGCAGGGGCAAACGTTACAACACAGCAACACAACTAAGAACCGCAGAGTGAATGTATGCCACCTGCTCAGAGCCATAACTCCCTGCTATCAAACACAGACCTGAGGGAGCTTTTTATCTTCATCCGACAAGCAGTCAATTGCATTACTGAATACTTCTTCAACCATCTTCTTTTCTTCATCTAAGAGAGAACATCCAGAGGCACATGAATAGCTTAATGAGTCAGTGATACCTCACTTCAAACATGCAGAGACAGCAAGAGTCTATAAAGAGTAAACATAGTCAGTGTTTCGGATTGTCAGAAGGGAAAGTAGATTAAAATTACTGCAATTATTTAATGAAGTTCACTAACTTTTCAAAACATATATAACAGACCTAATCTGTGAATAAAAGTCCTACCGTATAAAAATAGTGGCTCACTGTGCTAACCGCTGTGCATGCAGGGTTCAGGTCTAGCAGTCACAGGTCTCGGGCTCTCACTACCCACCACTGAGGAAGGGGTTAGAGCGAACAATGGGTGCTGCTCTTAGCTGTCAGAGCAGCAAGTCAAAGCCTCTGCGCTTACCCACTGAACTGCTGCTTGTACAGTCTATTACACAACAGGTAGTCAATAAATATTGGTTGAACTAATCCATAGTAGCACTGCAACACTGAGTAGACTCAGCACTGGTAGTTATAAGAAAACATGTCTCATCCTAGCCGGTTTGGCTCAGTGGATAGAGCATCGGCCTGAGGACTGAAGGGTCCCAGGTTCGATTCCGGTCAAGGGCACATGCCTGGGTTGTGGGCTCGATCCCCAGTGGGGGGTGTGCAGGAGGCAGCCATTCAATGATTCTCCCTAATCACTGATGTTTCTATCTCTCTCTCCTTCTCCCTTCCTCTCTGAAATCAATAAAAAAGTATATTTAAAAAAATTTTTTTAAAAGAAAACATGTCTCAGCAGAGCAATTCACTCAATCAAAACAATAAATACAGTAAGTTCTCACTTAACAGAGCTGATAGGTCCTCAGTGAAATGATGCATAATGAGCCCAATTTTACTACAGGCTAACTGAGACAAGACAAGCTCCCCCAGCATCTCCCTGACCTCGTAACGAAAAGGTGCTGAGTGAAACGGTACTGGAGGACCTGCGACTGGCTTCAAGAGGCTGTCTGCCATGTGTCACTGTGGCCCCGGGGGAGTAAGCCTCGCTTTAATACGGGTGGGCTTAGTTCTGTCCCGGAAACAACCCCTGGAGTCCAGTTCTGGGCGAGTGGAGACTTACTTCTCCCGGTACAGGAGCACGTGAGTCAAGGCTGAACCGAGAACAACCGGGCGGTTTACAGCACACCGCCACGTCTGGCTAGGCTGTGCTACTACCTAGCTGTGTGACTTCAAGCGAGTTACATGTACAGCTCATGTGTGAGAATAACGTGAACTGGCTAGAAGTCCTCCAACTTTATTACGGAGTTACGTAGGTAAGGGGAGCTCCCGGCGGAGAGTCCTCGAAGGACGGAGCACAGGACCTTCCACAGGAGGAGGCCTGGCGAGGAGAGCGCCTGCGCAGCCGGACAGAGGCCGCACCACCCGGAGCTGTGCGGGAAGCGGAGGCACGGCTCCGCTCCGCAGCAGGGACCTTGGGGTTGAACAGAGCAATGTCTTACACCTCCCGCAAAGGAAGACAGAGAGGAGGGCGTGATCGGCCTCTCCCACGGCCTCCACAAAAGTGCCGAGTGCCTGCTCTGGAAGGTGAGCGGCAGAGCCTAGCCACATACAACACGGACTGTCTCACGGGGTGTGCTTACGTTCCTCTCACGTAACATTAAAACTGCACTGAAATCACACAGTACCTGTGTTGAAATCTAACTTGGTCATTTGAAGTGCATAGGCTTCACAATCTTTCTTACTGAAACTGAAAATAATTACAGGTTGAAAATTTCTTTCCATAATCATCTTCACAATCTTGAACACATTTGATGGTCCTGCAAAAAGAGTATATAAAACCAAATCCAAAAATTAACTCAAGATGGATCACAAACCCAAACATAAAAAGTTAACACTACAAAACTCTAACAACACATAGGAGTAGTCCGGCCGGCGACTAAGCAGTTGAAAGTCGACCCAGGAACCAAGAGATCAGGGGTTCAATTCCTGGTCAGGGCGCATGCCTGGGTTGCGGGCTCGATCCTCAGTAGGGGACGTGCAGGAGGCAGCTGATTAACATTTCTCTCTCATCAATGTTTCTATCTCTCTATCCTTCTCCCTTCCTCTCTCTCAAAATCAATAACAATGTATTTTAAAAAAACATATAGGAGTAAATCTTCATGATTTGGGGTTATGCAAGGCATTCTTGGATATACCAAAAGTACAAGCAACAAAAGAAAATAACAGGTAAGTGGATTTCATCAAAATTAAAAAATATTGTACTTTACAGACACCAACAATAAAGTGAAAAGACAATCCTTACCCGCAGAAAGAATATTTGCAAATATTTGTATCTGATCTAAGGGTCTAGTACCAGAACATACAAAATATTCTTACAATTCAACAACAAAAAGACAATGTGATTTTAAAATGGGCAAAGAATTTGAATAGATATTTCTCCAAAGAAGACGACGTGTGGCCAGTGAGCACATGGAAACACACTCGGCACCACTGGCTGCAACGGAAGTGCCTCAAGACACCACTGCATGCCACCAGGACGACTACAACCAACAGACCGAGCAGTGGAAGGCTGCAGAAGACATGGAAACCCGACACCCTTCAAGGGGAATGTAAATGGTGCAGCCACTTGGGAAAATAATCTGACAGCTACTCCTAGGTTAAACAAAGAATTACCATATGGCTCAGCTGTTCCATCCCTAGGTACATACACGAAAAGGGAACATGTTCATACAAACACGAAGAACCCACATGATTACAGCAGCAGCATTTACAATAACCAAACAGTGGAAACAGCTCTGGCCAGAAGCTCAGTTGGTTAGAGCAGCATCCTGATGTGCCAAGGCTGTGGTTTCGATCTCCGGTCAGGGCACATACAAGAAGCAACCAATGGATGCATAAATAAGTGGAAAAACAATCTCAATCTCTCTCTGCCACCCCACTCACTCCCTCCTCTTCTCTCTCCCCATCCCATCCTCTCTCTAAAAAAAAAAAAAAATTTTAAAGTGGAAACAACACAAGTATCCATCAACTTGTGAATGGATAACAATGGAATGTTATTTGAATATAAAAAGGAATGAAGTATTGACACATGCTACAACACAGATGAACCTTGAAAACATAGTGAAAGAAGCCAACTACAAAAGACCACATACTATATGAAACGTCCAAGAAAAAAAATTACCAAAGGATGAGGGAGGGGAAAGAGGTTGGGGGGGAATGAGAAAGGACTGCTAATGGGTATGGGGTTTCTTTTTGAGCTGATGGACATGTTCTGGAACATTTTAATTGTATAACTTTGTGAATATAATGAAATCCACTGAACTGTACACTTAAAAATGGTGACAATTGTGGCATGTGAATTACATTTCAATTAAAAAAAATGTTGTGATTGTTGCATAACTCTATACTAATAACCACTGAATTTGGACACTTGAATGGGTGAATTGTGCAGTATGTGAATTATATTTCCATAAAGGACATGGAGAAAAAGAAACCGACCTTTACCCATTCACTTTCATCATATATTACCAGAACTGCGTAGCTTCCTGAGGAAAATCATTCAACAAAAAGTTCTCAATGTCATTTGAAACTACAACTTACACGTAAGACTATCTCAAAACAAAGTTCAAAAGTACCTTTGGTTCCTCCTTTCCGACCCTTCTGATCGCCCTTCGCCAGGTCCCCTGCCTCTCGGAGAACCTGCATTGCGGTGTTGAAGTTATCTTCTCGGAAGTCACCCTGGAATCAGATGTATTTTTGTTTCTTCACTGACATTCAATCATGACAAACATCTCTCACACTCAAAGCAAAGCTTCCTCAAGTAAAAATAACTTAGCAATTAATAGTTATAACAAAGACCAGGAGAATAGTTCAAAATGTGTGCTGAGAGGTAATAAAAGGTGATAAAGAGGTATTAAAACTGGGAGAGGCAAAATGTAAGATATTGGAAACATGTCCAACGTCCCTATTCTCCAAGCATTTTAAACACTGGACAAGGAGGGAGATGCAATTATGCCCACGAGAAACACAAGTCTTAAATAAATGTTTGAAAGCACACACACAGAGCACACAAAGCCAGCAGTAACTGTGGACTGTAAAACTATTTAGGAAAAAAAGGATCCCTACAATTCTTCTCCAGAAGAATGACAGACACAAGAAGGACAGTCACTCCCTTACATTTTCATCAACCACAAGGTGCAGGCCGTCTCCCCCCGCCGGGAAAATGTAGTGCTGCAATGGAGTAGGCCGGTAATCTGTGTAAATTACATGGCAAGGCTGCAAAGAGAGGAAATACAATTATACACATAATATTTATTTCTTCAGTAATAACGTCATGTATCTGACCTACCTAAAAGACCTTAGGGAAATGAAACGTTTAAACTCCGCATGTCAAAAAGAAAAAAAAAATTTAAATAAATATCACTTTAAAACCAGGCAAGAGGGAAATGTGGAAAAATTAGATCAAATTATACAACCATCTGTTCAATTTACTCATTTCCTACTCAGGGCCAAATACCCGATTTCAGCGTTGACCATGACCTCGGATCGGCACCTGGACCTGTTCTGCCAGGACCACAGACGCCTATTCCAAGAGCAGGCTGTGGTGACACTGAATGCTCCTGAGGTGTCCTGGGCCTTTCTGCCCTCCCCCCAACCCCCCGCTCTGGGAGCTTGGGAGCCTCAGCAGAGCAGCAGGTTGACAGCGCTCCTCTGGAACACCCCCTGGGTTTCTATCCTACAGAAGCGACGTGAGTGCCACAAAGTGACAGCCGAGTTTAAGGAAAAATGAGGGCAGGAGAATGAAACCCAGAGCGAGTTTATTACACAGGACAAACGCCTGTTACAAGGTCCTATGCCACTGCTACAGCTGGACTAGAAAAGCAAAAGGGACAAAGTAGAAAGTCTGACTGTGTGCACATGAGAAAAAGCGCATGCTCTGGACACGCCCGGCTCTCTCCTGGCACCATGGTCTTGGAGGAAATTGGTCCCCCTGGCTCCCTGTACAACAAAATGCAAGTACTTCCAAATCTGCAGGTCATAAGGATCAACTTGGGAGCTTGTGAAAGGTGGAGCTTCCAAGACCCTCCTCCCAGAGACCTGATATGCTGGGCCTGAGGTGGGACTCAGAAACCCACACTTGTAAAAAGCTACGTCGGTTCATTTTGAATAAGCTTGCTTGATTTGAGAAGCAGTTTCTTTATTTGGGTGGCATTAGGAACAAAGGATAAGACACAGTTAGGCTGGCTTATAACATTGTAAATACTGAGAACATTAAAAAAAAGTAAGAAAGTACCTGCTTATGTAAATGGCAAATCCATTCGGCAAACTGTCGGGCGTTTGGAATAGTAGCCGAGAGAAAGACATAGTGGACATTATCAGGAAGCAAAATGATAGTTTCTTCCCACACCACACCACGCTCTGAAAAAAGCAAATACACCCTGCATTTCAGTGTCACTTTACTGACAATCTAGTTACCTTCTCCTGAGCTCAAAAAGCAGAAACGCAGGCCACTTGACACAGGATGTTCTTGGCCACAGACCCTTATGACAGCTGCTTCCGTGTGCACCGTGATTTACCCAGCAGAGAGCAGACCAAACCACGTTAACACAGGATCTCTGAAACAGGAGCCTGGGAAGGGCAGCTTCAGGCTGGCCCTTTTTGCCGGGGTCTTGTCCAGCATCTGGAAGGGTTCAGGAATCTGGAGAAGGGCTGCGGTAAATTATTAGAGTCTAGAGACGAAACCTAATTTTGGAAGGCATTTTGGGGAGCCAGAGGAGACTTAGCTAGAGAAACCCAGTCCTCCTGAATCTCCGGACCCCTTGCTCTTTATTAACACAATTTGTCCTAAGGCAAAGTAGATGTACACATCAAAGGCAAGTTTAGTACACAGAGGCATTGTTAGATTGGGGGAACTGCCTTCCGCTGTCCAGGTGTTTGGCCAGCAGGAGGCACTAACATGTAGACTGAAATGCCCTCAGCTGTCTGGCAGCAAGCAATCATTTATGCATCCTTTTCAGGTTTGGGGAAATGCCCTCAGCTGTTTCCAGCAGGCAATAACATGTGATTTTCCAGCCTTGCTGAAGGCTCAAGGTCCACCAACCTTTGGATGAACTTCTTGCATTTATGACTGCTGGAATTAGCTTCCCAGCACTTTTCAAACAGCCTAATGAGATTCCCATGACAGAGAAAATAGCATCTCCATCTCACTTTGGGAAGCAAAAGTTAATGGCTTGTAGAAAGTTACAGCAACAAATCTCAAAGAACACCATTACCATACCATAGGCAACTTTCATCAAAATTACCCTCGTAATCTCTAGAGATAAAAGACAGATATAACGGACAGCAAAACTGTAAGTCAGTTATTAAAATGGAAAAAACCAGAAAAATCAGTTTGAGAGTTTCCTCCTAAAATAAACAAATCAACACAGCATTCATGATTTTAAAGCCAAAACAACTTTGTTTAGGACTTAAGTCTATGATCTGTAAAGGGTAAAATGTTCAGAGAGCACATGATTTCTTAGACTGCTTCCTTTTCAATGTAAGTACAGGTCAACCCAGTGCTTTAAATAATAACTACGTTTTAGGTGTGTACACATTACACACTTAACTTTTAAATGTGTGTTAACATTAGCCCTCCCAGTTCCATCCAAAACTCCGAGTATACTTCCTTTCCCAATATAGTCATGTAACAGTTCAAGAGAGATTTATAATTGTTTCTTTTGATCACTTATTTCATAACCCCAATTTTTTTTTTACCATAAACATGTATTTCTTAGTTTTATTTTTAAAAACAAAAAGAATAAAAAAAATCAAGAAAGAATTTTCTGGCTAGAATTTAACATTAACTAGAGAGCTCTATATTTGAAAAGCAAGCTAGTTTGAATTGAATTGAATTTGTTTTATTTGAATTTGCATTTTCTTACTTAGAAAAAATTAACTATTTAAAAAGCTATAGGGAGCTCCAGTGGCGCAATCGGTTAGTGCGCGGTACTTAGAAAAAGCTACAGGTAAATGAGAGCCCACTGGAAATACTACACTATGTTGTCCAAAAATTTAGTTTAGTAGACCTCTAGCCCATGAAATATCAAAGCAATTTTCTTTTTAGGTTTATCGGTTTACAATAATGGATACACACGAACAGCCAGATGGAATACATGGAACAAGGTGTGTGGGACAAGGCATGGAGTTTTCATGCTCTCCCTCCCCGACTTTCCCATGTTCACCAACCCAGAAGCTTTTCCAAAGCAAAATTCTTAATACCATTCTTAAGGAAAACACATGGCACACACATCTCCACAACACAGCAGAACATACCTGAATCTCTCATGTAATGAATTTCATCAAATATGACCCAAGCAACCTCTCGCATAACTTCAGAACCTCTGTACAGCATACTTCTCAAAATCTAAAGGAAAAAAATAAAAGACTTAGCAGAATTTTGACATAACAAAATGCTGTTCTTTCTAAAAAGAAGTTTTGGAATTTCTTATTTAATGGAAACAAACTAATTTTAGGAAGTTACACACACATTTTAAATCTATTTCACAAATTATATAAATTCCTTTTCTCATACAAGTAAAACAAAAATAAATGACTTCTCAACATTCAGTACTCAGATACAATACATGAAAAGAATTAAAACCACCTCCACCTTCCCATATCCCAAATATGAAGCCCCTTCCTTATGTGAGTGTGGGAACCATGCCAGAGACCCAGACAGTCCAGGCCACTAAGAGGGCGGAAGGCCTTGTTGCTAGTACGCCGGAATGGCCAAGGCCACTCTGAACATGGGAATTATTCAGAATGTTCAAGGCTAAGATACCGTAAGCAGCTGCAAGGCCACAGCGATCTCATGGTACACTGTGCCCTTCTAAAACCCAAATGATTGATGTCATTGTTGGCAACTGGCCTTCTTTGCCTAAGGAGTATAATACATGTTACTGACCAGCCAGTGTGCTGGGCAGGGGAGACAGGAGAAGCTGCTGAGCTGGAGAGGCTGGAGAGGCTCCCGAGGCTGCAGCTCTAAGGGAGAGCTCAGGTGCTATTGCTACGTAAAGCAATCGGTCTAGAGGCAGCGTGCGGCTGCTCAGATAATAGCTGTGGGCACAGATTAATGCTACTATGTAGGACAGATACGTATTTGCCAGCTGGTGTAGGGCTGCCTGAATGGACTTTGCTGTGAAGAGCTGTTTTGTCTAATGGCGTGTGGCCACGGGCTCCTACAATAAAGACTCATTCTTACACACCCACAACTTCCTTCTCATGGCTTCTCTGACTACCACCAGGGGTCCAAGAAGGCCCAGCACCTGGCAGAGGGGCTTGGCCCCAACAGTTAGTGCCATGGGCAGGGCTTGAGAAGGAGCCCGCCCTGATAATTGGCGTAGTGGAGCAGAATTTAGAAGACTACATGGACCTAGAGCGGCAGTGCTGTGAGTGCTCCAGCTGATTCTGATAGAGCGGCTGGAAGTTGTCTATCCAACACACCAGACCTCATACTGCGTACCCATTCTTTTCTGCCTCATCTCACAATATGCATACTTTCTAGGAACAATTTTCCTGAGTTTTGAGTTAAAAAAAAATCATCCACAAATGGCAGAAAGTTCTGAGAGTGGAAATAAGACTCACTTTGGGCACCAAAATGAAAAGTGAGCAGTGTTCCGGCCGCCTCTGCAGACTAGAAACTGATTTCTGCTCTACTGTCCCCTGTGGGTAAGGAATGTAATTTATGTATGAAAGTATTTAGAAAGCCAATTATGTCCAAAACCTAAGAAGTTGTGTGTGTATATGCAAAACTTAACTGTGATTATGGGAGAAACTAAGCATAATTGGGCATCTTTTTTAAAAGTCAGTTATTTACCTATTTTTGTCAACATTCAGATTCAGAAGGAAAAAATTACATGGAAGGAAGATCTAATATGAAACTACGTATTCAAATCTTTGAAACTATGTAAACAAAACACCGTCAATATTTTTATGTCATTGACAATAAACCTTTAAAAACATTTGGTTGAGAAAAAAAATTATAGCTAGCTTATATGACAAGTAATAAATGTTGATAATTTGTAACTATATTAATACAATCAGAACATTTTAAGATAGAATTTATCCCTTTCAAGTAAATCTATTCATAAAGTATTATACTTTACTTCTATAGAGCAAGTGATAAAATGTTAGATGTTCTAATTGGGTACTTTAATTAAATTATAAAGGAAAAACTGGACGGGGCACCATATAAATTACCTCTGTGGTCATAACAAGACAAGATGCTGTAGGATTAATAGTAACATCTCCCGTCATCAGACCAACATCTTGAAATTCTTCATACATTTCACGGTACTTCTGGTTACTCAGAGCCTTAATTGGGCTGGTAAATATTACACGCTGTTTTTCCCTTAAGGCCAATGCGATGGCATACCTAAAAATGGGAAAGCCAACAAGAACAAAGTATTTACAAAGCCTTTTCTTTAAAGTATATGACTATGTACATCTGAAACTAATATAATGACGTATGTCAACTGTAATTGAAAAGGAAAAATGATAAAAAAATACCAAAAAAAATGATTTAAAAAATTCTATTAGCATATAAATTGTCTGAATTTTCAATAATTACTTACCCTAACTTGACTTTGCAAACCATTAATATCTTCTTTTATCTGCTATCGACAAACTGTTATAGTAATAATCCTATATAATAAAAGCCTAATATGCTGTGTCTGACCATTCATTCGACCAGTCGCTATGACATGCACTGACCACCATGCGACCAGTCGCTATGACATGAGGCAGAAGTTCAGACTGGTAGGTAGGTTAGCTTGCTGCTGGGGTCTGCAGATTGGGACTGGACAAGATGGGCCAGACACGCCCTGGAACCCTCCCACTGTCCCTCCCAGGCCAGCCAACCTCCTGTGGTCCCTTCTCGGCCTCTAAGATATTTCTTCTAATTAATTTCCTTTCAATGTGCATGAATTTGTGCACCAGGCCTCTAGTTATTATTATGATAAACCTAAATTGTAGTGATCTAAATAAACAAGAAAATTTTACCTCTGGTGTTAAAGTTGGTGTAACTTAATTACTAATACCAATGGAATATTAATGGTTACCCTATTTCTTGTAAGCAAAATACCTTTGGTCCTATAAGTGGGTCTCCAGAAGCTTAGAGCCATTTTATACATATAGAGTATGAACAATTAGAAAACACTGGAAAATGCTGTTTTTTCCTTTTGAGTTTCATAAATAAGTAAATCCCTATATAGTTTTCCCCACAGGTAAGAGTTACCCAGTCAGTCCTTGGCTGAAAATCATGGGAGCAATACCTACGTCAGACTAACTAGACATAAACACACACTGCAATAAGAGGCTTGAAGAGCATTACGTAATGATGAAGGTTATCCAACAGATCGAACACATGTGAAATGTTTATGTAACCAACACAGAAGCACCTAAATACACACAGCAGGTATCACTAGACCTAAACATCACATAAATAAAGCTACTCACTCGGCACATACAGTTTTCCCGGCTGATGTGTGTGCAGACACTAAAACAGACTGGTTATTGTCCACACACTGGATGGCTTCTCTCTGAAAGGCGTCAAGGATGAACGGGTATTCCTACAAAGACACACACAGGTTAATGCCCACATGGAAATCTTAGCCACATCAAGAGCGGACTTAAAATCAAGAACATTATCCTCAGTAGCATTCTAGAAGATTTCTTTAGGATTCTATGTATTTAGGATATATACCACCCACTAGAAGAAGAGTAAAAAAATCTTTAGACAGCATAGAAGTTAATTCTGCTGTGCCATCTTCCAATTATGGTCATATGCTTACATGTACATGACATTACTTAAAGCATACTAAACATTACTTTTATCAAGGACATGCTTTGTGTTAGGCATTCTGCAACCTATTTTCCATGTATTATTGCTAATATTCACAACAACCCCTAACTACGAGTTATTTTCTTTCACAGCTGGAAACTGAGGCTCTGGACAGTGAAGTTCCTCACTAAGTACTTTCAGCAGAGTTTTACCAGCAGCTGTTAAACTGCTAAAACTATAGGCAAAGCTCATTGCACAAGTGCATTGTTTTCTTTCTTTAAAAGGTTGAGAACCATTAATTTTTTAAAATGTCATCACATGATGCTTGGTTCTCAGCATGTTTTTTACTAATCCAGTTCTCACTGTATTTAATTCCAGGTAGCTGATTCTTAGTATATATACACTAGAGTGCATAAAAATCTCACTTGAAAGAATTTATCTTTAAGATATTTTAGGAAAATGAGACTCACAAAACTTTAAAAACTGAATTGCCCAAAGTACAGACCTTTGCAGCTTTTCCAACTCGAGGTTTAAGTGGTATATAATCTTCATCTGCAGGAAGTGCAACCTAATGTAGAAATAAATAAATAGGTAAATAAATCACCAACTTACTATTTAAGAATTGATGCATTCAGCACTCCATAGCCAATGAGGTTTGAAAAATAAAGGTGATGAACTAGTGTTTGATAGTTCTGGACACTGATATTCAGTCACTGCCTTTAAGAACAAGTCAAAATGCTGAAGCTACAACACTCAACCTCTGCTAGTGCTGAACCTAAAGGCAGTGTAATCAGGAGCTTCTAAGTCTGCCTCCCTGAAGAAGCTGTGCTTTTCGGGTAGAGGACCTTTCTTAGGCGCTGCCTGACATTACCGAATGGTCAGAAAGCTGAATGGACATAAGAAGGGATGTCACTATATGAAAGAAAACTATGTGGAATAAAATGACGCTTCCTATTTCCTGGAACAGAAAATCCCCTCCAGTGAAGATTAAGATCTGGAGAGCAGTTCACAATTACATCTAAATTCCCAAGACTTAAACCACCTTGTGGCAGAGCAATGATTCTGCAACACGCCATCAGAGCAGACAGGAGAGCCTGTGACCTGGAGCCTGTGACTGCTACTTGACCTCAGGAGAATGGAATGCACACGTACTGACCACCTGCTCCGCGCTGGGTGCCTTTCCTAATTTCCTTATAGAATCTCACAATCGCCCCGTGAGATAAATTCCATTATTCCAAGTTTATGAATTAAAAAACCAATGACAAAGATAAGTAAGAAATTTATCAAAGACTGTAGTTAGAAAATGTGCTGTACAAGGACGTGAGCTCAGGCTTGGCTACAAGGCCCCAGATCCTTCCACCAGACTGTCCACTCCACAGGAACTCCTCACTGTTTCCAAAGCCTTCAAGGCCAGACTGCTTGCTGATCATCACACGAGAGAGCCCCAGGCAGAACCCCATTTACCACACCAACCTACTGGAGGGACACTGCGCTTACCTCATGTGTACACCCTTCAACGGTTTCAACTGACTGCACTTTCACTCTGGGCATCAAGTCCGCCAAACTTAAAAAAAAAAGAAAAAAAAGTTGAAGTTAGAATAAATGATCCTATATAATAAAAGGCTAATATGCAAATCAACCAAATGGCGGAACTACTGGTTGCTATGACGCGCACTGACCACCAGGGGGCAGACGCTCAAAGCAGGAGCTGCCCCCTGTGGTCAGTGCGCTCCCACACTGGGAGCACCGCTCAGCCAGAAGCCAGGCTCACGGCTGGCGGTGGTGGCCTCTCCCGCCTCCGTGGCAGTGCTAAGAATATCCAACTACGTGCCAGTCAGACATCCCCCGAGGGCTCCCGGACTATGAGAGGGCGCAGGCTGGGCTGAGGGGCATATGAAATTCGTGCACCGGGCCTCTAGTCTTCCTATAATTAGTGAATCTCCCACTGGCACTCTTAAGGAAAATAACAATGCCCACTTAACGGTATTCCCGATTGGAAAAGGTTTGGTTTTGTTGAATATTCAAAATTTTTCACATTATTCAAATATATGCTGAGAATTCAAAATAATCAGTTAACAAATACAGAACAGTCTCCAAGTGGATTATTTGAAGAATTATGACTTAGTTCCAGTAACTATTTTGAATAAAAAATACCTCTACAAAGCACTGTCACTACTTCTGACATAAAGCTGGTTATAAAAACCATCACATGATAGAAAGTACAAAATAGTCTAACCCAGATGCTGCTGCACTTTACAGAAGTGGTCCTATTCTCATCAAAATCCTAAGTTACACATATAAAAAATAGGTATGCTAGATTCATTAATCTCTTGACTGAAATTCTGATTTTTACTTTAAATAATCATGCTTTTGATAAAACCCAAGGGTTACTTCAATAAGCAACAATCATTTTTTAAATGGCCAGTTATATTTTTTTAACCTATTCCACTAGCTTGAGCAAATAGTGTACATTCAATATTTCAGTGACACATCTACCACCATATACAGTAGCTACTGTTTCTAACTACATTAACAGCCAATTGTTTTAAAAAAAACAAAAAACCCATAAATTCTTCATGGTAGTGCCAAGCTAGAACATGGCACACAAGAAGAGAGACGCAAAGCCATAAAGATCATTACAGGGGAATAAGTGAATTACTTAAGAAATTGGCATCGACTTCTAGAAAGTTCCAACTTTCAAAATCAGAGCAATAGCAGCTACTGCAGCCCAGACATCCCTGGTCTCCATGGATGAGCGCAGTCTTGCTTCACAGCCACTCTCCTGCTCCACACAACAGTGAAAACCTAACTCCTCCTAACGTCCCTGCTCACTTATTCCTTCTCTTGGGTCAGTTTTATTCCTTTTTATTCCACTCTTCTTGGGACATTAATGAATAAAGGAAGTATGTCATTTCTTCTTTTTTAAAAAACCAGGCTTCAACATTCTTTCTCAAAATTGGATTCTAAAGTATTAAAACATCTTTTCTATACAGACTCCATTTCCCCAAACTTAGTTAAATGTTCTCTGTTTATAAGCTTTTATAACTATACTAGAGGCCCAGGGCACGAAAATTATGCCCTGTGGGGGAAGGGGGGTTCCCTCAGCCTGGCCTGCCCCCTCTCACAGTCTGGGAGCCCTCACGGGATGTCCTAGTGACGGCTTAGTCCCGTGGGGAGCGGGCCTAAGCCGCAGTGTGGCCTTTCTCTGCGGGAGGCGACCGGGCGATCAGGGGAAGGCGCCACCCCATCACCCCCATCACCCCCCAACCCTGCTGCCACTGCCGCGGCTGCTTGTCCTTGGCCCTCGCAGCTGCCTCAGCTTTGGGCTTTGTCCGGAAGGAGGTTCAGCTGTTTGGTCTAATTAGCATATTATGCTTTTATTATTATAATTGTTATAATTAAAGAATGTCTTCATTTCTCTATCTCAGCATGCTTTTTCATCAAGTAACATGGAAGCAATTTTCAAACTTCATGCAACTACCAATTTACGAGTTACTAATATTTATGACAATGGAAACACTACCTTAAGTCTTCAGTTATGGACTCCTCTACCCTGGGCTTCTTTCCAAAAATGGGTTCATCTGTGCCTTCCAAATCCACATGTCTCTTGGCTTTTCCAACACTAGTTGACTCGGATTGTAAATTACCATCAGCACGTTTCCTGAGAAGTAAACCGTTTAAAATGAATTCTGCAGTACGGTTCAGAGTGACTCCGTAAAATCCATTCATTCACCAGGAAACCAAACACATAACCAGGTACCTATGTCGTTCAACACTGGAAGTTCCTCGGGACACAGCTGATTTCTCTTAAAACTGATAAAGAGAAAGAGCAAGCATTTATCCTACCTTTCCTCTATGAACTGTATTTCAAGGCAAACAACTGATGAGGGAATGTGGGTCTTTTTTTAATAGATGGATTCCAGGTAATAAATGCAGAAAAAAATGATAAAAAGGAAAAACACCATTCTGAACTACTAGTGAAATAACGGAGTTAGGCAATCATCACAGATGCTTAAGTCATTATGAGAGAGGTCGATGAGAGGTCAGGCTGACACTCAACTCAGAAGCTTGAAGCCCAGGTGTATCTTATGCAGTAATGCAATAGGAACTAAGCACACAGCACCACTGCTAAGTATTCTTATTTAAAACAACTGAACCTGAGTGTAATTATGTTCCTTGCCCTATTATAGTACACGCATAATCCAAGCTACACCTGTAATTCTAAATTTCTAATAACTAATTAAGACTTTAAAAGAGCCGAGACCGGTTTGGCTCAGTGGACGGAGCGTCGGCCTGCGGACTGAGGGGTCCCGGGTTCGATTCCAGTCAAGGGCGTGTGCCTTGGTTGCGGGCACATCCCCAGTGGGGGGTATGCGGGAGGCAGCTGATCGATGTTTCTCTCTCATCGATGTTTCTAGCTCTCTGTCCCTCTCTCTTCCTCTCTGTAAAAAGTCAATAAAATATATTAAAAAAAGACTTTAAAAGAAACCAACTTTATTATATTTCCTTTAGCCCAATATATATTCAAAATATTGTCATTTCAATATATAATCCAGATAAAAAGTTATTGAGGTATTTTACATTTTCTTAGGTCTTCAAAATCCGTTATTCACACTCACGGCACATGTCAAGTCTGAGCAGCTACATTCTCGGTGCTCAGTAGCTACTGCTGGGCAGGCCTATGGTATCAGGCAGCGCGGCTCTGGAAGGACAGTTTACAGCGATTCTTGAGGACAGAGTTAGATGACAGGACAGGGAAGCAAATGCAGCATGTGGGAGACTACAGGACAAACACCTGGTTTCTCCTCTCACCAGCTCTCCCTAACATACTGATGGCGTGTGGAAAAATGAGGAGATTGCCGAGACCGGTTTGGCTCAGTGGATAGAGCGTTGGCCTGCGGACTCAAGGGTCCCGGGTTCGATTCTGGTCAAGGGCATGTACCTTGGTTGCGGGCACATCCCCAGTGGGGGGTGTGCAAGAGGCAGCTGATCGATGTTTCTCTCTCATCGATGTTTCTAACTCTCTATCCTTCTCTCTTCCTCTCTGTAAAAAATCAATAAAATATATTTTTAAAAAAAATGAGGAGACTGTTGTAGAATAAGTCTTAAGGGGTTTAACAACCTAAACAGTGCATGCACTTTGGATTCTGATTCAAATAAAAAAACAACAACACACACACAAAAACACCTTTGCGATAACTGAAAATTTCACTCTAGATTCAATGTCATTAAGGAATTACTGAAATTTTGTTGGCTGTAATAATGATATTATGGTTATGACAGAAAAGAAAGTCATTATCAGTAAAGAGATTCATACTGAAATATTTAGGGAGAAATAGCATGATGAGGAGCATTTGATTTACAAAAAAGGGTGTGAGAATAGGCTGACAATGACTTGATATTGCTGAAGCTGATCTACGGGTCTATGGAGTTTTTCATACTATTCCCTCTCTGGACAATTCTCATAAAGTTATACTTTAAAACTACCCACAGCCCTAGCCAGTTTGGCTCAGTGGACAGAGTGTCGTGTCGGCCTGCGGACTGAAGGGTCCCAGGTTGATTCCTGTCAGGGCACAAGCCAATTTGTGGGCTCGATCCCCAGTAGGGAATGTGCAGGAGGCAGCTGATCAATGATTCTCTCTGATTCTTTCTTTCTCTCTCTTTCTTTCTCTCTCTCTCTCTCCCCCTTTCTCAAATCAATAAAAATATATTTTTTAAAGTAAAAAACAAACTAACACTACCCACTTGGTTAAACACATAATTCCCTCTAAAGTTCCATGACTTGCCCTCCAGTGTTACACAAATCAAATGGAAATCATGCTACATGTATTGGTTACATATAATACTTGGAATTGGGCAAGTTGGATTTTTCCCTAAAAACACCTACACGACAAGACCTATCTAGAAGTGTTGGTAGTGAACAAAATCCCCTAAGTTACTAATATTCTACATTTTCTTACATATTTCCCCACTGATGTTCACACATTTCCTGATCAGACTAAAATGTAAATGAGATTATTTTCACACCCTACAAATTTTCACTTTGGAAGGTTGTGGAAACAGCTGCGAACTGAAGCAAAGTATTTCCTGAAGTGGGAAGTTATATGTGCATCGCCTTCATAATATCCTCGTTGCCCATTCAAACTATAGCAACTACTATTTATTATTGTTGGGGGGGGGGGGGGGGGGAGTGAGAACCTGTCCTTTCTCATGTTCCCTGCAAAGTTCCCCCAAACTCTCCCACGCCCTGCAACGAGAGAGAAGACGGCGTTTCTCCAGTGTCTGACTTTCCTTACCCCACCGGACACCACGGATGGCTCCGCTGGCCCTCACCTCTGGGCTAAGGAACCGGTCCTTCCCCGCCTCCCGCGGTGCCAATTCCGGTAACCTCCGCCCGGACGACAGGGGCCCGACGGGCCATCGCTATCTAACTCCCAGGTCCTCTTTCCCTCGTCCTACACAAGTCCGCACACTTTCCGCTGGCTAGGTCGCAATCAGTGTATATACCTGGATGGGACCGGCACTTCTTTTAGGATTTTCTTAGTAACCTCAACGACAGCCAACCTTTGAAAATCTACACCGTGAGGCGCTCTACACCGATTGTCCTGGAACCATCACCATCAATAACCCTGGGGGTGGGCGCCGGCACCTCCTTCTTAGGAGCTTGAAAGTCGTCAACGTCTCTCCCGTTTCCCGTTGCTACTGTCCCTTCCCCCTGCAAGGCCACCCAAGTCGGTTTTTCTAAGCCTCGTAACCCTTCACTCCACCGGTCGCTCGATCTGTGGACGCAAGACTCCCGCCAGGCGCAGTGCTGGTGCCGCTCAGCCCGAGACCTGACCTCACCCGCCCGCGGCGCAGACGGGGAGAGGCAGCCACGCGCGGCCCATGCGGGGCCGGAGCCCACGCGCCTGCGCACACCGGGGACCCCAGGACCCCAGGACCCCGCTCCGAACCGCCATCTCCTCCCTCTTCAACACCGTCCCCGAACCCCCCGCCTCCCGAGGCCACTCCATGGACACCCCGCTTTCCGGGGCTGTTTAAGGGGCTCGTATTTCCTTCTCTCGGCGCAGAGAGAGAGGGAAGCACGTGGGCCGTCTCGCTTACCCGGCCTTTTCCGCAGACCCCGGAGGCCCCTTCCATTTCCCCTTCTCCTTGTCCTTCCTGGTCCCAGGCGCAGCGGCGGAGTCGTCCTCGAACACGCTGAAGAGCTCATCCCCGAAGGCGTCCGCCATCTTCCGGAGATGCAATGCCAACCCGCTGCTACCCACAATGCCCCGGGCCCACACCGGCCGTGACGCTTGGAGGCCTCGACGGTGGCCCGCGGGAGACAAAAGTAGCCGAACTCGAGCAGCCGCCGCGAAACCTCTCTGTCTATTTTCTGTCTCCTGACCTTTCCTTCCTTTCCTACCCTCAGCACCTTTTCTTCCTTCCCGGCCTTTGGGATCTTTCCTCCCTTTGCGACCACTTGCGGGTGGGTAGCTCGGCGGCTACGGCGAGAGCGCGGCGAGCTCGGCCCGCTGCAGGTACGAAGGGGCGGGGCGGGGCGGGACGAGGAGGCGGGACCTTGGTGCGCCGGGCCAATCGCGAGGCGGCGCCCGGGCCTGAGACGCCCGGATGGAGGACGCCAGCTGGCGGCGCGGGGCCCGGGCGCTGTGAAGAGCGCTTGGGGGCTGTGCCGAGGGCGCCGGGCCCGGACCGGGAGCCGTCTTCCGCCGGCGCTGCAACATGGGCGGCAAGAACAAGAAGCACAAGGCGCCGGGCGCCGCGGCGGTGCGGGCCGCCGTGTCTGCCTCGAGAGCCAAGGCCGCCGAGGCCGGCCCCGCCGCCGAGGCCCAGACCAAGAAGCCTGTGGCCCGGCCGCCCGCCGCCGCCGGTCCCCGGGAGCCCCGCGTCAGGCCAGGTACGAGCGGCCGGCGGCGCGGGCGCCTGCGCAGACCCCGGCCCCACAGCCCCGTGAGGTCGGCCTGAGCTGTCCGGGCCTCCCGAGCCCCGATGGCCGCTGTGCACCCCATTCTCTCCCTCCGAGAGCAGAACAGAAACGGCACCAGGCGGCACCCACACCGGCGCCCGGGCCTCTGCCTTCTCCCCGCTGCTCCCCGCAGGGGCAGCCACGTGTGGCGCTGCCGTGTGTCTCGGGAAGTCGAGGTCCCAGGAAGGACTCGGTGCCGCTTACACGCCGGGGGTGGGCCTGCCAGTCTGCGCAGGGACCCGCCATCTGGACGGCAGCCACGCGCGTCGGCGGGCCGTGCGGCTTGGGGAATAACTTGCAGATGGCCGGTTCCCGGTGTCCACAGGCCCGGCCAGAGCTGGTTTCCCACGATGGACAGTCACACGCTGTTTTGTCCCGCTTAGCTTGTTGGTTGTTTTACTGAAATGGTCACAAAGAGTTACTGAGCACCTACCGCGTTAGGGAAGGGATGCGCCCAAGGGCTGCACCCCGCCCCTGGAGGGGCGTTCAGTAGTCACCGGACCCCTGCCGCATAGTTGATGTCCCGTAAAGAAGGCCAAGGGGCCGGGCCTCGTGGCTCAGGGGTTGAGCGGGCCCGTGACCCCGTTGGACTCCCCGGTGCCCCTGTTGCGGGCTCGGTCCCCAGTGGGGGGCGTGCAGGAGGCAGACCATCTATGATTCTCTCATCCATGTTTCTGTCACTCTATCCCTCTCCCTTCCTCTCTCTCTCTCTAAAAGTCAATGAAAACGTATTTAAAAAAAAGAAAGACAAAGGGACAGAATTTCGCGCGGTGGTCTAAGGTGACTGCAGAGGCCCAGGGGTCATGGGGGGGTCTCTGAAGGTGACAGTGAAGCTGAGATCGGAAGGACGTCTAGGTGTTCATTCTGTGGAGAGGGGCCGCAGCGTGTTCCTGGCAGCGGTGAGGAGCACCCTCTGCAAAGATCGGGAGTCAGGAACCAGCGTAGGCCTGAGGGCCTTGGGGCAGGTAAACGTGGCCTCAGAAGGAGAGACCGAGGAAGTAGGCAGGTGCACCCTCCACCTGGAAAGTGGGTAACGCTCCTGGCCCTGCAGCGCATTGTAGCTTTTTTTTTTTTAATATATTTTTTGTTGATTTCAGAGAGGAAGGGAGAAGGAGAAAGAGATGGAAACATCAATGATGAGAGCGAATCATTGATCAGCTGCCTCCTGCATGCCCCCTACTGGCGATCAAACCCGCAACCTGGGCATGTGCCCTTGACCGGAATTGAACCTGGGACACTTCAGTCCGCAGGCCAATGCTCTATCCACTGAGCCAAACCAGCTAGGGCGCATTGTAGCTTTTAACAACAAGCTTATTCTGTGCCTGTCCTTGCCAACACGGCCTTCCCCTGGCCTGCTCTGTGGCACGTTTACTCCGGGCTGCCGCTCCTGTCTGTCTGGCAGGTGTTCCTCTGAATTCTTTGACCTTGCCAGGAGTCCTCTGTTGTGCTCTTTGGCTTCCAGCCCCAGAACGCGGCCCTTCCTTACCGTGTCCGTCTGTGATGTATGGTTCCTGCCGACCTCCCTTCTGGGAGGGGTCATCTCCCAGCGGGTCTGTCTTTTCCTTGTAGCTGACTCAGTCACAGGTCCCCTCCTGCTCTGCTCCAAGCTCAAGTTGCCGGTTCTGCATTTCCTGGGACCCTTGGGCCCTCTCCTGCAGGCTTCTCAAATCTGACCAACTTGCTCCTCCTCTCTCAGGCTCCCCCGGCTCCCAGGCTCTCCCATGCTCCCCGGCTTCCATGCTCCCCCTCTCCCGGGCTCCCCCTCTCCCATAGCACCTCTTGGCCAGAGTCAGTAGGTACTTGTGATGCCTTCCTTTCCTCCTCAGCCCAGTCTGCTGCCCAGCTCTGCAGTCTTCAGGGGCTTATCTTCCACGCCTGCCTCACTTTCCTTTGAACTCCGCACGCCTCAGCCTCAGCCTAGGCCCTCCTGGGCTCCTGGAGCACCGGCGGAGCCTTCCAGCGGATCCGGAGCCTTCCAGTGGAGCCGCCAGCTCTCCTCTTTTCCTCCCTCGTCCGTCCTGTGTCAGCGTGATCTTTGAGAAACGCTGCTGTGACCGCAGCACTTCCGCTCTCTTGCATAGCATCCTCAGGGATGTGATCAAGTCCAAACCATTCGGCATCCTCCAGGAGCCCTGGCCTGCGTTTTCACTCATTGCTATGCCCAGCTGTAGGCTTTCTGCTCCCTCGTGTTTATTCTTGCCGTTTTCTTTCAATGGAATGCCATCTACCCCTAACCCTGTCCACCAGAACCCTGTAATACCCACCCAGATGTCAGTTCCCTTTCGAGTTCTTCCGGTACCACACGTCTTCCATGTGTCACTGTTGAGTCACACCCGTCTTCTCTGCCAGGACTCGGGTGTCCTCTGAGAGGCCTTCCTTCAGCTAGTTCCAGGCACCAAATCACCTAATTTTAAAAATAACAAGAGGAAGATGATTTAACCTAAAAGACTTGCAGGCATTCTTACTTTATGGGAAAGTGATTAACCTAGAAAATGCTGATTGGCAAAATGTTTTTGAAAACTTCAAGGGAATGTTGTTCATTTCTAGATTAAATTATTTGGTGAAGTAGAGAAAAAGCTGAAATCACATAATATTTAGCAACCTTTATAGGGAAAATAGTGTAATGGATATTAATCATTAAATTGCCTTGACTATTTATTCTCTGTTATATACAGGTCCGAAAATTTATAGTTTTAATTCTGCAAATGATTCTGGTGGTCCTGCAAATCTGGATAAATCTATTTTGAAAGTAAGTACCAAGGTTTTGAGTTACTTCAAGAAATACTCCCGTAAAAAACACACACATGTATTCTTAAAGAGAAGGTAAAGATGGATTATTTTAAATTTTTATAAATAGTACACTAGCTGCTAATCTATACTAAATAAAGTAAATCATACGCACGTGTTGAAAGCCAGTAAGAAATTAAACAAGGGTGGATGAGTCCAAACTCCTAAGCATAGCATATCCTTTCCAACCTGGCTTAGTGGACCCTTTCCCTCCTCTTCACTGCAAACATCAGTTCACATCTCACGTTCCCCCAAATCCCGTATGGTTTTGAACTGCAGGCTTTTGCCCTGGGCTCTGCCTAAAATGCATTTGTCACATGTGTGACCTTGGTGAAGTCCTTTGTAAGGCACCAGGTTGACTTTCTTGGTGGTTTTATCAGCACTCCACCTGTGTTTTTTTAATGATTGCCATGCTGGGTGACAGTTTACCTTTCTGTATGTTTCCTATGCTATACTGAATCCCTGAAGCATAGTTTTGTGCTTAACTCACAGTAGGCATTCAGTGAAGATGTAATAAAGGGGAGGGATTTTTGTAGGTAGATGCTTGTGTACTCTTAAATTAAAAATATGGAAGCAACAAAGGATTAAATGGCTAATAGGAAAAAATGGGAATCAAACTCCAGAAGCCAAAACATTTTGTAACCAAATTACCATTATACAGTTTGACTTTTACTGGCTCTGCCCCCCCTTTGTCGTGTGGCCTCTGCTCCTTCAGGAAGGCTGTGGGTGGGCTGGTTTGCATGAAGGCAGAGTACTGGGCTCCAGCCAGGGGTGCTGACTCAGTGCCTTGAAGACAGGGCTGAGGAATCTGTCCTAGGAGGCCCGAGGACAGTGTCCTGGACAGCATGGCTTCAGGAGCCTTTCGAGGAGGGCTTTGTTCTTGCCCTCTGTTGTTGCTTTTTCCATGTCCCACTTCTCTTCAGTATATGACAGGAATGTCGTCTGGTGAATGGTAGTCTGAAATATAATGAGCACTGTATCTGATTTTAGCTGAAAGTTTGGCCTTGGTTGGCAGAATATAGAAAACTGTGATTTGCTTCAAATTATTTAGTTACTAAATCTGATTTCATAATTTAGCTTCTAATTAATACGATCTCTTGGCATCAACAGGTGGTGATTAATAACAAACTAGAACAAAGAATTATTGGAGTGATCAATGAGCATAAAAAGCAAAATAATGGCAAGGGAATGATTTCTGGAAGACTTACTGCCAAAAAATTACAGGTATTTTTACAGGCAAACTTTTTTTAAGGTTCTTATTTTTAGGGGAGCATTTTTAAGACAGCATCACATGCGAGGTAAAATTACTTTTTCCATTTCCATTGAGATTTCACATACATCATTTCTACCTCCAAGAGCAAGGGAAGAATTGTGTAAGATACAGATGTGCACATTAAAATGATGATATGAAAACCAAATTACTCTCTCAGAGTTATGTTATTATATGCTGTGGGCACTTTCCTTACATTTTCTGCAATCCCAGAAGATACGTTGCCCTTTTTTCTAGTGAAGAAATTGAGCTTGGAAAGATTGCACAAGTTATGGCCTGAGGTTAATTAGTAAGTAGCGGGGCAAGCAGCATCTGGGTGGGAACCCACATCTGTCCAGCTGTAAAGATTATGGTCTCGCAGGACATGGAAGTGCTTTCCTTCATGTGTGAGCGTGTTCACTGTAGCACTGCCTCTGGTAAAGAGTGAGAGCATCCTAAGTGACCACCAATGGAAAATGTGTAATCAGATTAGGACACGCCTTCCCCATGGAATGTTGTGTAATTAAAGTGGAGAAGAGTTTCTCCTGACTGGGGCAGATGCTTATGTTATAATGTTAAGTGAAATTTGTTTTTACAAAATAATAGAAACGTGACTGAAAGGAAGCATATTACAAGAAGTATCCTATATAATAAAAGCCTAATATGCAAATTGACCGAACGGTAGAACAACCAGTCGCTATGATGCACACTGACCACCAGGGGCCAGACGCTCAGCACCTGGTGGTCAGTGCGCTCCCACAGGGGGAACACCACTCAGCCAGAAGCCGGGCTCACGGCTGGCGAGCGCAGCGGCGGTGGCCGTGGCAATGCTAAGGAGCAGCCAGCTGAGGGGTAAGGAGCAGTGAGCAGGTGGGCAGTAAGGAGCAAGGGGTCCCGGACTGTGAGAGGGCACAGGCCAGGTTGAGGGGGAACCCCCCCCCCCTCCAGTGCACGAATTTTATGCACTGGGCCTCTGGTCTTTAGATAATGAGAATATGAGCAATTTCTCCAGCCCTTTTAAAATTTATCTATAGTTCTCAAATTCTCAATACAGTGAGCACATTTAATTCTTATAACTGAAAAAAAAGAAAAAGTGTTTGAAATTATAATTTGTGTCAAAGATTTAGGTTTAAAATGAGTTGGAGAGCCCAACAGGGGTGGTTCAGATGTTGAGCATCTGCCCAGGAACCAAGAAGTTGCTGGTTGGATATCCTGTCAGGGCACATGCCCAGGTGTGGGCTTGATTTCTATTTCTATCTCTCCCTTCCTCTTCCTCTAAAAATCAATAAAACATATTTAAAAAAATAAAAGTGACTGGGAAAATAAAATCAGTAATGAAAGAAAGTTGCCACGGTGACAGTTTTACATTTCCCTTTTGTAGGATTTATACATGGCTCTGCAGGCGTTTTCCTTTAAGACCAAGGACATTGAGGATGCCATGACCAACACCCTGCTACACGGAGGGGATCTTCACTCGGCCCTGGACTGGCTCTGCTTAAACCTTCCCGACGGTGAGCAGACGGTCATAACACTCTGTTTCTAAAACCTTGGACGTAGTTTCCATATATGGGATGTTTGCCTAAGCTTTTGACTTGTACTAGAAGTACAAAGCTACCAACACGGGCTTCCCCTGGCCTGCTCTGTGGCACGTTTACTCCGGGCTGTGTTATAATTATTTATTGCTCAAATGGTCTTATTCTTTTTTATTCTTTTTGGTATATTCTCCTTATAAGTGTAGTCTGTGCAGGAAGAAATTATTTTTGTGTGTGTGGTTGACAGTCATGCTACAATGCACTTAATACAACAAATTCTCCAAGTGTGCCTTTCTGTGACCTATTAGGTTTTGGGTCTCCTGGCTTTGGTTTAGAAATTAGGGCCATCTGGCCTTGGATAAATAATATTTGGTTAAGGAGACGGTCAAGGTTATAACCTTTGGGGAGAACCTGGAGTGCACATTACTTGTATGACTCATTAAGGATACTGCTATGTGCTACAACAAGCAACCAAGGAGTGAAAATGGTTAAGAACTTTTTATGAAAATTGAGGAGCTGCCAATTCAAGGGTGACATGAACGGCCGCGTAGGTGGGCTAGTTGTCATCTGATGACTGTTCCCACTTCTGGTGTGGCAACAAACCAGGTTCCTCATAGGACTTCTAGTCTTACGAGATGAGGGGTGCAAGAAAAGCAGGTGCTTTTGTCTAGACGGTATTATGTGTGTGTTTACTAAATATTGGTGTGCCTCATTACCATATGCATGTTCGTTTTCATCTCAATTTCTCTTAAGATGCACTTCCTGAGGGATTCAGTCAGGAATTTGAAGAGCAGCAACCTAAAAGTAGGCCCAAGTTCCAGGCTCCTGCAGTGCCAGCCACTGTTTCACCTCCAGTGCAGCCTAAAACCAAAACACAGGAAGAGGAGCCTAAGGTTAAGGTAATGTAAGAATTAAACACTTAAAGTTGAATAAAGTCAGAGTGAAGCAGATCTAGCCATTCATTAGAGGATAGGTATTCAGTTGCCATAATACTTCTATTTATTGTGCGTAACCGACTGGTTTGCCAAGCTTTTCTGTCATTGTCTGTTTCAGTTGCTGCCTAACAAGCCAAAATGTGGTGCTTAAGCCAGCAGTGTATTCTTTCTCCCGATTCTGTAGTCTGGGCTGGGCTCAGTTAGGTCTTCAGTTCCATGAGGTATCTCCTGGGGCTAGAATGCCCAAAATGTTTTCTTAGTCACATGACTAGTGCCTCTGCCCGGGGCCAGCCAGGACTAGCTGGGGTTTCCTCACAGTGGGGCTTCTAAGAACAAATATTTTAAGGTGAGAAGCCCTAATATACAAATCTTATCAAGCCCTGCTTGTAACACTCTTGCTAATGTCTATTCCGTGAAGCAACTGACATGGCTACTTCCAAAATCCACGTGAAGGAGATTGTAGGAAGGAAGCGTGATTACCAGAAGGCGTAGATCATTAGGGCATCACACTTGAATACTCGGCACAGTGTGAAACATCTGGGAGCCTGGGTGAACCCGAGAACACGCTAAGGAAAATAAGCCAGTCACAGAAAGACAACACTGCCTGACTGCACTTTCCTGAGGAATCTGAATAGACCCATAGAAGCAGAGAATCAGTGGTGGTTCCTGGGCCTGGAGGAGGGGAAGGGCAGCTGCTGCTCAATGGAGATACACTTTCAGTTATGCAAGTGAGTCAGTTCTGGAGACGCGCTCTGCAGCCCTGTGCCTCCACGGACAGCGCAGCATCAGGCTCTTTCAGTACATCCAGGGGATGGATCTCAGGGTCAGTGCTCTTACGACCACACCTCCCTTGCCCCCAGCCCAGGCATGCACACAAGAACAGAAGGAAATCGGGGGAGGTGATGGATATGTTTAGTACTTGATGTTAGTGGTGGTATCATGGGTGTAAGCATATGGCCAAACTCATCAACATGATGAGTTTATATGCACATTATGTATGCATTACATTACAAATATGCAATTTTTACATATCAGTTGTACCTTGATAAAGCTTAAAAACAAACAAAAATATATGGAAGCACTATCCTCATAAAACCACTATTTGTAAGGAGTAACACTTGTTTTTGTTTTTTGTGTGTTTTTTTTGTTGTTGTTTTTTAATTTCTTTATTGATCAAGGTGTCACATATTTGTCCTCATCCCCCCATTCCCATCCCCCATGATTTTGAGGCTCTGTGCCCACTGTTTTTGAGTGTAAAGGAATTGTAAAAGCAATGACACTTTATGATAGTTTTGACACCTTTTTCTAACTTTGATTTTTCAGATATTTGTTTTTTATTTCTAGCCAAAAAAGGAAGAAAAAAATTTGGAAGTGAATATGAAAGAATGGATTTTGCGGTATGCTGAACAACAAAATGAAGAAGAAAAGAGTGAAAATTCTAAAAGTTTAGAAGAAGAGGAAAAATTTGACCCTGTGAGTAGAAATTTGTATGGGAGTTCTACCTGGAAAGACTTCTAGACTTCCACTTAAGAACACTGGCACTTTGTTACAAAGTTAAACATACATGTACCATATGGGCCAACAGTCTCATTCCCAGGCATTTATTCATTCAAGAAAAATGAAAACATATGTCCACCAAAAAGACTTGTACACAAATAAATGTTTATAGCAACTTTATTCGTAATAGCCAAACACTGCAAGCAACTCTCAAAAACATTATACAAGAATGAGCGAAGCCACACAGAAATGAGTACTTACTAAATAATTCTATTACATTCAGTACCAGAAAGGTCATCTGGGCAATCTCTGTGGTGACAGAGGTCAGTGGTCGCCTGAGTCCGGGGGGCTGAGGAGGTGGACTGTAGGCACCTGAGGAGACTTTGGGGATAATGGAAGTGTTTTATATCTTGATTGTGGTGGTGCTGACACGGTTGTACACATTTGCCAACCTCATTCACCGAGACCCTTTAAAACGGGTGCACTTTATTGTAAGTAGATCAGACCTAACACAGTTGGTTTAGAAAGGAGCAGAGGTTGTAGAACAGCACAGGTCAGGATGAAGCCGCTGTGTGACAGGAAGTGCGTGTATTTGCATCTTCTGTGCAAAGAGAACATTTGGAAGACACACAAGAAGCCCCTACTGGTGGTTAGGACTGGGTGGCAGGGCGAGAGGGAGACTTCTTTTTATCGTCTTCTGGACCTGTACGTTTTTGAACCATGTGCCTGGTGTTAAACTAAACAAAAAGCGTTTGGATGTCCAAGTCTGTTGTGAGGTTCAGAGAAAGGCCTCTTGTGATTGGAGCATTAGGGCGACTTCAGAGAAGAGAGTGGGGCCTGAAGGGTGCAGTGTGCATGAGCAACCAAGGCGGGAAGGCGGCCACAGTGAACGAAGCAGCGTGGCCAGGGTTCAGAGTGGGATTGTGCCAGGGCCTGGGTGTTAAGTGGATGGGCATTCAGAGAGGATGAATGTGTAGTTGTGTACTGGCAGAGAGGAGTCAGCGGATGAGTTCCGCTGCAACTAGATTTTGATGCCCAGAAAATGAAGGTGACAACTTTTCCTATTGGTTGTGAAGAGCCACTAGAGGTTTGGGGCGGTGACGAGAAGAACTTAACCTTGTAGGTCAAATTAAGCAGAGTTTCGGGTGGTTTGGAATATGTAGTAGTGTTCAGTAGCGTTTCAGGTGATGGAAAGGCTAGGAAGGCCATTTTGGTAGCTTTTGCTTGGTCAGGTGTGAAACAGTAAGGTCCCAAATTGGAAATTGGAAAGGAAAGGAACATTTAAAGCTAGGATCAGTAGAAATGGATTTCCTGAATATAAAGGTTAAGGAGCCAAAGCAGGAGAGTCGTAGGCGGGGATGGTGGCATCGGTGCCAGAGGCGGCAGGAATGCGTGTGATGGGTGCAGTAGAGGAGCTCGATGGCCTGCTGCCTGTTCCACGTCACTGTTTGCATCCACACGAACCTGCCCCAGCCCAGGGCTGTGCCTCCTCCGTGGTCTCTCCTGCGTCTGAGCGGTGTGTCTCAGCAGCACGCCTGTGCCCTCCCCTCCCCCACCGTGCGTGGCTGCTGCTCACCTGCTGTCAGGAACCTCCCCTGCGGCATCTGAGTTTACACTTCAGCCCTGGCTGCTTTCTGCTCAGCGGAGTGAAGTCCTTACGGGCTAGGACGTCCATTTTCCCGAGGCCTGTTCTCAGTGTCCCTCTCTTCTGGGAGACAGAAGTTATGGGGAGGCGGCTTTCAGATGAATATTCTGTTATTGCCCTTGCAGCCCTTTAAATATGTACATTTATAAAATGTGTAAGATAAACATTTTTTAAAGAAATTTGTTTTCTGTCGTTTGCTTTGTGTGTTGAAGATGTCAGGGAGTGTCTGTGTGGGTCACCCTCGTTCTCTGGCTGCCCCGTGTTTCCTAGTGCC
The DNA here is from genome assembly GCF_951640355.1 of Cnephaeus nilssonii. NCBI lineage: Eukaryota > Metazoa > Chordata > Mammalia > Chiroptera > Vespertilionidae > Cnephaeus > Cnephaeus nilssonii. The sequence continues at coordinate 114,254,585 of NC_137073.1, read as the reverse complement.
GACTGGATTTTCCTCCCGCTGCCACACCTCATTTCTAATTCCCTTTCAGCCAGGCCCACGGGACACGTCTGTGTACCTGCAGGTCTGCACATTCGTATTATTTCTCTATGAAAACTTCCTGGAAGTAGATCTGCTAGATCAAAGAGAATATTAAAGATGACAGGGTTTTTGTTGTTTTTTGTTAATCCTCACCTGAGGATTTTTTTTCCCGTTGATTTTTTTTTTTAGAGAGAGTGAAAGCGTGGGGGAGAGACAGAAACTTCGATGTGACAGAGATATATTGATTGGTTACCTCCTACACGCACCCTGATTGGGGCCGGGGGTCAAGCCTACAAGCTGGGTAGGTGCCCTTGTCCAAATCAAACCCAAAACCCTTCACTCCAGGGGCCAACATTCTAACCACGGAGCCACACCAGCCAGGGCACAGCTGACAGGTCTTTCTGTAGCCCATTGACAGGAGATAAGTGATCATGCTCTTATCTTTACTTTCTGCTCCTCCCCTCTCGGAGCAGAATGAACGGTACTTACACCTGGCAGCAAAACTTCTGGATGCGAAGGAGCAAGCAGCTGCCTGTAAACTGGAAAAAAACAAGCAAGGGCAAAAGGAAGCTCAAGAAAAAATAAGGAAATTCCAAAGAGGTAAACACTTTTAAGTTCTTTGATGTATAAATGTCTGTTCACTACTGGCCTGGCTGGGGTGGAGGTGGCTTCCCTTTCAGATGTCTGCTCTCTGCTAACGATTCACAGCTGGCTTGGCAAACATTTCTACCCCAGCCAGGGAGGGACTGTGGTAGGTGTTGCGGCCACACAGGCCCTGGCTGCTCACTCTGCTGCCGCAGCGTCGAGTCCGACACAGACAGGACATGAGCAAATCACTGTGTTCCTATAAAACTTCACACTTGGACACTGAAACATGAATTTATAGTTTTCATGTCACCAAATACATCTTCTCTTTATCTTTTCATCCCATTAAAAATAGAAAAATCTCCCTGGCCGGTTTGGTTCAGTGGATAGAGCGTCGGCCTGCAGACTCAAGGGTCCCAGGTTCGATTCTGATCAAGGGCACATGCCCGGGTTGTGGGCTCGATCCCCAGTAGGGGGTGTGCAGGAGGCAGCCGATCAATGATTTTCTCTCTCATCATGGATGTTTCTCTCTCCCTCTCCCTTCCTCTCTAAAGTGAATAAAAATATATTTAATAAAATAAAATAAAATTTAAAATATACATATTTATTTTACTTTATTTTATTAAATATATATATATTCCTCAGCTCAGAGGCCACGGGCTGGGTCTGGCCTGCAGCCACTGTTTGTGAATGTCTGATGTGCCTGCCATTGAACGCCACCTCCACTCAAGGAGGGAGCATACACTTCCACCAGCGCTTCTTTCTAATGCAGATTTCCCCAGGCTCCTATAGCTGTGAAACAGCTTATTTAAAAATGTTAGGACGCCCAGGTTCCTAGTAGGAAGTGTTGAACAGTCGGCTACAGGGACAAAGAGGGTTTTGTAAACCATCGTGCACAGTAGAAAGGCATAAGAAACAAATGCATGAAACTGAGCAGCTACCCCCTGGCAATGGGCAAGGAGACACCTGATTGGTGGTGTTGCCCTTCTATCAATCAGGGGCAAAGCAGATGTACAGTCCTTAGTTCATCCCAGCTTGATGCCTGTGTCGGTGGCCAGAGCTGTTTCATGCCTGAGGCACATTAAAAAAAAAAAACTGAGCAGCATGCGTTTTCTTGATAGAAATGGAAACTCTAGAAGACCATCCAGTATTCAATCCAGCCATAAAGATTTCACCTCAACAGAATGAGAGGAAAAAGCCTCCTGCCGCCACAGAAGGGGAAAGTGCTTTGAACTTGAATTTACTTGAAAAATCTACAGCTGCTACTGAAGAGGAGAAAGGTAAAAGGAAGAGGAAGTGTTCTGGGTGTATGTGTAACTAGTAAAATGTCAAGGAATATGTAATTAAATTCTGTACCTGCCCGGCCACTGCTCAGTGGTTAGAACACCAGCCCATGGACCCAAGAATCTCGGGTTTGATTCCTGGTCAAGGTTACAGGTTCAATCCCGGGCCCGTCGGGGGCAAGAATGGGAGGCAACCTATCGATATGTCTCTCTCGTGTCAATGTTTCTCTCTCTCTCCTCCCCTTCCCTTTGACTCTCTCTAAAAATCAGTGGAAAAAATATCCTCATTCCTAGGGTGAGGATTGAAAAAGAAAAAGAAATGACAATGATTTTGATAACTTACTTGTGTAGCATTTTGTAATTAGAAATGTTTGCTTCAGCCTCATCCCTCTGGTTTACCCTCCAAGCTCCTGCAGAGTTCTCTCTCCATCACACAGAGCTAAGTGGGATCCTGCTGAAAACCTTTAGTCAGTGGCAGGTGCAAACGCTTTGTCATGTCATTGCAACCCCTTTGCCATCTGCCACAGTCTCCTTCCACGTCGTGCCACGTCCAGCCACGTCCTTCTTACCAACACACGTTGTTGCCGGCTCCGCGGCTGTGCTCATCCTGCAGCCCCTACTTCGCCAACCTTTCCCTCGCTTCACAGCTCAACTCAGACCTCTCTCTCAGCCTCCCGGTTCCAGCCGTGCCCCAGGCGTGTGCAGTGGGTGCTTCTGAGGGCTTGGTGATTGCTGCTGGAGCCAGTCTTCTATTTATCAGTCTGTAATATCGTCAGTCACACCCACTACGTTCTCAGTTCTTTTAAGTATATACTCTTTCCACAAATATTTACTGAGTCCTTATTGTTGACACTGTCAGGTTCTATCTGGACAGTTGTTAACAAAATAACTAGTCTTCTCCAGCCAGCGTGGCTCAGTGGTTGAGCGTCGACCTATGAACCAGGAGGTCAGGGTTCGATTCCCAGTCAGGGCACCTGCCCGGGTTGCAGGCTCGCTCCCCAGTGTGGGGTGTGCAGGAGGCAGCCAATCAATGATTCTCTCATCGTTGTTTCTCTCTCCCTCCCTTCCTCTCTGAAATCAAGAAAATACATAAAAATAACAAATAACTAGTCTCTGCCCTCCTCAGGTGTCCAGTCTGTGAGGGAAGGGAAGCTTTAAGTACCTGGACAAGTGGGTAACTACAATGGTGATGTGAGCTATCACAGAAAGGAAGCGGCCTCTCATGATGGGGGGGCGAGGGGCCTGGTTTGGATGAGGAGCCCTCGCCCTGACCTGACGCCTGCTGACGAGCGGGCGATGCACCTGGGCAGCCGGGTGGAGGGGAGCTAGGCGCCGCCCTGCTCGGCAGAACACCCTGTGATGGGGATGCTCTGTGTCTGCCTCTCAGGGTGGGAGCTGCTGGCCAGACGTGAGGGCTGAGCCTTTGAACATGACTGGCACAACCGAGAAACTGAACTTGAAGTTTTAGTCATTTAAACGTGGCCACCTGTGGCCGCTGTATGGGCCCGGCGGGCTTAGAGCATTGGCGGACTTGACGGACAGCATATGAGCTGCCGTCAGCAGACCACGGAGCGTCTGGGGAGTGTGAACAACTTGTACTTTATACGTGGCATGAAGCCATGGAGGGCGTTGGCGGCAGCTGTTAAGCAGAGAAATGACATCTGATTTCTGTTTTTTCAAAAGATCATCCTTCCTGTGTGATAGTGTACTAAGCCATGGAATTCAGAGTATCCTAAAAAATTCATCACAGGGGTAGTACAAGAATGACTAAGTTACTCAAGGTAGTTTTTTTAACAATTCAGATTTCATTCATTCTCTCCATCATCAGGTTTCCGTACAGCCTTTCTCTGTGTCCTTTCTCCACCTATTTCCTTCTCAAAGTCTGTTTCCAAAAGTCAGAGGACTTTGGTCACTCGAGATTGCATACAGGCTGCAGCAAAAGTCAGTTTACGGTTGTGAGCACTCGAAACAGAGTTAATGAGTCTGTCGTAATAATCATAACCATCTCTTTCTCCACAGGAACCCCTGTAAACCTGCTATTGCCCACACTGTATCACCACTTTTAAAACCAATCTTTGTCTCTCATTTTAGAGAAAAAGAAAGAAGCTCACGATGTAAGAAATTTTGACTACACTGCTCGGAGCTGGACGGGAAAGTCGCCCAAACAGTTCCTCATCGACTGGGTCCGGAAGAATCTGCCCAAGAGTCCAAACCCTGCCTTTGAGAAAGTTCCCGTCGGTCGGTACTGGAAATGCAGGTGTGTGGTTTTGGTGACTGAATGAACGTTGGAAGAACTGAAGATGCAAGTCATCCTTGTTTCTTAGGAGTTAAGTCGACATTTAAGAAGCTCTCTAATTCCAAGCTCAGGTGATGGTGCTTATCAGTCTCAAGTACGGTCTTCTGTGGAAATAGGAAATTGAAACACTTAGTGTAAACTTAAGTTCAGTGTGAATGGAGCTCTGGCTGTTTGTACTTTGTCAGTTCTGTGGGAAGTTTCTTTGGCTTCTTTGCAGGGTGCGGGTGATCAGGTCTGAAGACGATGTGCTGGTGGTTTGCCCTACGATCCTGACGGAGGACGGCATGCAAGCGCAGCACCTGGGGGCCACCTTGGCTCTTTACCGCCTGGTGAAAGGGCAGGTGAGCAGAACAGCCGTGCCGGAACTTGTCTACATGAAACCATGTCTGCGTGTGCACGGCAGTGCGTGTTGAATTTTGGCCAGTTTTCTCTTTACTGACTGCTGCTTCTGACTCATCCTCGCTTCTGCTGATTCATCATTTTTACTTTCTCTCACCCCTAATCATAGCTAGGGCTTTCTCTTCTAGACCAGAGACTCTGAGACATTTGATGACCCAGATGTTCAGGCCAAGCTAATTTACAGAATAAAAGTCATTGTGCTGGGGGCGTGAATTAAGAATTGTTAAAGAGTTTCTCTTTAGTGTTACATTGTCTCTCAGCTTTAATGTGTTACAGACGTGGGTTCCGTACCACTTTTAAACTACCAGTTTCAGGAAAGGTTAAAGTAAAGCAGCACTGCAGGAAGCGCTTCTACGCTTTGGGGGGACTGTCCCCATTTCCTGTTCACAGTAGGTGTCATGTCTGTCTGCAGGGGAATGAGAGCCACTGAAGATTTCACACACTGAGTAAGTGCAGCTCCGAACAATAGTTCTTTCCACTTTCTGTCAGTGAAGTTCTTAATGCCTTTACTTCCCTTATTCTGCAAAATAAGGTTTCCGAGCTAAGTGTGATTGACGGAGGCGAGTGGGTGTTGTGGAGATGACCGTGAGCTCCCGGTAGCAGCGTTGGGGGGACGCAGCGCCACCTGTGGTTCACCTAAAGTGCTCCCCCTGTGGTGCCACACCGGCGGCATCTCAGCAGCTGTTAGAAACGCGTCCTTGGTCAGCTGTCTGTTCTGTAGCAGCTCTCAGAAGAAGTCAGACACATCTGCTCAGTGCTGACTGTGCTCCAGGAATAAGCACTTCACATGTATTAACTGAAGTTTACCTCGGAGTGGGCCAAAAGGGAGGTCGTAGACCCCCACTTACCAACGGAGAGACTGAGACACAGCGAGGTTAAGTCATCCGCCCAAGGTCACACTGCCAGGAAGTTCAGAAGCTTAGCTATGGCATGCTATTGATTCCTTTGCATCGTGTGCATGTGCACTTTGCATTAAAGTAGTAACTAACTAGTGTAAGAGACAAATTACATCTTAGGGGGAAGATAGTATCCTACGTCCTAACCTGCTGGGTTCTGGTCTCCATAGTTAGTGAAAGTAATGCTGCTGTTTCTTCTTACAGTCCGTTCACCAGTTACTTCCTCCAACCTACCGCGCGGTGTGGCTGGAGTGGAGTGATGCAGAAAAGAAAAAGGAAGAATTAAATAAAATGGAGACCAACAAGCCCCGGGACCTTTTTATCGCCAAACTTCTGAATAAAGTGAAGCAGCAGCTGCAGCTCCAGCAGCAGCAGCAGCATTCTGGGGACAAGAGAGAGCGCTCTGAAGACCCTGAGGAATCCTGGGAAGATTTGGTTTCTGAGGAGGATTTTTCTGCCCTGTCCTTGGAGTCGGGAAAGGCAGAGGATTTGGAGCCGGTTCGGAGCCTCTTCAGAAAGCTGCAGAGCACCCCCAAGTACCAGCGCCTCCTGAGGGAGAGGCAGCAGCTGCCTGTGTTCAGGCACAGGAGTGCCATCGTGGAAGCCCTGAAGAGGCACCGGGTGGTGGTGGTGGCCGGGGAAACGGGGAGCGGGAAGAGCACGCAGGTGCCGCACTTCCTCCTGGAGGACTTGCTTCTCAACGAGCCGGGGACGAGCAAGTGCAGCATCGTCTGCACCCAGCCCCGCCGAATCTCGGCCGTGAGCTTGGCCACGCGAGTGTGTGACGAATTGGGCTGCGACAGCGGACCTGGAGGAAGGGTAAGCTGTCCGCCGCCCTCGGGGAAGGGGGCGCTCGTGACGCGCCTTTGCCCTGGGGACCCCGTGGGCCCTGCTCCAGCTGAGTGTGCCTGCTGCTGCTCGGTCGCTGGCACATCTCAGGCCCCTGTCACGTCGGATGGATGTGACCCTGCCGCTCGCCATCACGTGGAGAGGGTTGTTAGTGATTCTGTCATTAGAATTCCCCTATCAGAGGGAAACATACTCAGTTTAACAACTGAATGTTCAAACATGTTACATACTAAACTGAACAGTCAAAGATTATAGACAAATACAGATCTGACTCTAGTAGCATATACCTCAAGTTTTTGCAGGTCTTTTCTGTGCGTGTATTCCTGAATGGATGTCTTTAATTATTTCCAATGAGCAAAAGGGAAAAATAATGTAGAAGAAAATTCTAGACTATTTTCAAACCTAAATTTAAGACAAAATAGGAAAAGTGCTTCAGTATCTATTGTGCATTTTGCCACGCCAGTGTACACAAAACTGGCCAACCCTACTAGAGTGACTGCTAAATACAGGAACCAGGAAGGCTGGTTAGAACCAAATATGAACCCCAAGTTTCCGTAACTCAGCTCAGTTCTAATTTGCATTGTTCTTCCTAGGGATGCTATTTAACATTTCCATCTCTGTCTCTAAGATAGGCACCCCTTCATTAAAAATTTTCATGTAGCAGATTGCTTGGGTTTCATGGCATGTAAGAGAAAAAAAGACAATTTGTCTTAAAAGGAACTTACACAAGGGAATGACAGACAAGGACTCAAATAAAACAGGGATGTCTGAGGAAGCGAGGAGGAGAATGTGGGGGGGACAGACGTGAGTGCGGGACCCGTCGGTCACCCCGTGTGACGTGGCTGCTGCTCCTGGCGGCAGCTTTTAGGGAATCTGACAGAAGAGCAGACCGGATGGGCAGGCAGCTCTAGCTTCTGTTCCTGCGTGCGTTCGATACTTTGCTCCCAGATAATTTAATAAGAAATGATCATAATCATGGCACTCGAGGCAGAACAGCTTTTTGTCTCAACACTTTGAAAACAACAAAGGTTTTGCTTGTTTAAAATGAACAAAACCAATGTCGCAGTTGTCTGAGCCCGAAGACCGTGGGAAAACAGTTTTGTGACCAGTCGCAGAGTTGATTGCCCTGAGGCCCCGTCTAGCAGCAGGTCAGCCTGTGCCTCCCTTCCCGCTCACCCCCGGCAGGCCCGGGGGGACTAACTCGCCTGTGTGCTCCCTCAGCACTCCTTGTGTGGCTATCAGATCCGGATGGAGTCTCGGGCCGGCGAGTCGACCCGGCTGCTCTATTGTACCACAGGGGTTTTGCTCAGGAAACTTCAAGATGACGGTCTCCTAACCAGTGTGTCTCACGTGATTGTAGATGAGGTGAGTATGTTCTGTAGTCGTGTTCACATAAATTCTAAACATTTTTTTATTAAAAAGATGCTATTTGTAATTAATACTAGCCAACATTTTCCTTGTGCATATAAATGCCAGACACTTTACATATAATTATTTCATTTTCTCTAACAAATGTCTTGTGTTGGTTTATTTAGTAAATACTGTACAACATTGGCTCCGTGCTAGATGCTTTTCTGAGGACTTTATATGTAAACCTGTTTAACCCTCCAGCTGCCCCATGTAGGTGTACTCTCCCTGTGTTACCATCCAGGAATCAGGCAGAGGTTAAACAGCTGTGCCAGGTCACACAGCATGGGTAGGGCATAAACATTTCTTCTTGGACAGCTGATAGAGACCCTGTGAGGTTCCTACTGATCCGACTCCCCTTTTTCTAGAAAGTGGACAGACTCTGTGTCTTGTGTTGGTGGCGACAGTACAGGGTTCTGTTAGTGACAGAGCTCCAGGAGTCACCTGGCCTCTAAGTGAAGATTGGAGATGCCCTAATCTCATCGCAGGCTTGCAGGCCATCTGCTAAGCTGGGGCCCCCGTGCCGCGGCTGGGGGTCACTCGGTGCTGACCTTCGCTGGCTCCGGTGTTAGCGGGTGACTGTTCCAGTTCTGAACATCTGTCTTGCAACACACAGCGTCTCTCCCTCCCATGTACTGACTGCGCTTCGGTGCTGGTTAGCTTTTCACCTTGAGTGTCTGGTTGATGTAGCCTCTTATTAGGCCTTATATGTGATTAATTTTTATTCCTTTTTACCAGGTTCATGAAAGAAGCGTCCAGTCCGACTTCTTACTGGTTATCCTGAAGGAGATTTTACAGAAGCGCTCTGATCTGCACTTGATCCTCATGAGTGCCACCGTCGACAGCGAGAAGTTCTCCACCTACTTCACACACTGCCCCATCCTCAGGATCTCGGGGCGAAGCTATCCTGTGGAGGTGAGTTGTCTGCAGCCTGCATGTGTGAACAGCAACCTCGTTCCCACCCGGGAGGACCCGGCAGACGGGCCCGAGGCTGAGACAGAGATGTTCCTAGGCGCTGCGAGTCTAGAGAGGGCCGCAGGGGGCCCGGGGGTCAGGTGGCTGCTGCCCTGACTCCGGAGGATCTGCTGAAAGACACACCTGAGAAACACAGACAAAACACACCTCATGCCCCCACTGTCACTTGCAGAGCGAGGTGGCTGCTGGGCAGTAAGGAGTCCCTTCCTCACCCACCTCTCAGATTTAGGGGGGCTCGAGGCTTCCTTGCTGCCTGTTCTTTCTCCATCTGTGCTCACGTGTGGAAAGAATACACCTCCTGGAATTTTTCCTGAGACTCCTAGGGACAGATGCACTGACACCAACGAAGTTCTTCATTCCCAAATAATATAGAAGAAAGTGTTTTTCATCATATTCTGAGTTCGCACTTAGTGCTATTCCCAGAGAACAACCCCCTGTGTCTCTTTAAAATGCTGTTTACTGAAATGACTTTGAGTTCACCGTTTACATGCTCTAACCTGTGCAGGTTTTTCATCTTGAAGATATAATAGAAGAAACAGGCTTTGTACTGGAGAAAGACTCAGAATATTGTCAGAAATTCCTGGAGGAGGAAGAAGAAATAACCATTAATGTTACAAGCAAAGCAGGGGAAATAAAAAAATACCAGGTAAAAAGAAAACTTTTTAATCCTCACCTGAGGATATATTTATTGATTTTAGAGAGAGAAAGAGAGAGAGAGAAACATTGATAGGTTACCTCTCATATGCGCCCCCAACTGGGGACCGAACCCTCAACCTCAGTATATTCCCTGACCAGGAATGGAACTCACAACCTCTTGCTGTATGGGAGGATGCTCAACCAAGTGAGCCACACTGGCCAGCAAAAGAACATTTTGAAAGACATCTGATAATGCTACCCAGAACATAACCTGCCATGAGAGCTTTAGAGAATTCCAGTATAATTTGGAATTCAATTTCAGTCAAGGGCAAATTAAAATTACACATATAATTTGGCACAGAGAATTCCAGTATAATTTGGTAGAAGAGGAACAGATATGATTAAAAGCAAAGTTTAAAGGCCATTTCTTCCATCTTTGTTTCATAGAGTCTAGTTTTTGGTTTATGTTATTTTGTCTTCTTCCACTGTTATGGGCCACATTGGAACACATAAAAAAATCAAGGACCCTAAAAGTCAGAGGTAACTTTTATTATCTCACAGCATGGACCCGTTACTGAGGAGCAAGTAGGTAATGATTTCACTGCTTTATCTGAACCCCAGGTGGTTAGGATGAGGCAGACTGGGTCCTGGCCGGCGGTTTCCTGGCAGCCCGGGTCCCGGCGTGAGCCCGGCGTGAGCCAGCCGAGCTCTGCAGTGGAGCTGCCCAGGGCGAGCACAGCTCTCCCTGGAGACTTGGTTTCAAACACATTGTTGGAAATGCCACAAAGCTCAGTGACCTGCATGTGGCCAGTGGTGCTGTTCCCTGTGTTTTCATCGTACCGTGATGTTTCCTGCATTGCCGTCTGAAGACAGCAGTTACTGTATCTCCATAAGCAGATGAGCCAAGAAAGCAAAAACGAACCTCTTCCCCCAAAGCTTCAGAGATAGAAATGAGAAACGAAAGAAAGACTCAGGAAATTAAAGGCATTCAAAAGAGATGACTGAACTCAGCAACCACCGTAAAGTCTAGAAAGAAGGAGACAGGTGTTCAGTATGATGGCAGCAATGAGAAAAAGGCGTATCTTTCTCCTTACAATAATACTTAATATTTTTGTCCTTTTTCTGATTGTGTTTCTTTTAGGAATACATCCCAGTGCAGACGGGAGCAGGTCCTGGCTTAAATCCCTTTTACCAGAAGTACAGCAGCCGCACGCAGCACGCTCTGCTCTACATGAACCCTCACAAGATCAACCTGGACCTCATCTTGGAACTTCTTGCGTATTTAGGTACATAAGGATTTCTCATGTGTCTCCATTTGTTTTGATAAAACTTCTTCCGTTAATGGAGGTATTTTATTAATATCTTACGTGCTGTTCCTTATCTTCTTATTTTGAATATTGCCTCTTTCAAAAATCACAGACAGAAGTCCCCAGTTCAGGACTATGGAAGGAGCGGTGCTGATCTTCTTGCCCGGCCTTGCCCACATTCAGCAGCTGTACGACCTGCTGTCGGCGGACAGGAGGTTTTCCTCTGCACGGTAACTGCAGATCTTGACTCCATTCCTGGTGGTTTTAAGATAGAAAATTGTTTCATGCAGTAAAGCTCCTGATCAGAGCTGAAACTGTCCATGGGAAGCAAGTGTGTTGTTAAAATCCCTATTACAGCATGTAATCTACAAAAACCTTGGGTACAGTCTCTACATTTAACATGATTAAGTGGAGGGAGTTCTGTTGGTGGGTAAGAATAGGATGCTGAAACCCCCCCCCCTCCCCAGCGCCTGGGTGTGCAGGACCCCTCACCCCCCTGCCCCCCCCCCCCCCCCCCCCCGCCACCAGGGCTGCGCTTTCTCGCCCACAAACAGTTACTGCTGCCGTCATGCTTTCCACAGCAACCTCAGGACACGCAAAAGTCCTGGGAACCCTGTACTCCACATAATTCATTCCCATTCAATGTTTTCTCTTTGATGACTACATGGGGTTTCATTGTGCCATTATCCAAACTTGTGTGTGTGTCTAAAATTTTCCTAGTAAAAAAGGTTAAAGTTGCTTCCAACGTGCAAATAAATTTTGTTATTCTTTGCAGTGTCTTCTAAAGAGAAACTCTTGCTAAGAACTGTGATTTTCCCTTTCAGCTATAAAGTGATAGCTCTGCACTCCATTCTCTCCACCCACGACCAGGCCGCAGCCTTCACACTCCCCCCTCCGGGAGTCAGGAAGGTAAAGTCCAGTCCGCACATGCGCGTGCCCTCCCTCGGAGGGGACTCCATGGAGGAGCTAGGGCGTCTCTCAGAGACAGTCCCTAATGTCAAGCACCTGACCGTGCGCGGCAGACTTCAGGCTCCGCAGCTTACCCCACGCAGACGTGAACCCAATGAAAATTAGGGTATTGGAACTCTTCCATCGTGTGTTACTGAAGGGACAGGACTGTCGGGAGGCATGGTGGTTGAATAACGGCATGGGTGTTGCCTGTGAGAAGAAATATCACTCGTTTCCCCCCAAGAGGCATCATGAGGGCTGTTGGTGTCAGGAGCTCTAGGAGTCCAGGGAGAATTCTTGGTTGTTTTCTAGGCTATTCCCCCGGGCTTTTTGTAACACGTAGACCACTAGGTTGAGGGAAGCTCGGCGTTTTCAGCGTGTCCTCTGGGACGGAGTGAAGAGAGGTGCACACGGAGTTTTCCAGATGTTGCCCCTCGGGAGGGAAAGCACAGGGTGGGGCTGTGGGGACACGGCTCCCGAGGAGCCTGGCTCTGCGGGGCCTGGCTCCGCCCTCAACTGCTCCGTGTCCGAGGCCTTCGCAGCGCACTGGGCGCGCTTCTCCCCTCAGCAGGACTGCGGCCGCGACCCTGGAGTGTCAGAGCCCAGGTAGAGAGCCTCGGTCCACCAGCTGCTCTGACCCAGTTTCCCATGGGGCGCGTGTCATTTATAAGAGGACTGGCTAGAATTCAGGGAAGAGGACTTCTGTAGAATAAAAATGTGTAACTGTAATGAGCAAACTGAGGTGGTGGGACTAATTATAATTAGAGCAAATTAAAATTACACAGTAACAGATTATGAATTTTTATAAAATGAAATTCCCTTTTTAAATTCATCCGTTCAGACTCTAAAGTAGTTGACATTATAGCACATTGCTGAAAGTTGTTACTAAATATTTGGCTTTTTGTTTGTTTTCAGATTGTTTTAGCAACAAATATTGCAGAGACAGGCATCACTATTCCAGATGTTGTATTTGTCATCGACACTGGAAGGACAAAAGAAAATAAGTAAGTTTGACTTTCCCAAATCCAAACACTTTTCACCAGAAAAGAGGGTGCGGCTCTTGAATTCTTAGGCGAAGTCACAGACTCATAGAGGATAAATCCAGATGTCCTAATGCTGCCAAAGCAAACTGGAGGAAACTTTAAAATGTCTGCGAGCCAATGTCAAATTTCATGTCACGGGTTTTCCCACAAGTAATATAACCATCAGATGTAACCATCAGTTTCCTCAGATATAAATGGGAAAATGAAAATCTCACGGTTAAAGTGCCGGGGTCAATGAGGGGCGCAAAAGCAACCTGTACTGACTCTTCATCAGACTCTTCGTGAGACGCTCAGCAGCCGGGGACTGTAAACACGGGTTAGAACGGTAGCACTGCTTGGAAATAGGTGTGACTGTCCAATACAAAGGGAGCCCGGGAGCCCTACCCGTTATGGCTCTGGATAGAGCGTCGGCCTGTGGACTTAAGGGTCCCGGGTTCAATTTCAGTCAAGGGCACATGCCCGGGTTGCGGGCTCGATCCCCAGTGGAGGGTGTGCAGGAGGCAGCCAATCAATGATTCCCTCTCATCATTGATTTTTCTATGTCTCTCTTCCTCTCCCTTCCTCTTTGAAATCAATAAAAATATATTTTAAGAGAGAGAGAGAGAGAGAGAGCCCTTGGCTTTTAAGCTTTAGAGGAAGTGTTTTCAGGGTTTACTTGTATCTGGTGAGAAGTAAGATAAATTATGTTCACAATGGCATTTCTCCAACTCTTTTCAAATAATTCTTGTGCATAATTAATAGACATTCCACTAAAAGAGAAAGTATTCCATAGTCAGATTGATTTGGGAAAGGGTAAATTAAGCAGGGTTTTCTCTTGTGTCGAGTTTTAATTTGGTAGTATGAGACTGAGTATGTGATGCTTGTTAAATTGTATAAGTATGAAACATAATTTGGAAAATATTGGTCCACAATGATAATGGACATTTTTTAGCCTATCTTCAACTTAATTTTAAGAGTCAAATATTTTGGCTTTGTCAGACTTTTAGTTAAGTCAGTCATGCACATCCATCTCCTCACCCACACGCATTTCTTTAGGTACCACGAGAGCAGCCAGATGAGCTCTCTGGTGGAGACCTTTGTCAGTAAGGCGAGCGCTCTGCAGCGCCAGGGCAGAGCCGGGCGGGTGCGCGACGGGTTCTGCTTCCGGATGTACACGCGAGAGAGGTACGTGCAGCCCAGCCCTGGGTGTGGAGACACGGGTCGGGGCAGCCGGCGTGGCCAAAGACGAGACGTGATTGCTGTGACTTTATTTTTCAGATTTGAAGGCTTTATGGAGTATTCCGTCCCTGAAATCCTCCGTGTGCCTCTGGAGGAACTATGTCTTCATATTATGGTAATCCCTCCGGAACGCAGATCCGTGTTGTACTCTTCACCGCCTTCTAGAAAAGAAATGAGGACCTAAACTTGCCTTCCTGTGTTACTCCAGATGTTCTGCTTAAGTGAACGGCCCCTCTCACCTTTTCATAGAGGCCCCTGTGCTTTCATTCTGCCACAGGCCCTCGTACCGTATGGATTAAATACAGTCTCACCCCTACACCAGTCATTCTCACCTGGGACAATGGGCTGTGTCCACAGATGTTTTTGGTTGTCAGCCTTGGGGGCGAGGGAGGCCATGCTGTGGGCATCTCGTGGGTAGAAGGTAGCGATGCTGCTGAACCGGCAGTGCACAGCACAGGCCCCTGAAACAAGTGACCTGGCCCAGAACAACAACAGGGCTCACATGGAGAAATCCTGACCTAAACCAGGGCTTCCTGGTCTGAAAGGTCTGTCATACCTTCAGATCTTAGGTTTTTTATTTAAAAATCAGGAATGAAGAAACTAAAAATGTGGACTGCAAGGTCTCTTCCACACTCCCACCCGTTAACTCGCACACACCACGCACCACGCACACGCGCGCACACACACACACACACAGCCAATTATTAAAAAAGAGGAGGGTATCCTTACTCAAACATTTATTCTCTTTGCTCAGAATTTCACGTAACTCACAGTTAGTTCCAGTCTGACCTCTTTGGCTCAGGTAAACTCTCATTTGTTTTCAATCTGTAGAAATGCAATCTGGGTTCCCCTGAAGATTTCCTCTCCAAAGCCTTAGACCCTCCTCAGCTCCAAGTCATCAGCAACGCAATGAATTTGCTCCGAAAAATTGGGGCTTGTGAACTGACGGAGCCTAAACTGACTCCCTTGGGCCAGCACCTCGCAGCTCTGCCCGTGAACGTCAAGATCGGCAAGATGCTCATCTTTGGCGCCATATTCGGCTGTCTGGACCCAGCGGTAAGGAAACGCCGCCGCTGCCCCTGCTGCTGCTGCTGCTTCACTTTCAGTCTCATTTTGGCAGAGAAATCATGAAGTTTGGAAATAATTTTTAATTTTTAATTGAATTATGAATATACTGACATTAAAATGCAGGAGGTCTGAATGATTAATGATAATTTTTAAAATGTTTTTATTGATTTTTAGAGAGAGGAATGGGGAGGGAGAGAGAGATAAAAACATCAACGAGAGAGAGCCATCGATCGGCTACCTCCTGCACATTCCCTACTGGGGATGGAGCCCGCAGCCCAGGCATGTGCCTGACCCGGAATCGAGCCGCTGGCCTCTTGGTACACGGGACAGTGCTCAACCAACTAAGCCACACTGACCAGGCTGATTGAGACTTTTTTAATATTTAACCTTACATGCAAGAAAATATATTGATCCATCTACTTACATATGCTATAGGTACGGCTTTATACATGGGTTTGGCTTGTCTAAACTTTTTCTATGAAACATCCCACTTGAAGTATTTATTTAATTGAATATGTAGTAGACCAGTGATTTTCAACCTTTTCCATCTCATGGCACATATAATTACTAAAATTCTGCGGCACACCCAAATATATTCTTTGCTGATCTGACAGAAAAATAGGTACGATGTTGATTTGTCCCCACCAGGTGCCTATTGTGTTGGCTGTTGTCATTTTTTTATTTGACAATCTGCGGGGAAAGGTCAGTGCCCTACGAACGTGCTAAACATTCTTGCGGTACGCCAGGTGAGAAGCGCTGTGTCCGCCAGTTCTTAGGGAGCTCTGACCCGTCAGACTTCCCTACGTAGAATCAGAAGCTGTCTTCCTCCCCGTCCTGGCCATGGCTCTGCTCTCGCTCTGCCGCGGCATCACTCTGTAGGTGCAAGTGCAGCCTGTGCCCGAGCACAGCGTTGCCAGCAGCTCCGTGCTCTCAGGTCGTGCCGAGGTGGCCAGGTTTGTGCCTGTGCTGGACTTTGGGCTCCCGTGTCTCCAGGCAATTTCAGCTCCAACTTCCTCCCGCTGCGGCCGCTCCTGGACAGCACACAGGCTGCGCTCCCAGCAGGGAGCTGACTTCTCTCGTTTCTCTCTAGCTCAGGGATGGGGACTCACCAGAATCGTGCTGAGGGCCCATAGCCGACCTGCAGGGCTCCAGCAAGCGGGTGGTGCTGTAGCCCAGTTATCCTAAAGTACAGGGCGGGGCAAAAGTAGGTTTACGGTTGTGAGCACGCAAAACACAGAGTTTATTCTTGTGTTATTTTTTATTGTATCATTTCCCATACCTGTATTTAAGGAGCACTGCGGGCAGTGGGCACTCCGCAGGCGTAAGTCGAGAAGTCTGAGCGTGATTCTGGGATTGCTTCTCACGGTGACAGACCACACGTCACCTGACCATTCCGTTTCTTTGACCTCTGATTCTGGTGACACTGCCTCCTGTCTCAGAGATTAAGTACAAGGACAGTGACTTTTTTAATGCCATAAAATGAGACAAAAGTCGCTAAAATGAAAGTGTGTGAGCGATTGTAGGATTGTAGAGCGTGAGAGCACTAACAGGACACATGCACCTCACGGAGTGGCTGTGAGATGTGCCCTTCACAGACCGCTGTCAGGCGCTCCCTGTGTGACTGCCGTCTGCTTTCTGGGTAGGCCACGCTAGCCGCAGTCATGACCGAGAAGTCTCCCTTCACCACGCCCATCGGCAGGAAAGATGAAGCGGACCTTGCGAAGTCAGCGTTGGCGACGGCCGATTCCGACCACCTGACCATCTACAATGCGTATCTAGGGTAAGAGCTACGCTGGGTGTTGTCGAGCCTGGGGCGATTTCCTTTCTAAAAATTTGCGTGTGACTTTCATTAAAAGGATTTAAATCCATCTCTAAAATTTTATTTTATTTTTAGTTATGTCACCCAGGTATAATTATGTCATAGATTGATAGTTTTATAATCCTTTCAAAAATTTAAGAACAATGTACTTTATTACATGTGTATTACCTTGTATTTGAAGTTAATTCACTGTTATGCATAAACAGAAAACAATGTCTTTTGGTCAAAATTCTTTTTATTTTTATTGATTTCAGAGAGGAAGGGAGAGGGAGAGAGAGACAGAAACATCAATGATGAGAATCATGGATCGGCTGCCTCCTGCACGCCCCCCACTGGGGATCAAACCCACAACCCGGGCCTGTGCCCTGACCGGGAATCGAACCCAGTGACCTTCTGGTCCATAGGTCAAGGCTCAACCACTGAGCCACGCCAGCCGGGCGGTCAAAATTCTTAAATACAGTTGTTGGCTCCTACAAGCAAGACTCCTCCTCTTAAATGGTTCTAGTTTAAAGACACTTTGATCAGTTCCTCTGACAGAGAGTTTGCAGGGAGAACACGTGCCCTGTGGTCATTTTGTTCTGAAGGTGGAAGAAGGCGCAGCAGGAAGGCGGCCCTCGCTCTGAAGTGGCTTATTGCCGGAGGAACTTCCTCAGCAGAACGTCCCTGCTCACCCTGGAGGTGAGTCCCCGCAGGTCTGGCTCAGGCCGTGGCTGACGGACCCTGTGTTTTGGGAGAAGAAATGCCTAAGCGAGTGCTGGGCACTCCCCGAGCCGTTCCTGGGTGCCCTGCGGCACCGGCTGTACCGGGAAACGAGGGTGAGTGCTGGCTGCTTCCCCTCCACCGGGCAGTTTCCATCTCGAGTCGATGCCCAGCATTCCCACGTGTGTCGGGGAGTGTGTCTCCATAAAGTCATGTGTCGGGGAGTGTGTCTCCATAGAAGTCAGGAGCCTGGTGGCTACAGGGATTCGTGTGCTCAGTCCTCTGGGTACTTTTTAACCAGACTGTCTCCTTTGGACAGTGAGGGGCGCCCCTTCAGGTTTCCCAGCAGGCTTTGTGCTTCCTTGTTTTGGGGACGACATGTGCTTTTTATGCTCCGGGCTAGGAAGCATTCACCTTCCTAAGAGCTCTGGTTCCTTTAAGGGAAATCTCACCCGTTCCTGCATGTCAGCAGCGCCCTGGCTGCAGCGTGGGGTGCTGTCCTTGGGGAGGCATCGGGGCAGCGTGTGCGGGGCCGCTGGTTGTGAGCAGGCCTGTCAGTCTGCTCTTGGGAAGGGCCTGGCGACTGTCCTGAGCAGCAGAGGCTCAGGCGGACTGTGGGAGGACAGAAAGGACGTGTGCAGTGAGTGAAAAACAGGTGGTCCTGACAGGCAGGGCTCCGCACGCTTACCTCTTTGTTCCTGGCGCTTGGGGAATGCTGTGTGGTGCAGGCGCCCGTAAAGGTATCAAGAAAGTAACCTGTGGGTCTGCCTCACCTGATCCGTTCTATGCTCATAGGGTAAAAGGTTACAAAACACTTTCTTCCCAGTAATCTGACCCGTTACTTTTTGTGACCTCACTGCGGGGGTGACAGCGGGGACTTCCCTCCATGGAATAAGCCTGTCCTCGCAGCAGAGAAAGGGGTCACTGAAGCCACAGCCCAGAGCCAGGCTGGGGACTCGGGGGCGGGAGCCCGCAGCACTCCCTAGTCTCGTCCACGCCTCAGCCTCCTTCCCCCAGGAGCCTTCCTTCACCGCCAGGGCTGCTGGGACAGCAGCTGTCTGTAGATCTTTCCTCCCTAGAAGCAAAGTCCCTTGGACCCAAACAGGAACCCTAAAGGAAATCCTAAATGTAACGTCACCGTTTAGTCACGCGTACCCTGTTTGCTTTGAAAAGTGCTCATCTTCCGTAGCATTTTAGCTGGCTGGCGCCATCAAAGGTAGGAGAAGATGGTAGGCCACAGTTTTAGGTGAAAGGAAGTTGCCATCCATAAACTTGATCGAGGTTCTTGGGGAAGGAGGTGAGGTTCCCAGAGACAGGAGGAGGGCCTGTGCAGTTAGGGCCGGACTCCTCTGGTTCTCCCTCCCGTTCTCTGTGTGGCCGTCCTCACGGGGACATCAGAGGGAGATCACGCACGAAGGGGACAGTCCCAGGCAGATATGCGTGTGTTTCATGACTCAGGTCCCAGGGTGGTGGTAACAGATGCCTCAGCAATGCTTGACTCTCCAGGATCGTTTTTTCTTCCTGCTTTAATTTGGGCTGCAGCAAACAAACCAGCATCTGGCATCTTCCCAGCTTTAATAG
The DNA here is from genome assembly GCF_951640355.1 of Cnephaeus nilssonii. Classification (NCBI taxonomy): domain Eukaryota; kingdom Metazoa; phylum Chordata; class Mammalia; order Chiroptera; family Vespertilionidae; genus Cnephaeus; species Cnephaeus nilssonii. The sequence goes on along the minus strand of NC_137073.1, from coordinate 114,235,537 downwards.
GAAACAGGAATGTAAGTTCCAAGGTTATTTGGCAGTGTCTCTATTTTAATCAGGTCTGATCTCGTCTCCTTTCCACCGAAACCGATCTAGGACGTGAAGCAGGAGCTGATCAAGCTGGTGAAGGCAGCAGGGTTTTCGGCGTCCACCGCCTCTAACGGCTGGGAAGGAAGCAAGGCCACCCAGACCCTGTCCTTCCCAGAAGTCGCCCTCCTGAAGGCCGTGCTGGCCGCGGGGCTCTCGGACAGCGTGGGCAAGATCCTCTGCGCCAAGTCCGTGGACATCACCGAGAAGCTGGCCTGCGTGGTGGAGACGGCCCAGGGCAAGGCGCAGGTGCACCCGTCCTCCGTGAACCGGGACCTGCAGACCTACGGGTGGCTCCTATACCAGGAGAAGGTGGGTGCTCGTTCCTAAACGCCAGCATGCAGGGTGCTGTGCTGGAGTCACTCGGAACAAGTTAGGGTGCCAGCAGGTGTGATATTGGGTTCTCACATCGAGCTGTTGATTTCTTAGTCATTAATGAAAGAAAACATCAAGGCTCTACGTGATCATCATCTTTTCTACTTGAAATAAAGACAAGAGCAAAGCTTGTTCAAGAAGAAGGATCCAGAATTTCAAGTGCTGGCTTAAACAACTCCCAACATACCATCGGCCTTACATGTAAAATGATGGCATTCGCTGAACATTGAAACTTAATCATAATTTTATTTTTGCATTATTAATTGTTTGATAGCATTAGCCTTATAAAATTGCTCGCTGGTAGTTTCATTTATTCAAGGCACACAGCTGGAGCAAAGGTAGGGTTACAGTTTGAATGGAAAACACTACAATGAGTAATAAGAACACAAGAATAAGCCCTGTGATTCGCCTACGCACAACTGTAGACCTACTTTTGCCTGCCCTGTATAACTCGGCCTTACAGGTAATGGTTAAAATGTCTTTAAGGGGCTAAGTGCACAGGTGGTGATGGCGATGACTATACAGTTGGCAAATTACGCTCATGAGAATGTGAACATGTAGCTTTATAAAACTTACACCTGAAAACGTGTCCCACGTGGCAGAAAAGGCTCATGGGAAGCAGGTGCATCGATTCCTGGCTTGAGCTGTGACACTCGCCTTCCTCCCGGCAGGTCAGGTATGCCCGCGTGTACCTGAGGGAGACCACGCTGATCAGCCCCTTCCCCGTGCTGCTCTTCGGGGGCGACATCGAGGTGCAGCACCGCGAGCGGCTCCTCTCCGTGGACGGCTGGATCCACTTCCAGGTACGCCCCCGCGATGCGCTGCTCACCCTCCGGTCCTCTTCTGGGCCATTGAGGTGGATTTCTTTTTTAAGTTTTGGCATTTTCCCTATGATTTGACTTAGATTATTTTATCCTGTCTGTATGGCTTTAAATCTGTGACGTTTGAAAATCAGGTTCCGTTGCCATCACAGACTGCGCGTGTCATCAGTGACGATGACAGTGGCGGGCTGTGCGCATCACTGGTTACCTTTACGTGGATGAGCCTGGGAGCTCACCTCCTCGCCGTGCCAGTCCGTCCCCTTCCTGAGGACCGCACTGGAGCTCGGAGAAGCTCAGTGACTGCCCTGGGGGGCACGATGGTGCCGTAGAGAAGGTTTAGGCCGGAGCCCTGGTCCTCGGCCGCACGCTCCTCCCACTGCATTGTACCCCCTGGGAAAAGACAGTGCAGAGCTTTCACTGCGGGGGGTTACCAATGCCACCAGCAGTAGGTTACTTCGCTGTGACCCCGTCAACATTGACCAGTGTAAATGAAGTTACCTTCTCCGTCTGTGCCAGGCAGTGTTTGTCTGAGACTGGAGAGACCAGTACGTGTTAATGCAGCCCAGGGAGGGTGTGCAGTGTTCGCCGAGGCCGAGGCGGGGGATGTCCTGCCGCGGGACCCTGGTGACAGCAGCGCAGCTGTGTGCTCACCGCCATCACTGAATAGTGCCCTCAACAGCGAGTGAACCTTGATGGTTTGCAAACTGTGCCTCACTCAGTAAAGCAGTTTTTAAAAAAATTCCCGTCAAGTTTATGGATACTTAACAAGGAAACTGAAGTTTGCCTAGGTTAGCCACAGGAAGTAGTTGCCTGTGTTTTCCCCATGATGCTCTCTGGTAAAGTCAGGATGTGCTGAGCAGAGCGGAAGGTATACGTGCTTATCTTGATTTATGTAGACACATTCACGCTCCCGGGATTAACTCTGTCCAATTTATCACTTCCTCTCAACAGGCCCCTGTAAAGATAGCCGTCATTTTCAAGCAGCTGAGAGTTCTCATTGATTCAGTTCTAAGAAAAAAGCTGGAAAATCCTAAGATGTCCCTTGAAAGTAAGTGTTTGATTTAACGTAGGTAGGAAACGGTGTACTTTTAAGTAATGGCATGCACGGGGTGGCACGTTGAAGTCTTAAATTCCAGGTGATTAAAAATTGTTCAATAAAATTTATTTAATGCTGAATTCCATCTGACTCATCAGCAGTTGTTCAAACCTACTTATTCTCTGGGTAACGATTCCCCTTGTATCACGTGAGCTGTTTTTTATGCCTCTGAACCCCCAGAACCTCTCCCCAGGAACCTCACTGGCAGGCCCTGGGCCCCGTTATCAGAATTCCTGCTGCATCCATCGACCCCAGCGCCTTCTCGTATTGAAGCGCCTAGTATAACAGAGAATTTCAGTCTGCGCCCGATCACTGTAGCTGTCTGGAGAGTGGTTGGGAGTCTTGGAAGTCACAGCATCAGAGCAGCTGCTGGGAGAGCAGCTGTTAACAAAACCTCCTTAGCAAATAACGGGGCCGCTGTTGTCTGTCTCCTTCGCTGGAATGTGGATCCTCGTGTGGCGAGTCTGTCAGGTCCCATTGACACCTCTGTGGGGCTTCCCTGTGAACGTGCCATGTCCTGGGATAAACAGGAGCCACGGCCGCCCTCTGGCTCCTCCACATGGGAGCTTCCACGCTGAGCCGGGGAGCAGCTGGCGGCCTGGTCGTGGGGATCTGTGCGTGGAGCTTCCACGCTGAGCCGGGGAACACAGGGAACAGCTAGCGGCCTGGTCGTGGGGATCTGTGCGTGGAGCTTCCACGCTGAGCCGGGGAGCAGCTGGCGGCCTGGTCGTGGGGATCGGTGCGTCCGTAGCTCCTCATGAAGGACTGACAGTGCATCGCCTCCTCCGGCCTCGCCTCCTTCTGTCCAGGCAGAAGCACCGCAGTAAGGAAAGTGCTCGTGGGCGACAGGACGTGGTGTCTCGGTTACAGTGACTATTGCTGGTGTTGGTTTTGTATTCTAATGTAAAGGCGTTTTTAACGAGGGACACCTGTGGTTTACCTGTGGCTACATTAGAAAACTAGCCAGTGATGAATTTGCTCATGGTTTTTTTCTCCCACTCAGATGACAAGATTCTACAGATCATTACGGAATTGATAAAAACAGAGAATAACTGAAACGGAAGTTCATGGTTAACTGCTTTAAATGTCAGATGAAGACCCAGTCGTGAAGTGATGTGAACACGGATCGTCCCGTGAGGTCTTCAGGACGTAGACCGCGGTGCTCGCCACGACAGAGGTGGCGGGAGAAGCACAGCCTTTACACGCGTAATTTTCTAGTTCCTTTTTCATGACAGTTCTTCCTGGTGTATTTGCCACGACATTTACAATAAACCCTTTGGTGCCACCCCTGTCTCCCACACCATGTGTGCCTTTCGGGCAGGGCCGTGTCTGCAGTGTGTGTGCCTCAGTGATGACCATCCCTGGGTCCCCACGCATCCTCCCTCAGTCACTGCCGCCTGGAGTGTTTAGACTTCTTGACCCCGTAGAGAAAATGAGCTCCACGCCAGCTGGCAGCAAATCCCAGAAGGAACAACGGGAGAAGTGGGTGTTTAAGATTCGACACTCAAAATAAAGCTGAAGAAAGGCACTGTTCATGGACACCAGCGGGTCCAAACTCGCAAGTAGTGGTGCTGCTGGGACTGCCTCTTGCACGCCCCCTACTGGGCATCGGATGACTAGGAGTCGCACTGGAGACCTCTCCGTGTACAGGTGACACCCAGCCAACGAGCCACACGGCCAGGGCCCAGGGGCTTTCACACATCTGCACGAGCTGGTCTCTGCTGGGGGCACTGCTGCTGCTCTTACCAAACAGCCTCCCTCCTGACCACACGCCCCGTTCTGAAGCACATCGCCCCATGAATGCCGCAGACTGCACAGGACGCCGTCAGCGTGGACCGTCAGGACCACCTGCTTCCTGTCTTCCCCGCAGATCACCTGCTGCTCGCAACACACTGACGTGCAGGAGCACAGTGTGGCCCACAGGCACTCGGTAAGGCCTGCCGGATGAACACGGGGGTGGGAGAGGAGGAAGATCACGACAGATAGACCACTGGGTTAGTGAGCAGCTCAGCCTCTGGGAGCAGTTTGAACCGGGTGTCAGGAGGGACACTGTCAGGTCCCACAGCCACCCACACACTCAGCGATTCGCTGGAGGACGAGAGAGGATCCACCACAGGACCACGAGGGAGAAGCCACGGCACGTGGAGCTGAGGAACCCCGCAGAGGCTCCACATGCAGTGTCTGCCCGGGAAGCCCGCCTCGGGCTCAAAGACCAAAGCCGTAGCTCTGGGAATTCCAGACCCCAGAGGAAAGGAAACGTTCAGTGCCCCAAGCAGGCAGAAGAGGCACCTGAAAACTAGGGGCGCCTCCAGAGCAAGTTCCCGCTCCCACCCAGAGCCCACCCACGAGCAGGCCTTCGGAGCCGGCACCTGAGGCCTGCTGGTTGCCTCCCTGCAGTCACACAGCCTGACTGGCAGGGAGTGAATAAAAACACAAAGGTGGGCACCAGGTAGCGTGCCAGTTACAGACGTGATGAAGAAACAACAGGTTGGAAATAGGCGTTTCAGGATGGCAAGACCCTCGCTCATTTGCAGACAGAAGAGAAATAGCAGAGAGTGAGGACCACATCAGCCAGCCCCTAACCCTGACCCCACCAAGGACTGCAGGAGAAGATAGGCGCCAGCCCGGAAAGGCTCTGAGGCTTTCCCGGCCACACTGAGTGCCGTGGGGAGGCAGCAGATAAGGTGGAGAGAGGGTGCTTTTTGCATTCATGTGACCATGGGCTCTTGGAATGAAAGAGACCGTCCCATTGAAATGGTTGACTAAACATGCTTACCTAGGCAAACGGGGCCAGAACAGAGGCCATGGGCCAGGCAGATGGAGAGGCTGAGGTCTAACACCAAAGTCATGCATGTTGCTGTATGTTCTTTGCTTCCCCTCCCCTCATTGTTCTCTCTGATTTGGGTTTGACAGTCTCTGTTGATCTGTCTTGGCGTTCACTAGTGCTGTCTTCTGCTAGAACCAGGCTGCTGTTGAAGCCATCCAGTGAGTGCTATTTTCAGGTGTTACGGTTTTCAATGACATGCTCATTTGATTATTTTTTATAGATTTCAATTCTCTGATGCAGTTCTTCTTTTTGTCCATTTTACCCACCTTGCCCTGTATTTTCTTTAACATACTTACAATTATTTTTTTTTAAATATATGTCATTGATTTTTTACAGAGAGGAAGGGAGAGGGATACAGAGTTAGAAACATTGATCAGCTGTCTTCTGCACACCCTACTGGATATGTACCTGCAACCAAGGCACATGCCCCTGACCGGAATCGAACCTGGGACCCTTGAGTCCGCAGGCCGACGCTCTATCCACTGAGCCAAACCGGTTAGGGCTACTTACAATTATTTTAAAGTCCTCGTCTGCTAACCAATAACTGATTCACAACAAACTGAGCACACGTATTCTTCCCAAAAGGAGACCTCTCTCTGCTTGAACAGAGCAGAACTGCAGCAGCGCACCACGCTGAGCACGTCACTTCCTTGTCGAACCCTCAGGAGTACCTCACAGGACACTTACCCACGTCTCCAACAGCGAGGAAAGCAGGCGTGTGGAGTCAGGGAGCGTGCTCAAGCTTATGGAGCTTGGGTGCTCTAAAGCCAGGATTCGAACCCAAGGAGTTTGGCTCCAGAGCTGAGGGTCCTGTGATCACACGACACCACCTGTGGCAGGCAGACTGCCACAGGTGTGTGCGCCTGGAGAGGAAGTGTGTGTGGAGGGGGCGGGGAGGAGCCATGGTCTTGAGTGTGTCTGCTGAACCCTTGATGAACTTGGCAAAGCAGCAGGTAGGCAGGTAACAAAGATGGCCTTCCCCAGGTGTGGATTCGGGTGGACATTTAGACATGTAAGTCAGATGTCTGCTTTAAAAAGGTGCTGAAAATTCCTGTCCTTTGTTTTACTAAATACCAGCAAAACTAGTCTGACTTCAAGTACCTTAAACATTTCTCGATTTAGGCACTTAAATACATACATAGAAAATTCAGTCTTAAGTAAATAGTTTTCAGTGGCAATCAAACCCGAGTTTAAGGATCATGTGAGGCGCTAACAAAGTTGTCCACATCTAGGTAGCAACCTACTCGCTTTGTTTGATAGAAAAGGTGCTGTCCGCAAGCGCATTCTTCCTGCTTCACGCCCGCTGGTTGCTTTCGGCTGAAACGGAAGTGCCAAACTGGAAAAGAACAAAACAAAAAGCAAGGCAACTTTGGTTCCATGATATTAACTCCTGGCAGGTTTCATAACCCGCACCTGACATGAAGCAGGGCCGGGGCTAAGCAGCTTTCAGTAGAGAAGCCTGGGTTTAATGAGGTTTGACATTTTTTAAGTGTTTTAGGTTTACCTACTGCCTTTAAGGTGCATTGGGCCCAGGTCCCAGAGAGATTAGAAAACAGGAATTAATTTTAAAGACCTTTCGTAGGGCAAATAAAAAGCCTTAACTTGGGCCGCGTTGTTCATGCCACAAGTACTGCACCCAGACGGCCTCCAGTCCTGCCCCCTCCACCCCATTTCCCGCTGGTCAGCCACAGGGATCTTGAAAAACAAAGGACAGATCAGCTCTCCCCTGGGGTCTGGCCTCCTCCGTGGCTTCGGGGTAAGTCCAGACATTTACTGTAGCTAACAAGGCTCTGCGATCTTGGGGTTTCAGGACTTGCACAGTGAGAGCCGGCTGGCTAAGTGAACCCAGTTCTGCCCTTTACTGCCTGCATGCCCTTGGGCAAATTACTTGTCCTCTCTAAGCCTCAGTTTCCTCTTCTGTAAAATGGGGACAATATAGAATCAATCTCATAGCATAGTTTGTAGATTCAATGAGTCCAATACACATAAAGAGCATAACAGTACCGGCACACAGTAAGCTGTATGAGGATTAGCTATTATCTCCCTACTTCCTTCCCCTCCCCTCCCAAGGCCCGTGTTCAGGTTAGGCTGCAGGACCCATGCTTCCAGACCCTCCCACATCCCCTTCCTCTACCAGAAAACTCCCACCAGATCCTCCTCTTCTTTCCATCCCACCCTCTGTGTTAGCGTAACCTGCACCGCGCTGGGAACCCTACCCCGTCCGGGCCAGCGGCTCTACCAGGCTCCGAGGGCACCGGGTGGGGCTGCCACGTGCCAGGAGGCCCAGTTACGTTCGAATGTCAGCTACACAACAGAGACTCTGGGTGTAAGTATGCCCCAGGCCGTATTTGAATTTCAGAAAAACGTAATTTTAGTACAAATGTGTCCCATGCAGTATTTGAGACATACTAAACGTTTGTTCTCAATGGCTCACTTGAGTTAACAGGTGTCCTGTATTTTATGTCAACCCTACACCGAGGAGGTCCTCTATCACAATCCTCACCGCCCTTTAATCATTGAAAACATGGAGCGGTCTGCCTCCCCACTGGGCTGGCCGCTCTGAGGCAGGGCCACGCGGCCTTGAAGGCTGTTTCGCACCCGCCCGAGTGGTCATCTTGTTGCTGCTGAAAGGTCTTACCTTCAGTTTGTGAAAACGAAACATCTGCGAAGCGCAACAAAGCAAAGAGCATATAACCAGCGTCTCTGTCCTGGAAGACAGCTCCTGTGGGGGTTAACTCCAGCCACAAGCACACTCTGGGGGAGCAAGGCCTTTCCCACAAGGTCCCCCCAGCCTCCCCCACAGGTGGCGACAACGATGGCACGCTGTGCTGTGTGGGCTCTCGCTCTTCAGGGGGAGCAGTGCCCACCACCCAAGGACAGCTTTAGTGACCCCCCCCCCCCATTTCACATTCACCAGGACTGCGCTTACACCCACAGCAGGCAGGCAGCACTGGTCTCAGGCGAGTACTAACACCTGCATTGGACAGGGAGCGCCCCCCCCCAAGGCCCCGTGGGGGGTCAGTGCTTCTTCCCACTGTCCCGCTTGGCCACCCGCCGTGGGAAAGTCAGAATCCCGGGTTCTCCTCCTCAGCAGACCTCCTCACAGATTTAAGGGTGCCTCCCTCCCAGGTTCCCCACAACAGCCTGAGAGGAGGGAGCCGGGGCAGCTGTGTGAAATACAGGCGATTCTTAGCTCCTCTCGTTACAATCCACTCGGTCAGAGCCCGAGGTGGTCCTTTTTCTTTCAGCTGCCTCTCCAGAAGGTACCACCTCAAGCCACTACATGGGGGGGGGCGGGGGCAGAGATTTACACTTGGATTACAACTGGCAGCCTTTTTTCTGGGAGGGGTGAGGAAGGCCCAGCGGCTCCTGGAGGCCCCTGCGGGTGGGCTCTCTGCCTGGGACACGCCTGTAAGGCTCCCAGGTGCTACTTGGGCCGCCAGAGCCCGTCTCCCAAAGGGTCCAATTTCTCCCAGGCCGGGAAGCGGCGGACCAAGCCAGCGGGGCCCAGGGAACCGGGGGGGGGGGGGGGGGGGCAGTGGTCCCTCTGGCACCGGACGCCCGGGGCCCCCACCCCTGCAGCTCTGAGCCCCTGCGCTTCTGCAGGGCGGGTCGCTTCCTCCGAGGAGCCGGCCCCTCCGCAGGCTCCGGACGGGAAGCAGGAGGAGCCAGGAAAGGCCGGCCGGGGAGGAGGTGCCGGCCACCCGGTGAAGCGGGGATGCCGCCCTCGGGCCATGCTGTTTCTCGACCGCTGCGCCCCCGGGCGCGGGGCGCAAAGTGCGGAGACCGCTGCCCGAGGCTCCGAGGCTGGACCGGCCGCCAGACCAGCAGAGCCGGCGCCGGCGCGGACCAGGCTACGCGGGTCCTGCCTTCACCGAACCAGCGCCGCGGATCGGAACTGCGGGCCCTGCTCCCGCGGTTCCTGCAGAAAACTCCCGCCGACGGCCTGTCGCCGCTCCACGTGCGGGGCTCCTGGGCGGAGCTTACCAACCCCACCGGGAGCCGACCCCCGGGAAGGGCCAGACCCGGGCCCGGAGGGAGGTGCCCTGGACCACCCCGTCTCGGAGCCGCTCCGCGGGACGCGGCGCTCACCTGGCGCTCCGCTCCGCCTCCGCTCCCGCCCCTGCCGGCGCCTCCGGCCGCGACCCCGCTGGTTGCCCGGGTAACGCGGGACGCGCGGGCAGGTGCGCGGCGCGGCGGCTCCTCCTCCTCGGCTCCCGGGCGGCGCTGGCGGTCGTTTGGCCGGGAAAGCCCGGCTCCCGGCCGCGGGCCCAGCCAGTGAGGGGCGGGGGGCGTGGCGGAGGGAGGCGCGGGCCGTACTTAGGGCCTCGCCGCCCCGCGGCCCCGGCTTCTGCTCGCTCCCTCCCGCGCCTCCTGCCCGCCGCGGCCCGAGAGCAGCGGGCGGCCCCGGCCGCAGCATGGTGACCCCGTGCCCCGCCAGCCCCGCCGCCGGGGCGGGGAGAGGGGACAAGGACCGGTACCCGGGCGCCCCGGTGAAGAAGCTCGGGCGCCCGCGCCTTCGGAGGAAGCAGCCCCTGCGCCCACGCTCACCCCCCGGCGACTCGGGCGTCGGCGACCTGTCCGCGTCCCCCCGCTCCGGCTCCGACGGCGCAGGCAGCCCCGCGGCGCCCCGGGCGCGAGGCCTGGCCCCGCAGCCGGTGCAGCTGGACCTGCGGACCTTCCGCGACTACGGGCAGAGCTGCTACGCCTTCCGCAGGGCGCGCGAGAGTCACTTCCACGCGCGGGAGGCGCTGGCGCGGCAGCCGCAGGTGAGCGTCGGTGGAGCCCTCCGCGGGCCTGGCCCCCGCCAACCGGGTCCTCCCCCAGCCGGCCCCGCCCCGCCCCGCCCGTCCCAGGGAAGGGGCCGCAGTGACTGCGGAGCGCAGGGGCCGAGCCGGCTCCGGGCACCCGCTCGGTCTCCATCTGGGTGGCGGGCGCAGAGGGGCAGCGGAATGAAGACCGTGCGCAGGTGGGGTCGGCCGGCTCCGGCCCCGGCGAGCTGCTCGCCAATCCCGACGGAGCCGTTTCTTCAGCTGCGAGGCGGGGGCCGGGCCGCACGGAGTGCCGAGCGGCGGCGCGGCACCTGCTGCTCCCGGCACAGCGCCGGGCGGGTCCGGGCGCCCAGCCGACCCTTTTCGCAGCGGCTCCGCCCGCACCTCCCAGTTCACACGCATTTAGCTCGTTCCTCGTCCTCCTGGGGGACGGGAGCCCCCGGGCTCCTCGGCTCGGCCCCTCCCCAGCCCCTCTCCGCCCCAGCTCAGCCCCTGCCTCCCCTCCCGGCAGGTCACCGCGGAGTCGCGCTGCAAGCTGCTCAGCTGGCTGATCCCCGTGCACCGCCGTTTCGGCCTCTCCTTCGAGTCGCTGTGCCTGGCGGTGAACACCCTGGACCGCTTCCTCGCCACCACGCCGGTGGCTGCCGACTGCTTCCAGCTGCTCGGGGTCACGTCCCTGCTCATCGCTTGCAAACAGGTACCTGCCCGCGGGGTCTGGGGCCGCCCGGCTCTGGGCTCTCTCCGGCGCGCACGGCAGACGTCGGCGCACGGTACACCCCACGGCCCTGGCTCCGCCCCCCGCCCCGCCCCCCAGAGCTGGGCTGCGCGCGTCCCCGCGGCTCGTGCACTTGCAGCCCCTTCCGCTTCCTCGCCCGTCTCTCGGCGGGACGTGGTTAGAGAAGGCCTTGGGCGCACGGCCAGGTGACCCAGGTGGAAGTCACGGCCATCCCGCACAAGGGAGGGGCCCGGTTTCCCCCGGGTGGAGGCTGGGGTGCGGCGGGGGCTGAGCGGCCTGTGCTGCAGGTGGAGGTGCACCCGCCGCGCGTGGAGCAGCTCCTGGGCCTGTGCGGCGGCGCCTTCTCGCGGCAGCAGCTCTGCAACCTGGAGCGCATCGTGCTGCACAAGCTGGGCTTCAGCCTGGGCGCGCCCACCCTCAGCTTCTTCCTGGAGCACTTCACGCACGCGCGCGTGGACGCCGGCCAGGCCCCGGTCTCGCACGCGCTGGAGGCGCAGGCGCTGGCGCGCGCGGTGGCCGAGCTGAGCCTGGCCGACTACGCCTTCAGCGGCTACGCCCCCTCCCTGCTGGCCATCTGCTGCCTGGCGCTGGCCGACCGGCTGCTGGGGCTCCCGCGCCCCGTGGACCTGCGCCTGGGCGGGCACCCCGAGCCCGAGCTGCAGGACTGCCTGGCCCAGCTGCGGCTCCTGGTGGCCATCAACGGCGCGCCCCTGGCCCACGTGCTGCGCCTCCAGGCCTGCGACCGGAGCAGCCTGTCCCGGAGCCCCGGCTGGGAGTGAGGGCGCCTTGGCCGCCTGGCCGCCCTGGCGGGGCCGCGGCCTCTGCGGTGAGAGCGGGCGGCACTGGCCCACGGAGTGGGCGGCTGGAAACTGGGGGATCCTCATGGTTGTGTCTGGTTGTGTATTTATTTTACTGAGCGCCCGGGGGGCGCCTCTCCCCAATAAACAGGCTGTCTGGCTGACTGGCTCTGTCCGGGTTTGTCTGAATGTCCCTCTGACACGATCTGGTCCCGGAGGATGGCGAAGGCCGGGGCAACAGGCAGCAATCGCGGGTCCTCCCCCTCTAGCTCCATGCCGCTGGCATCTCTATCAGCGCCAGGTCAGCCTGGCGGGGGCTCGGTTGGTGGAGCGTCCCCCTTACACCAGGTGCTGGCCGGTTCCTGGCCGGGGCACATACCTGGGTTGCAGTCCCTTGTGAGGCAACCCCTGGCTGTTTCTCACGTCGATGTTCCTCCCTCCCTCCCTCCCGCTCCCAAAAATCAATAAGAACCCCACCAGGTCCCGGAGGTCCAGGTGACCTGGTTCCGGTTACAAGGTGAGTCAGTCACTTGTAGGCAGGGATCCTGTGACACCTCCCCCCCACCGCCAGCCCTTCTGTCCCAGAACGAGGATGGCTCACCCCGGAGGTGCGGAGGGTGTGGGGGGTGCGGCAGCCTGGAACCTGCAGCCGCCCCTGCTGCCTAGACGGAGAGGGGGTGGAAGCCTTGGGACTGGGTAGGCCTTCGGCACAGGGAGGGAGCGCTCCCCGCCCCTCACAGGGGCTGGAAATCGGGGCTTTGCAGGGCAGGGATGGCCACCACAACCCAGCCTGCTACCTGCAAGCACCCGGTCCCAGCCGGGCTTCTCTCACACCTGCTCCTCCAACGGGCATCGTGGTAACCATGGCTACCCTGGGTGCTTAGGGTCAGGCAGTGTGCTCAGCATGCCTCATTTCAGCCCAATCCTAGGAGGCCGCGGCTCTCCTTTTCAGAGAGGGACCCTGGCTGCGAGAGGTGAGGAGGAGGCAGGTGCTCCGCATCCAGGCCCCTCAGCCACCTGCTCAGCTCCCCACCACAGGCCTCTGCAAGGGGCGTGGCTGCACGCTTCTCTAACAGGCTGTTGAAAGCCACGTGGGATGGCTGTGAGGGCGTTAGTGCAATGGTTGGCAAACTGCAGCTGGAGAGCCACATGCGGCTGTTTGGCCCCTTGAGTGTGGCTCTTCCACAAAATACCACGGCCTGGCCGAGTCTATGTTGAAGAAGTGGCGTTAGAAGAAGTTTAAGTTTAAAAAATTTGGCTCTCAAAAGAAATTTCAATCGTTGTACTGTTGATATTTGGCTCTGTGGACTGATGAGTTTGCTGACCGCTGAGTTAGTGTAAAGCACCAATTAAACAAGTGGGGACTGGGGTCCATTGGCTGGGTGACCTTAAGCAAGTCTCGTCACTAGGTCTAAGTATCTTCTGTGAAAAGGGGGAACAGAAGCACTTACCTGCAGGCAGAGGTCGGAGGTCGGAGGTCGGCGTTCAATGAGAAGTCCCATGCAAATCCCCGGCAGGGGCCCAGCACACAGCAAGCCTCCTGGGAGGCTGGCAGCCTGCACAGTGAACGGAGGGGATCACACCGAGATAAAGCAGGTGCAGGAAAACGTTACCAACGGAGGTGAACACACTGCTGTTCGTGATACTGTTTATTCAGATTTTCTGTCTGGTTGAAGAAGAGATTCTATTGCATTAGAGGAAGTCTAAAGGCATGATCAATATGCACAAATAAAATGCAAACGAACTCAAAGCAGAGTCTCCTTGGACTTCTCTTCACTAGCCCCCCAAGCACTCCCCAGTCAGGCCCCTCACTCTGAGCCCTCAGCACCCCCTCCTCCTGATGAGGCCACTGCCAACCTCTGCAGGGTGGTCTCCTCCTTGGCTGGGGAAGGGGGCGTGGTGATCCCATGGTGACAGGAGAGGCTGGTCTGTGACGGTAAGAACCAGGTGGATAGCACCGTCCCAGGTTCAATTCTGGTCAAGGACATCTATCTTGGTTGCTGGCACATCCCCAGTAGGGGGTGTGCAGGAGGCAGCTGATTGATGTTTCTCTCTCATGGATGTTTCTAACTCTCCCTCTCCCTTCCTCTCTGTAAAACATCAATAAAATAATAAAAAAGCAGATGGATAAAATCCTATCATCTCCAAATTCCAAAGTGCCCGCCTCAGCCAGGCGGGAGGCAGGAGGCGGCGGGAACAGGCTCTTCGAGTGACCTGGGGAGGAGCCGTCTCACCAGCGTTGCTCCACGCAGCCAAGGTGTGTGTGTGTGTGAGATCTGGCTCAGAACCCTCCAGGCGGGACTCGTGTTGTCTGTCACCTCCTCCAGGTCCTGTGCCACACGTTTCCTTAGAGCAGCCGTCGCCATCCTTTCGGACCTCAAGGACCACCAGTGATCCACGGACCACGGCTTGGCGACCGCTGCTCTAGGATACAGTTCATGGACAACGCCCGTATTTTTCTGCCCCAATGTGGAACTCTGATGGAAAATGAGCCTGTTTTGGAAAATCCGTGATGGTCTCCATGTGTAGAGATCACCCCGAAACCTAGCTAAGAGCCCCCCTACTTGACAGACTTGGAAGTTGGAGCGAGGAGGGGAGCAGGGATGGGCTGGCAGTGGCGGGCTGCTCAGGAGACAGAGCCTGGACCAGGCTCCGGGAGGTTGAGGTGCAGCCGAAAGGCTCCTAAGGCAACAGCATCAATTCATCCAGCCACGACCGGTCACGTGACTCCGTCACAGCAACACGCCTGAAGTCAGCCTTGTTTCCCCTAAACTGGGCTTCATGCACCTGGTGGAGCCTGGTTCTGACCCCCAGGCACTGACCCCAAAGGCAGAGCTGGCCCCCTGTTATTGCTCTCCATCCCTGCTGGGGTCCTGTTATTGCTCTCCATCCCTGCTAGGGAATCCTGCTATTACTCTCCATCACTGCTGGGGTCCTGTTATTACTCTCCATCACTACTAGGGGGTCCTGTTATTGCTCTCCATCCCTGCTGGGGTCCTGTTATTACTCTCCATCCCTGCTAGAGGGTCCTGTTTATTAATCCAGGTAACAGGTGCAAATAAAGAGGATGGTTCACTGTGCCCCGCCAGCACGGCCAAGGGTGACCCTGAGTGGGGGCGGTGAAGGATTTAGGAAAGACAGAGGAGAGAAGAAAGCTGAGTCTGGGTGGGAGCTGCCCTCTATGATGGAGAGGACAGGGCCGCAGCCTGTGAGCTGTTTATTTTACAGCCTATGCCACGAGGCAAAGGAAGGGCGTGGTCAAGATGTTACAACATTCTCATGGGTTTCCATCCGACTCAACCACATGCCCCTGAACTCAGGCCCACATCACTCAGGCACGTGGGGCCACGCGGTCGGACCACAGGTTCAAGCTCACAACCACAGCTGTTGGCTGTAACTGTGCTGGGAGGGCTGCCCTCCACCTGGGCCTTGCACGGGGCCGTGAGAGGGCTGTGCCCTCTGGTCAGTCCGAGGCTCGAACCTGTCCAAACGCTGTGGCCGCGCTGCACGGTTCACTGTCAAGACCGCCGGGTATGAGTCACACCAAGGTGCCCGCCAGGAGGCCCCTCACCCGGGACCGGAGATGCGCCTGCGGGGCGGGGGACGGGGCAGGGGCTGCTGCGAGGGGCGTGTTCCTCCGTCTCCCACGAAGCCCTGCGGGCGGGGCCAGGCTGCGGGGCGCTGTCTCTGGAGACGCGTTCAGCTCCGGCTCGGGGCCGGGGGGCCGGGGGGGGGGCCGAGGGGGGAGAAAATGGGAAAAGAATCCTCGCGGTTCATCCCGCCGCCGAGCGGGAAGGCGGCGCCCGCGCCAGGAACCCGACCCTCCCGCTCCCTTTGGCGCGGCCCGGAGGCGGCGGCGCCAACACCCGCCAAAAGGGCGCTGGGCCCGGGGGAGCCGCTGCCGCGTCGGGTTTAGCGCCTCCGCCCGCGCGCAGATTGTCCGGGGCCGACGGCGCCACCTCCGGCGCGAGCGCCCCTCCCCCGGGGTCCTCCCTCCGCCCTCCCCGTCCCGCCCCGGCCCGCCCCGCACCGCCAGTCCCCGGCTCCACCGGCCGCGCGGGACCCTGCAGAGCCGCGGGCGCCGGCGGGAGGCGGGATGCAGGCGCGCGAGGGCGCCGCGGCGGGACGCCGGGCCTTCGGCAGCCTCTGCCCCAACCGGATGCGGGAGCTGCGCGGCCGGGGCCCCGGCAAGCCCGGGCGGCTGGAGGGGAAGGTGGGCGGGCGGGGTCCCCGGGCGGCTGGAGGGGAAGGTGGGCGGGCGGGGTCCCCGGGCGGCTGGAGGGGAAGGCGGGCGGGCGGGGTCCCCGGGCGGCTGGAGGGGAAGGCGGGCGGGCGGGGTCCCCGGGCGGCTGGAGGGGAAGGCGGGCGGGCGGGGTCCCCGGGCCCCGGGCGGCTGGAGGGGAAGGCGGGCGGGAGGGGTCCCCGGGCCCCGGGCGGCTGGAGGGGAAGGCGGGCGGGCGGGAGGGGTCCCCGGGCCCCGGGCGGCTGGAGGGGAAGGTGGGCGGGCGGGAGGGGTCCCCGGGCGGCTGGAGGGGAAGGTGGGCGGGCGGGAGGGGTCCCCGGGCCCCGGGCGGCTGGAGGGGAAGGCGGGCGGGCGGGAGGGGTCCCCGGGCCCCGGCGGCGTGGCCGGCCCGCGCTCACCGTCTCTGCCCGCCCAGCTCGTCCCCCCGCGGAAGTTCCTCCCCGGCGGCGGCGGCCCGGTGTCCGCGTGCGAGGACCCCCCGGGCGCCGAGCCCGCGGCGCTGCCAGGTGAGCCGTCGGCCGCCCCCGGGCTCCCCGCTGGCAGGTGGGCGCGCGGCCGGGAGGAGGGCGGCCCCCGGGCTCCTCGTCCCGCGGCTCACGGTCCGCCCGCGCCCCCGGCGCCCGTGCAGCCTTCGCCACCATCGACCTGCAGGACCTCGCCGACTGCTCGCTCCTCGGGCCCCACGCGCCGCCTGCCGGGGACCCGGCCGCCTCGCAGGTACCCCCGCCCTCGCGGGCCCCGCGCCCCCTCCGCGCGCCAACCCCAGGTTCGTCTCCGCACCGGCTCCTGCGTGCGGAGCGCAGGCCCGTCTGCCGGCGGGGAGGGGACGTGGGGCCGGAACCAGACCTCCCTCCCTCCCGGGGCGTCTCCACGGCCGGCGCGTTCTCAGAGCTGCCCTCGCTGCGGGCAGGGCTCCCCGGAGGGCAGGCTCCCCCGAGGGCAGGGCTCCTGCTCCAGACGGGCCTCCGGGCCTCCGGTCCTTCCTCCATCCTCCTCTGGAGCTTCGGCAGCGGAAGGGGTGCCGGCTCCCCGAGGGACCGGGCGGGGCGGGGAGCACAGTGGCTCGCTGGGCATCTGACACGGCTCCTCGGTTCCCGCGGTCCCCTCCGGCCTCCCCCTCACCATTCTCTTCCCGGGCATCGGAGGAGCCCGGCGGGAGGGGAGCTCTGGATGGAGACCGGAAGGGGGTTTACCTTAGGAGGAAGTGGGGGGAGGGAGGGCAAAGGACCCAGAGACTCTGCAGAGGTGGCCCTTGGGCGCTTCTGAAATGTTTCCTCCCCTATAAAGGCTCAGATACTTCCCTCGTGGGACCAGGAGGCGTTTGACTTGTTTCTTTTCCCCAAAACACCTGTCTTCTGTTTCCATCCCCCGGTGCTGCTCATCAGGGCTGGCCCTGCCCTGGCCCTGGCCAAGGCGGCAGCCTGCTCCTCTGGGATATGCAGGCCCGCAGGCCATGGCTGCATGCAGGGGAGGGTGCCAGGCCAGCTTCCTGGCATCGGGGCTGGGACGGCCCGCGGCAGGCCTCGCACAGGACTCTCTAGAAGACAGGACGGCCCACAGCTGGAGTAGGTGGAGGGGCAGAGCCTCCCAGGCCTCCTGGGTGCTCGTAGCCTTGGGACAGAGCCCAGGGCCTCGGCGCGGTTGGCCACCGAGAGCAGAGGTTGTCCAGGCAGAAGGTGAGCGCGGGCTCGCCCTGCGGAGGCCAGTGCCCTGTTCTGTTTAGATCCAGATGCTCCAACACGGAAGGAGTCCGGGCTCCTTTCAGGGGACACCCCCCCCCCCCAGCCACACACGCCCTCCCTCCAAGTGTTCGCTTTGCAGGTACAGGAGCCCAGCAGGCCCTCGCTGGACCTGTGCTTACATCTAGAACCTAACATTTGAGGGCATGCCCTGTGTCCGTCTGTGTGTGTGTGTGTGGGGGGAGGCTGTTGTACTTGGAGAAATGGCAGGTTTTTGTCTAATTGGGGAGCTAAGATTCAGAATTTGAGAGCAGAGCGCACACCCATGGCCCAAGCGGCCCAGCACTTTCCTGGGGAAGACGGAGCTGATGCAAAGGGCGGACCCGGGGAAGGTCCCCTCACGTTCCCAGGCTCCTCCGGCTGGGGGCGCTGGAGGTCTGCAAGCTCTCCCTGCGGGAGCCTGGCTCTGGCGCCGTCCTCAGAGTCGGGGTGGGAGTCAGTTCCTCTTCTCACAAATGCCCCAATGGCGTCACGAAGGGCTTTAGGGAGAGACCACGCCTGAGTCAAGGAACCTGTCAATCAACCACAGTGCGGTGGGGCACACGGGCGTCCACACCCCGCCCGGACACTGCTCCCCGCCTGCCCGCACCGGGCCCGGGCTGCCCCGAAAGGCGCCGAGGCTGGAGGCGCAGGGAAGGAGGACCCGGGGCGCCGGCCTCCCCCGCGAGCCGCAGAGCTGGTGGCGGCAACTCGGCTCTCAGCGCCGCCCCTCTGCGCCGCGGAGCCGCACTTCCGGGCTCTTCCCTGCGTTCCCCACGTCACGCGAGGAGTTTTATCAAGTCAGATGCTCGGGAATAAGGGGACGGGAGGTGCCTGGCCGCCTGGCCCTCCCGGCCCGCGCCCCGCGCACAGCAGGAGCCGGGGGAGCGCAGGCCCAGGGCTGGAGGTGCAGCGCCTCTGGGGAGTCAGCTCCGACTTTTCAGGAAAAGAGCGCAGCGGGGCTCCGCGCCGTCTCTGGCCCCACGTCCCAGCGTCCCCTCCCCCTCCTTCATGGGGCGGGTGGTCTGGCTGCGACCGAGCCTCGGCGGGACACGTGGCCTCGAGTCACTGCCCTGTGAGACCCCCGAGCTGCCGGCTGCGGGCAGGAAAGGCGTTCCCACCGCGGCCCCGGGACTGGAGCGCGGTCCGGGGTGAATCGGCGCCGCAGCTCCCAGGGCGCAGGGAGCGCGCAGGCCGCTGATTGGCTGGCGGCCGGCCAATGAGGGGCGCGCGGGCCGGGGCGGGGCCACTGCGCTGAGCGCAGAGGGACCGAGCGGGACTCAGACGCCCGCGGTGCGCGCCCTGCTGGCCCCTCGCGGCCCGTCCCCGCTCCCGCCATGGCGGCGCACGCCTGCTGGGCCCCGCGCCTCGGGTGCGGCTTTGGTTTTCAGGGGGGAGGCGAGGGCGGGCAGACTCCCGCCGCGCCGGGGGGACAGCGTCGGTGTGGGCCGCGCGCCGCGGCTGCCTGCGCGCCACTGACTCGCGCCCCCGCTTTACCCCAGAGCCATGGCCCGCAGACGGCGGCGGGCTGGGACCCGCAGGACTTCAGGGCGACGGTGGAGGAGCTCCTCGCAGGCAAGTGACGTCTCGGGCAGTTCGATGAGGTGGGGGGTTCCGAAGGCGGTGACCCCAGCGCCTGTCCAGGCGGGGCGGCAGCGCACACAGGGCCAGGCTCCTGGACGCTAGGGGACCCCAGCCTTGCCACGGAGATGACTCGCGGGGTCCATAGCTCTCAGCTTTCGCGTGTGGGTTCTGGGAGGGGGCCCTGCTCCGCGATGTGCCCAGGACGGGGGAGGGACGGGGGTGCGCAGAGCTGCGGAGTGTGTGACCGGGTAAGACCTGGCCCCGTGGCCTCGGTGAGACCCGCTCAGGAAGCAGACGGTGAGCCGCTGCCCTTGTGCCCCGGGGTCAGGGGGGAAGGATGCGGAGCGCGTCGCTTTGCCCTGCGCCCGGCGGCTCCCGTCCGGCACTGGCTGGGCCGGGTCAGGCTGCGCGCCCAGCCCCCGCTCTCCCGCAGACCCGTCCCCCTGGCTGTCGCCTCCCCTGGCCGGCGGAGACTTCCCCTGCTCTCCGGGCGACTCACTGCCCTTCGGGCCCTGCCTCTCGCCTCCGCCGGACCCGCGGGCCCTGCCGCCGCCGCCGGAGCAGTACTGGAGGGAGGTGGCCGACCAGAACCAGCGGGCGCTGGGGGACGCGCTGGTGGAGAACAGCCAAGTAGGGGCCCGGGCCGGCGGCCACAATCCTGGGGGCGGGCGGGGGGCGGGCTCCGGAGAGGGCAGGTGTCGGGACTCGGAACCGGGACCCAGGGGGCTCCCGGGGCTCCCGCTCCGTTTCCAGCCCCACCGGATGGGAACAGTCTCGCCCGCCCGGCTCTCCTGGGGCCGCGGCATTCAGGAGGCTCTTCGGGGGCCGGGATTAGCTTCCCGTTCAGTTCCCCTCGACGTGACAGTCCTGCCCTTTGAGCCGCACACTCCCCTGGCCCCGCCGGGCAGGTGCGGAAGGAGTGCCGGCAGCCGCCCGCGCCCAGGGCGGCGGAGATGCGTGCGGGCTGAGAGCGCATTCTGTTCAATAAAGTCACGGAGAGCTCAGCTTCTGCCGGTGTGAAGCCCCGGGGCCCCCGTTCCTGTTCCTGCGGGGACGTCAGGGTCTGGGTTGGACTCGCGCAGCGCGGCCGGCGGCTGCCCTCACCCGGCTCCTCCCGCAGCTGCACGCGACGCTGACCCAGAAGCAGGAGGAGATCGCGTCGCTCCGGGAGCGCAACGTGCGGCTGAAGGAACTCGCCAGTCGGACCCGGCACCTGGCGTCGGTGCTGGACGTAAGCGGCGTGAGCGGGCGCTGCGGGCAGTCGGAAATGGCCTGTGCACCCCGCCCCGCTTCCTGCGTCCGGCCCGGCGGGTGGGGGCGGAGGGCCCGTGGGGAGCCCGCTGAGTCCCCGGCGGGGGCCCAGGTGCGCCCAGTGCCGTGCGCCCCGCGCGGTCCCCCAGCTGTGACCGGCCCCTCCGTCTTCCGTAGAAGCTGATGATCACGCAGGCCCCGGAGGGCGAGGCGGCCGAGCCCTGCCTGCCCAAGGCCGCGGCCAAGAGGAGCCTGGAGGAGCTGCTGGGCGCCGCGGGCCCGGACTGCGCGCACGTGGACGCCATCCTGCGGGACCTGGCCGAGCGCTGCGAGGAAGTTCTGCGCAGCCGCGACCCCAAGCGCCTCCGCCTGCAGCCGGAGCCCGCGAGCCAGGCCTCCCGCCCGGGGCACCTGCACGGCGCCTTCCGGGGGCTGCGCACGGACTGCAGCCAGCGCGCGCCGGACCTGAGCCGCGGGGAGCTGGACGAGGGCGGCTCCTTCTGCACCCCGATCCGCAGCCACGGCACCATCCGCACCCTCTCTTTCCCCCAGGGCAACGCCTTCACCATCCGGACGGCCAGCGGGGGTTACAAATTCCGCTGGGTCCCCAGCTGAACCGCATTTCCCAGGAGCGAGGCTCCCGCCTGGTGGCTGCCGAGTTCTGGCGCCGAAGCGCTAGCCCCGCCCCTTTCGCCGCGAGCCGCGCGCCCGGATGTGCGCCTGTCAACACGCGCGCCCGGAGCAGCCTCAGCGGGTCTCCGTGCGCCTTTAGAGCCGGGGGCTTCGGCCACGTGGCCGTTTTCTAAGGAGGAGGCGCCCCGGCTTCCCGAGGGAGAGGGAGGCTCCGAGGCGAGGTCATTTCAGCAGGAAGCACTCGGAGGCGTGCAGGCCGGGCCGCTCCCGCCGTGAGCTCGGCTCCAGGCCTGGGGGGACTCCGCTGCCGGAGTGAAAGGAGGAGCCCGGCCCCCACTTGCCTGCGAGGGCCACAGAGCTGCCGCCAGAGCAGGCCGGCGGGCAGGCGCGCCCACGTTCGGTTGTGACGCCCGCCGCCCGCCGTGTAAGGCTGTGACATTTGTGGTGAATGTTTATGGTGATTTTATGCACAGCTTTGTCTGAACAGAAGAGCCACGGAAAGCTTTAAGAAACAGAAGCTGTTTTAAGAATATGCATAGCCCACGTGAAAGTTCGTATTTTCGGTCAGAAACCAAGTGTGGAAATCTCTGCAGAAGTAAAACTGTGTGAACCCCCTGGGGAGAGGGGGCGCTCCGTCCCCTGACGCAGGCCTTGCTGTGACCTTAGACGCACATGCTAGTGAGCCCTTCCCCGGACCTCTCGCTGCCCTTGGTGTGGCTTCCTTTCCTTCTCTGTTGTGAGATGATGTGCGTAGCCCTGTAACCCAGTTCTTAACGTGGGGGTGCTTGTGTTGGGGCTCAGCCTGGGGCGTTCCCAGCTCTGTTACCCCCCCCCCCTATGCAGAGGGGGGCTGCCCGCTGGGCACAGGGCTCAGGTGATGGGTGCTGGGCAGGGCAGAACCGGCTCCTCCAGTTCGCCCCGCGTGCTGTTATCTGTATTTAGCCATTCAGAAGGAGAAAGTGATAAAAGAGACCACATTTCCTCATGTTTTGTCTAACAAATGAACTTAAAATACACACTGGATGGCTCAGAATTATCAGCTCAGCTATACAGTTAACACGTCAGGACTAGAAAAAAGTCGTTACCTTGTCCCAGGAAACAAACACGCGGCTTGTCACTCCTGGGTGGGCATGTTCACACGGCATTAACTTCAGCGACTGGAAAGTTAAAACTGTTCATATGCATGTTTTCTATTTGCCTTATGCCAGGATTTGAAAAATTACATCTCTTGCTGCCATTTAGATCACAGACCTATAATTGTTACGCTGGCCATTGGCAGCTCTGCTGCTTAAGCATCTGCCATTTCTTGGGGGCAGGGGGTTGGGGGGGCAGCTCTCCTGTGCACTAAGGGCACAAATGACCAGCTCTGCACTACTTAGCAGTAGCTGAGTTTAAAAAATCAGACTCATCCATTCCACAGGCACTTACTGCGTGTTACTGCGAATCTCGCTAACACAGAGACTAAGGAAACAGCGAGGAAACACTAAGGAATCTATAAGCCTGTGAAGGAGAGGGAGCAGAGCTCTCCGCTGAGGCGCCTTGAAGGAAACCCCAGAGGCTGGTGCTTAAACAGCACATTTATTCTCCTGTTCCGGATGCTGGCAGCACAGGCCAGAGGCCGGCTCGCTGGGCTGTGATCAGGGTTCCTCCACCATGGGGACTCCACCCTAGGGCCCTGTCTAACCCTGACCACCATCACATCGGGGCTGGGGCACAAGCCTTAGGTTTCCAGCAGCCAGAGGGTGTGGTAGGCAGGGTGGGCTCTCAGGGAAGCTCCCCTGACAAAAGAGACGCTTGAGAAGTGACCCGAGGAAATGAGAAAAGAGTCTTCTGGTGTCTGAGGGGCCAGCACCCGGGCAGAGGCGTGTGTGTGTGTGTGTGTGTGTGTGCGCACCCAACTGTTTGAGAAAAGCAAGGAGGCTGGTGTGGCTAGAACTGAGTGAATGAGAGGGAAATGAGAACATTGGGTAGAAGAGAAAACCTTTTTTAAAAAAAATTGATTTTGGAGAGAGGAAGGGAGGGGGGAGAGAGAGGGAAACATCGATTTGTTGTTCCACTTGTTTATGCCTTCATTGGTGGGATCTTGTATGTGTCCTGACCAGGATGGAACCCACTTTGGCGTATAGGGATGACATTCTAACCTACTGAGCTACCTGCCAGGGCAATGAGGACTTTGTTCTGAGAGGAAAACCATTAGAGGCTTTTGGCCAAAGGTTTATGTGATCTGATTTCCATTTCAGATGGAGTATTCTGATTTCTCTGGGAGAATTGTAGTGGGGTGGGCATGGAGAGCAAGGTGGGAGCAGAGAACCCATTTGAAGACAACCAGATAAGCTAGGTGAGAGATAATCATAAATTATACCAAGATGCCGGTGGTAGGCAGAATAGCCGTCCCCCAAGGATGTCCATGCTCTGATTCCTGATGGTTGAGTCTGGAATTCAGGGGAGAGGCTGCGGCTGAGACAGCACACAAGGAGTAGCTCACCTGGGGGAGGAGTAGCTCACCTGGGGGAGGAGTGGCTCACCTGGGGAGGAGTGGCTCACCTGGGGAGGAGTAGCTCACCTGGGGAGGAGTGGCTCACCTGGGGCGTGATGCCGGTGGGGAAGTCTGGGCTGGCTCTGGGCTCTGCAGTGGGATGAGGAAGAACTTTCTGTTAGGAACCCCGGTGGCTGCTGGGAAATGCTTATCCACAAGCATCTTCGACTAAAGAGCTGCAGGATGTAGAAATGGTCCTTCAAGTCAGATTAATCCAATAGGACAAATAATTGCTATTTGGAGGGGGGCATGGACTGGAGTTCGAAGCTGACAGGTAAACTCCAGGGATCATTTAGCTCAACGTCTCCTTTGAGAGCTGAGGGAGCCAATCGCGTGTGGTGTGGGCCCTGCTTCCAGGCCTCCTGTTTAAAGGAACGCCATGCTTTCTTCCTTAAAGTCTAAGAATTTGCTGGATTACACGGGAGTCCTCTTACCGATGCTCTCCAAACCCTTGTCTTAGTTTGAGCATTTCATGGAATCCCAGACAAAAAGAAAGAGATCAAGGAAAGTTTTCCAACATGAGTATTGGAAATTGATCCAAATCAACTTCATAAATGGCAACAGCCTACATACAGGCTAACCCAGCACATTCAATGCCTCCTGCACGCCCCCCAAATCAGAGGTCGAAGCCCCAGCCCCAATGTGATGGTGGTTAGGGTTAGACAAGGCCCTAGGGTGGAGTCCCCTGCTGGGGCTCGAGCCTGCAACCCAGGCATGTGCCCTGACCGCCTCGTTCATAGGTCGGCACTCAACCACTGAGCCGCACCAGCCAGGCTCTTGCTTTTAGTCCTCTAACATTTCCTTGTGTTTGAAGAATGAACGTCAAACATCCTTCAGACCAGAGGGGAGAAACTGAAGCTGGGTTTTCTGTGCCGCTTAGGAAACTACCAATTAGCAAAGACGATGCAGTGAAACCGAACGTTCCTCTGCCAGCAGCTGAACACCGGTATTGCACAAACAACGTAAAACTTCAAGCCCAACAACAAATAAAGGACGCACAGGTGTTGCTACTTACAAAAACTTCAGCTTTAACTTCTTTTGTCTCTGGGCTGAAAGCGAGACATGTTTGTGTTTAAATTTGGAAACTTTTGCTGAGACCCAGTCTTAGAGTAAACACTCCGGGTGAGTGGCTTAGCCTGAGGCACGCGTGACGACCTGGAGGCCAGCTCCTGGGGAGGGGGGGGGGGCGTGAGGGCCTGGAGGCCGGCCCCTGGGGGCTGGAGGGGGGAGCGTGAGGGCAGCGGGGCGCCAAGAGCAGGTGGAGGAAAGGCAGCCACAGGATAAACGTCCTTTTACAAGGACTTTGAGGCGAAGGCAAGTTGCTAAGGGACGCTGAAAGCTCTGTTGGAGAAGGAGCTTCATGGGGTCGTGGCATAAAGAAACGTGAGCATCTGGGGGCCACGGCATAGACGGAGGGTGGCATTGGTGCCTAGTTGATGTGTTCACTGGGTCAAGTACAGGACCTTCGCCTCGCAGGTTCGCTGTTATGCGCGGAGAGCGCCAGCCTCCGGTCCTCTGACGTTGGCTCACAGGTCCCGGGCAGTTAGCCTCCTGTGGACTCGGCGCTCCGAGCAGCTTGCTTTGGGCGCTGGGACACGTGTCTGTCCCCTCTCTCCGCCTGTCACTCACAGGCCCGGCTTTATCCCGGTTTGACTCTCGCTAATTTCTGCTAAGATGTCAGCACAATATTTAAGAAATAATTTACACTTTCCTTTAGGTTAGGCCTCTTAGGCTAACAAACAAAGATTCTAAAATGTGCTTTAGTTGTGAAAATTTTATTACAAAATGAAGCATTTTTTTTTTCTTGTTGCAAAGTCAATAACTGCAAGCAAAAGGAGTAACAAACACCACATTCCTCTCGCTTTGATGGAAACTTCCAGACATTCAGTGTGTATACACACAAATATATACTTAAAAGAGCAGGAATATGTCATCGTGCACGCATGTTCTCCTACCTGACAGTATTTATGATTCTTTTATGACTCTTATTTCTTAAATATTGCGCTGACTGCATTTTATTATATAGACGTGGAATAATGTATTTAACCAACACCTGTGGCTGGATATTTAAGACGTCTTCCCGGGACCAGGAACGTTCCTGCACTTTTCCCCAAAGTGAACAAAATGCTAGGAAAAGGGAAGCCAGGCATTGACTCCAAAATCCAGCCTTGGGGCCTTTAGGTGGCAGAGGTTTTAGTTCTGTAGTCGAAGATAAACGCGAAACCTGAGCATCCAGAGGCAGGAAACAACGGCTGGAGAAGGAGGAATTGCAATGATCTGATCCTAAGAAGCAAACGCTTGCAGATGGCTGTGTTCAGATTTACTTACAGAAGAAAATGCCCCACCACTTGTGTTTCCATCATGTCCCTCTCCCAGCGTCAATGCTAGAATTATGCGTGTCCCCTCTCCACTTCCGGCCCGAGAGCCAAGCCATCGGGCAGCAGGAAGTCACCGCTCCCTTCCCCCAGCAGGGGCAGTGTGAGGAGAAATGACCGCACAGGAGGGGAGCGTAGTTATGGCATCTCAAAGGGAGAGAGAGCAGTGAGTCGGTCCTGCCCACAGTCACTATGCTAATTTTCTTAAATGCCAGCATATGAGTGTGAGCCTCTGAGCACCTGGGAGACTCTCTGAGCCCCTGGGAGCCCCCGTGAGCCCCTGGGAGCCCCCGTGAGTCCCTGGGAGCCCCTGTGCTTCTGCGTCTATGCCCTGGAGGACTGACAGCCCCTCGCGGCCTCCCTCTAGTAAATCGAGTCCAGTCCATGTGTACATGCCACTGAGGTGTAAACACATTGTGTGGAAATTTTGACCCAGTCGCTCAGTTGAGCTGTAGGAAACGGTGGCTGGCTGCTTCCGTGTGTACACAGGTATGTTTGCTCACTGGGCAAGCGTGTGTGGCAGTATTTCCTTTAGGTGTGATGACTGGACAGTCCTGAAACCCAGGGGCAAGTTTTCTGGCAATTTTCTTTTAAAAAATATATATTTATTGATACAGAGAGGAAGGAAGAAGGAGAGAGAGAGAAACATCAATGATGGGAAAGAATCATTGATTGGCTGCCTCCCGCACCCCCCTACTGGGGATCGAGCCTGCAACTGGGCATGTGCTCTTGACCGGAATCGAACCCAGGACCTTTCAGTCCGCAGGCTGATGCTCTGAGCCAAACCGGCTAGGGCTCTGGCCATTTTTGGATGAAATATCCAGGAGCTAAAGCTGTAAACTCTCTCAAGAGACTGAGACTGGCAGCACCTGGCACACAGCACGCCCTGAGCTCCGTGCTGGCCACACTTGGAGGGCTCCGGGAGATCTTACCAGTCCCGTGAGCAGTAAGGTAGCTGCAAACTCTTAGGCTGTGCGAATCGTGGCTTCTCACATTCGGTGACAACATAACTCAGGCGGCCTGTGTCTTGTTAAACTAGGTCTGAGTCGGTGAGGGCTGTTTGGTGTTAACAGGAAACAGAAAATGTCCTTGGTGCGAACCTTCCTTCCTGTTTGTAGCAGGTACAGTAAGGCTGTTATTTAGTCGTCTCCAGGTAATAAAGGCAAACGTCATATCTTGTCTCTTTACATGTGATTTCTGGGGGGAAAGCAGAGAAATGAATTTATTGTAACTTCCCTAGCAAAATCAAATGAGTTAGAGTTGTGAGAGCCAAATGTTCTTTTTTAAATATATATTTCATTGATTTTAGAGAGGAAGGGAGAGAGAAAGAGAGAGAGAGAGAGAGAGAGAGAGAGAGAAACATCAATGATGAGAATCATTAATTGGCTGTCTCCTGCACGCCCCCTACCGGGGGTGCTGAGCCCACAACCCGGGCATGTGCCCTTGGCCAGAATCGAACCTGAGACCTTTTAGTCCGCAGGCCGACGCTCTATCCACTGAACCAAACCGGCTAAGGCCAGATATTCTTTATCCCACAGCTGAAGTTTGTATGAAAGTGCTGTAGTGTATAAAGTGCTCAGCGCAGGGGCTGAGCATAGTCAACATTCAATACATTTTAGCTATCAGCTTTTTAAAGGAAAACAGTATCTTCATAGAAAAACTCGCTCAACAAGTTAAATGGTGCAGTTACAATAGGTTTATTAGGCAATACATTTATTAGGCCATAAATCTAACCCCCAAAGGGCAGAGGAAGAATCCCAATGAAAGGAAAGTGGCAATGGAGAGGATCGAAGGCATCTGGGTAACAGACCCATATCCCATTGCACTTGTTTAACCCGGTAAGGTCGTCCCAGGTTCCAGAAGGTGCTGATCAGAGCCTGTCACGTCTCCTCGCTCACAGCGCCACCTGCAGGCGGGAGAAATGTCATCTTACTGCAGCTCCTGCTGGAGGGCGCTGGGCCAAGTCCCTAAAGATCAGGCACGTTAATGGTTATCACCCCAATGTCTGTTAGTGTAAATGGTCATCACCCCAATGTCTGTTAGTGTAAATGGTCATCACCCCAATGTCTGTTAGTGTAATTGGTTATCACCCCAATGTCTGTTAGTGTAATTGGTGTAATTGGTTATCACCCCAATGTCTGTTAGTGTAATTGGTTATCACCCCAATGTCTGTTAGTGTAAATGGTCATCACCCCAATGTCTGTTAGTGTAATTGGTTATCACCCCAATGTCTGTTAGTGTAAATGGTCATCACCCCAATGTCTGTTAGTATAAATGGTTATCACCCCAATGTCTGTTAGTGTAATTGGTTATCACCCCAATGTCTGTTAGTGTAATTGGTTATCACCCCAATGTCTGCGCTGATTCTTGCTGCCCGCTGCGTTCCGTGCAGAAACCAACATATGAGCTTTGAAATTTTGATTAAAAATCAAATTAAAAACTGATTAGAAATGAATGGTTTCTAGTTGAGTTTCCTTGGGAACATCCTACTCAGAGCCTCACCTATAAATTACCCATTTTTATCTCCAAGAGATCGAACGGTCCCTCTTGATCATTTGTGCTCCCGTAACCCGTCTCCTAAGGAAATTTTCCCTTCTATGGAGTGAAAAGTGGGATTCAGCCATCACTTATTTTTGTACTTACAATAGCACCCAAAGGCGAAGCCTTGGTGAAGGCACCAGCGCCGGTCAGGTGAGGTGACCCGAGGGCGGAGGGGGGAGGCCTCCAGAGCTGCTGGGATGAGGGCTCCTTGTCCCAGTGGGCGTGTGGGTTCGCCATGGGGGGGGGGGGAGAGGGCGGCCGCTGTGAAACCGGCAGCTCCCACCCCTTCGTCCCGCTGAGGCCTGTGGGTGCGGGTGGGAAGAAGGCTGGCGCTTTCTACATAAGCACACCGGGGAGGGGGCAGTCACGCTGCCAGGTAATGTGGAGCACGAGGGGGGGCCTGGCCTGGGGCGGAACCCACTGCTCTCCCTCCGCTCCCAGTCCACTCCGCCGGGCTTCTCCGGGACTCCCCGCGATTGTGGGGCACAAGGAACTCAGATCTGGCGCAGGAACCAGGATGCACTTCGTTTACTTCCCAGACTTAAGCTCAAGTCACAAACAGGAGGTTGGTGGTGAGCACAGACTGGGAACACACTGGACGCGTGCCCTCTAGTGACACCCATCAGACGGAGCGGAGCCACAGCCCCCTGCTGCTTAGTCACCCCTATTGTGGAGACTGGGTGCAGGCTAGAATTCATTCACGCACGTATTTATCCACCACCTACTATGTGTCAGACACCTACTGCGTGCGGGCTTTGGACCCGAGGCTGCTGTCATTCAAGTACTTTCAACATCAGCCACGTGGGTGCCATCACTTTACCCCCAAGGAAAGGCTTTGCTTTTGGGGTTCGGGGTTCAGGGTTGTATCCTCTCTCCTGGTCCTCATCGGAATGTGCATCTGCTCGGAGGGGACAGTTGTCACAGTTACAGGCCGGAGAAGCGCCTTAAAGGGGAGCCGTGTTTCGCCGCTGACCCGGCCTGGGTGACCAGGTCTCCCGCACTCCGGGCACCTGGCTTCCACCACACCTTTTAGGTCACAATTAAAAAAAAATTGACCACATTCTTTTTTTTAATCCTCGCCTGAGGATATTTTTAATTTAATTTTAGATAGAGTGGAAGGGAGGGAGGAAGCGGGGGGGGGGGGGGGAGAGAGAGAGAGAGAGAGAGAGAGAGAGAGAGAGGAACGTGGATGTGAGAAGAGACACATCCATGGGTTGCCTTCCACACTCCCCAATGGGGCCTGGGATGGACCCACAGCCCAGGTCTGTGCCCTTGACCTTGACCAGGAATCGAACCCTCGGCCTTCAGTGAGCAGGTGGGTGCTCCAGTCACTGAGCAGCACCGTGAGGGTGCTGAGGTCTGCCTTTGGGGCCCTGTGGTCCTGGCTCCATGGCTGTGGAAGGTCCTCACCTCCCCCACAGGTCACCCCCAGATGTTCACTGAAAACCAACCGTGTTCGAGCCCCCCCCCGCCCCCCCGCGTGGGGAGAGCACTAGCCAGGCTCGGAAGGGGCACCAGCTGGAGCTTCATGCGCCTCTATGAGCTTCTGGGCTGGAGCAGACCAGCGGCCCCGGTGCTGTGGGCCCCGGGGAGGGGGAGGTTCCAGGCAGGGAGGTTTGAGGCGCTTGTGGAGAAGGGAGCCGGCATTGCAGGGTCAGAATGGGGGGGGGGGGACCTGGGGGGCCTGGAGGCAGGAGGCCCTGGAGGTGAGGCGGGAGGGGGTGCTGGTGCCGAGTTGCAGGGGAGCGGGAGAATCTGACCTTAATTCTGGGGGTGAGGGAGAGCCTCGGGGTCTGGGGCAGCGGGGAGTCGTGACCACAGCGGGGAGACGTGTGGCTCGGGACAGCTCGGTCCCGGCCTCCCCGCTTCCCGGAGCCCGCACGGCTGAGCGAACAGACGGTCGGTTCGGTGAATGGGCCCAGGTCGCATCCCCCGCCGGCCGAGCAGCTGGTCAAGGGGAGGCGATGCCACCACCTCCGGGGAGGGCGCCTGGGGGCCGGGGGCTCCCGGGGGTGGCGGTGGGGGACGGGGAAGGAGCGGGGGGAGGGGGGGGTTGGGGAGAAGGGGAACCGGACCCAGTTCCGTGAGGGCGATGCCGGGGGAGGCCTGGGAGGGAGGCCCAGCGGAAGGGGGTCGGGCCAGCGCTCAGGGTCCGTCGCGTACAGATTTGTGCCAATTTCCGTTGGACGTTCTCACGTCCCCTAACGTGGGGGAGGAGGGGGGCGTGCGCCCGAGAAGGTGAGAGCTTGGGGTGCAGCGGCCCATCTCACCCTCTAAGCCGGGCCCCCCCTCAGGGACCGGGCAGAGGGGGTGCGTGTCCGGGAACCCCCCTAACGGAGACGTGTTCTCGCCGGGACCCCACTTCAGGCGGCGCGGGGAGCCCGGGGTCTGAGAGGGGCCCACCCCTTCCCCCGCGCCCCCAGGGCCGTGGGTTGTGGGGAGCAGACGGCTCCGAGGTCCGAGCCCAGGACGCGGCGGTCCCCCCTCCCCCCTCGCGCCTTCCGCGCCGCGGGGACCCCGCACTCCGCGCCCAGCTCCCGCCCCACCCGCGCTGGAGCCCGGCCATCCCGCCGCGCGCCCCCCACCCCACCCCGGCTCCGGCTCCGGCTCCGGGCGGGGCCCCCGCGTGCCAGGGCGACGGTTGAGCCGCCAACGGTCCCGGCGGCGGGTGGGCGCGCGGGCGGGCGGGGCGGGCGGGGCGCGCGGACGTCCGTTGGCGGCTCCCGGGGTGCGGAGAGCGCGGCGGCGGGAAGAGCGCGGACGGACGCGGGGAGCAGAGACGGCGGGTCGCCAATGGGAGCCCGTGAGGTCCGTTTCTGGGGGCGGTTTGGGGTTCACAGCCAGCCGAGCCCTGAGCGCAGGTGGTGGATGGCGGGGGGGGGGGACGGGGCGCGCTCCCCCGGAACGGCGGTGACCGTGTGGTCACCGGGATGGACAGGAAGCTTGCGCTGGGGAAGCCTGGGGACCCCCTGCTCCCCGTTACCAGCGGGACCTGCCCCCCGGGAGCCCCGGAAACCGGCCCGCAGCCGCCCGCGCCCGCCCTCCTGGCTGCGGCGCGGCCTCCCCGCTCACGGTTCCCCAAATCGCGGGCGTCACCCCGTCCGCACCCCGGGCCCCCCGCACCCCCTTCGCCAAGGGCAGCGGGGCGCTCGCCGCGCCGGGCGTGTGGATGCGGCCTTAGTCGGTGCCAATGAAGAGAAAGGGGCTCCTGAGTGCTCCGTGTTCTCCCCAGTCTGCCTCCTGTCTGTCTGGGGGAGCCTGGTGGTGAATGATCTTAATCGTAAGCTTACACTTTGGGGAAAAGGCTGCAAACCTGGTACAAAGCATCCCACCCCGTACCAGCTTCCGTAAACATTAACCTCTCCCACCCCCACCGCACACAGGTCAGAACCAGGAATGGCATCACTCTGTGACCGGTCCACAGGATTAGTCAGGTTCCCACAGCCCCGGCAATGTCCCTTTTCTTTTTTAAAAAAATATATTTTATTGATTTTTTACAGAGAGGAAGGGAGAGGGATAGAGAGTTAGAAACATCGATGAGAGAGAAACATCAACCAGCTGCCTCCTGCACACCCCCTACTGGGGATGTGCCCGCAACCAAGGCACATGCCCTTGACCAGAATCGAACCCGGGACCTTTCAGTCCGCAGGCCAACGCTCTATCCACTGAGCCAAACCGGTTTCGGCTGATGTCCCCTTCTGGCCGGGATTCAGCCCAGGATCCCACCAGGCGGCGAGTTGTCACGTGTACTTAGGTAGTTTCTCCTGATCTGTGACAAATATTCACGGCTGACACTTTTGAAGGGTACACTTGGCCACTTATTTTTTTTAAAATTCCTTTAATTTGGGTTTGCTTAGTATTTTCTCAATTTTAAATTCAGGTCATGTATTTCTGGCAAAAAGTACCACAAAAACGATGCATGCATCGTACCCAGGGGCACACGGCGGTTAAGGGGGTGTCTGCCACGCGTGTGCGTGAAAAGCTGTGATTTTTCTCTCTGTGTTTAAGCAAAGGAGGCAAGTGTCCTCACTGCCGCACACGGATTCTGGCACATTCCTGGGTTCCCGCTGCAGCCGAACTGTGGTGTTTGCCAAATGGCGATTTTTTTCTGATTTCATCATTGTAGTGTTACATTTTATTCTGAATATTTAAATGCACAGCGACATTTTAAAGGAAGATATTGGACCTTTTTTTTTTTCACTTTACATTAGGGAAAAGGGCATTTGGAGGTTGTGTGATATGCTGTGGAATTAGTAGCCAAATTTGACTTTAGGCATGTATTACTTGAATTCTAGATGAGCTATTCACTATTCTTAGTCCTTGTGGACTCTAAAGTAATCCCAACGGACACGGATGTCCCAGCCCATTAATGGAACTGGGCTTATTGGTCCTTTGCTCGTACCTGTTCTTATAACGGGAGGATGTAAAAGGGCATTTACACATAGAACAAAGAAACAGTCTTCACTGCTAGTGCCAACGTGTTGCTATTTTAGCTGACATTTGCAAAACGGATCTTTTAAATGAACGATACGGCTGGCTCCCATCCAAGCACATTTCACTTTCTGTCGCGGGAACGTTTGCTGAGAGGCTTTCCTGGGAGCTGGAGGGCCTCCCGAGCGCACTGCGGGGCGCGTGGGCTCCCGCGGGTGGAACAGGCCTTCAATCCGGGCCCCGGGCCCGGCCGCACCTTCCCTCCGGGGTCGCCGAGGGCGGAACGGCCTCAGTCTGGGCCCCGGCGCCCAGGTTCCCGCCCGCAGCGAGCAGGGCCGCAGGGAGCCGGGGGGAGACCCCTCTCCGAGGGACCCCGATGGCCGCGTCCCCGTGAACGCGCACAGGCCACGCGTGGCGTTAGGGCCGAGGCCGCCCGCACTCCGGGGGAGGGGGCGCCGCCAGCCCCGCGGGCCCCGCGTCCCTCCGCACTCCCTCCCGCAGCCCCCGCGTCGGCCTCTCCGGGTGTGTGTGTCTGTCCGGGGCGGGGGAGGGCCCGGCGCAGACGTGTTTGCTTCCGGCGTGGGCGAGCGTGCGCCCCAGATCCCGCTCCTCCGCCCGCCGGGCCCCGCGCCCCGCGCCCGCGGCACAGCTTGGCGCCCGGAGCGCGCCGCCGGGACGGGGCCGCGGGCGGCGGGAGGGCGGGGCGCCCGCGGGGAAGCCCTCCGCTCTGACGTCACCGCAGCGCCGGCCAATGAGGCGCCGCCGAGGGGATTCCCGCGCCCGAGGCCGCCGGGCCGGCGGTTTAAGGCGCTGGGGCCGCGCTCCGGAGCCGGCGGGAGGCGGAGGGGCGCCGGGCGGGGCGAGGCGTGCGCACTCAGACCGGGGTCCCGCCGGGGAGAGGAGAAGCTGAGGGTGAGCCGGGCCCCGCGATCCCCGCTCCCCCCGGGCCCCGTGTCCAAGGCGCCTGGTGGTTCCCGCGGCCCCGGCGCCTGGGGGTCCGGAGCAGCCCCTCCCCCCCACGTGCTGTCTGCGTCTCAGAGGAGGAGGCGCCCCGGGACCAGCAGGAGAGGCCGGGCTCCCCGGTGAGGGCGCGGCGGGGCTCTGTGTGTGTGTCTGTGTGTCTGTCTGTCTGGGTGTCTGTGTGTCTGTGTGTCTGTGTGTGTGTGTGTCTGTGTGTGTGTGTGTGTGTGTGTCTGTGTGTGTGTGTGTCTGTGTGTCTGTGTGTCTGTGTGTCTGTCTGGGTGTCTGTGTGTCTGGGTGTGTGTGTGTCTGTGTGTCTGTGTGTCTGGGTGTCTGTGTCTGTGGATCTGTGTGTCTGTGTGTCTGTGTGTCTGGGTGTCTGTGTGTCTGTGTGTGTGTGTGTCTGTGTGTGTGTCTGTGTGTCTGTGTGTCTGTCTGGGTGTCTGTGTGTCTGGATGTCTGTGTGTCTGTGTGTGTGTGTGTCTGTGTGTCTGTGTGTCTGGGTGTCTGTGTCTGTGGATCTGTGTGTCTGTGTGTCTGTGTGTCTGGGTGTCTGTGTGTCTGTGTGTCTGTCTGGGTGTCTGTGTGTCTGGATGTCTGTGTGTCTGGGTGTCTGGGTGTCTGTGTGTCTGTGTGTGTGTGTCTGTGTGTGTGTGTGTCTGTGTGCCGGTCTCAGATCCGCCCTCAGCAGACCGGTTCTTGCTGGAGAAGGAGTGGGGCGCGGGCTGCCCTGCCTGGAGGGTCAGTGCCCGCTGGAGGGGTTCGGTGAGCAGCCGCAGGTCCGGCGCACGCGGCACGGCCACCTTTGCAGCCCGTGGCCCCGGTGTGCGCGGGGCGCCCGGCAGGCGGGCGGTGCTCGGGCTGGGCCCTTCCTCTGAGCGCTCCCTCCGAGGAGGTGGGATGGCGCCACCTGGTGGGTGAGACGGGCGCCACCCCGGCCCTGTGGGCACAGCACTCACTCCCAGCTGAGCCGGCGCAGGACTGTCACTGCCCGAAAGTCCGAACCCGGGCCGTGAGCTCCTCTTGTGGCCGGTGAGTAAGAAACCAAGCCGAGCGGTCTTTCCTTCCATCTTGACACACAGATGATAGTTTCAATCCCATCGCCATTTTTGTAAGTTTTCCTATAAGCGGTGACACTGTACACTGTACACCGAACACACACCTGCACTTGCAGAGCGCAGTGGTGAACGCCCTGTATGACGGGAGTAGACAGCTACCCTGGAAGTTATTAAATCCCGAATTCTTCACACCGCCGCCCCCCGAGCTGAGGCTGGTCCTGTACTCCTGAGTATTTTACTGCCCAACGCAGGCAACCGTGGTTTTGGTAAACAGAAGCAGTTAGAAAAGCTGTATATAGTTAAGTATAACTTTTTAAATTTATTTGTGCTCCAGTAACCTATTCCCATATCCAGGCTTTTACTTTGGAAGACGTAAAGTGTAAGCTTTTTGAAAGCTTTATAAGTTTTGATAAGACTAAATGAAACATGGGTTTTGTTTCTGGCAACGGTTGTGGGGGATACGTTTTCTGTGTTTGCTTCACCGTGACTGTTAGGATGAAAGTTCTGCCCACGTTCCACACGGCGTTCAGCCTCAGGGACGTCCTGGCCGTGGAAAGCCGCGGCCCGAGGAGGCGGGCAGTGCCCCTGCTCCGGGTGCGTGCTCCGGGTGCGTGCTCCGGCCGCCGAGGCGCGGGCTGTGTGTGATGGGCTGGCAGTGTATTGTTAGCTGGTTGATATGTGGATGACATCAGCTAACATGCACCTGCTATCCCATTGCATGTACACGAGCATCGATGTGTGTGGGCTTCTTGCCATGGCCAGCAATGTGCACAGTGACAGCATTGCTGTTCAGTCACTCATTGTAACAGGCAGAGCCATATGGCAGAGAGCGACGCGGTTACTCACAGACCCGCCAGGTGATGCTGTGGGGCTGTAATACCGGGAGGCCTCATTTTTGTCTTCATCTCAGACTCGTACTTGGAAGTGAGCAGAGGTGTGGCTTGTGGAGGGCGCGCTCGGGCGGCGGCTGGTGTCCATAGAACTGACTGGTGGTCTGGGCGATGGTTCCCCCAGGTGAGAGCCGAGGAATACATCACCTCTCTACGGTGCTGCTGTAAGTTATTGGTGAAATAACCTTTACTCTTATTTACAGTTAGACATTTCTAGAACCATGGGTTAACAGACGCCTGTGATTTCATTCTTATGCATTTTGCTGCTCTAAAATCTCACCCTCTTTGTGGTCCAACATCATTCCATTTGCTGGATCTCTGTGTTTAACCAGCCCTTCCAAACGATATTGTTTTCATAAAGGTGAAGTTGCAGCATGTTATTTTGCATAGAAAGTCACTGAGCTGTTGATAAAAATAAAACCTACTCAATTTAGAAGGCTTGGCCTTTGTGTTTTAATTTTTGTAAACCAAAGAGCCAGACATAAAATGCCAACATTTATACTCAATAAAGAGAATGTGTGTTTACAGTTGTTCTTCAGTTCCATATTGAGAAGATGAGAAAGGAGGGAAAGTGGAATCAAATGAAGAGAAATTAAGGAGATGGTGAGTAAGGAGGAGAATGAGGACATGAGTTCCAAAAGGAAATGTTTCTCTGTGAGGGAGAGGGAGAGGGAGGGAGGCAGCTTGGGACCCTGAAGGAAAAGGAGGAGGTAGCTTAATGGAGGAGGAGAGGGGGAGGGGGTGAGGGGGAGGAAGGGGGAGGAGGAGGAGGGGGAGGGGGAGGAGGAACACGGGGGGGGGGAGGGGGAGAAAGAGGAGGGGGAAGGGGAGGAGGAGGGGGGGGGCCCCTTCGGACGGGGATTGTTTTCTCCGGGGTGTTTTCTCTTCGGGCAGCCCCTGTGCTTTTCACCACTACCCTCAGGAGGGCTCCTAATTCCTTGCTGCTCTTCATTCTCCCCCCAGAGAAAAGCTTCCCTCTGAAGGCGTGGCCTTTGCAAGGAGGGGAGGGAGCGTGGCGGGGGAGAGTGGGGGGGAAAGTGGGGGGGAGTGTGGTGACTGTAATCCCAGGGCAAAGAGGAAATCCAGCTGAGGGATCACCAGGCTCAGAGGGTCCCCTACCAGCCTCACCCACCACTCGGCCTTGAGCTTTCAGACGCAGTGGATGTCCTTACAGAAGGGAAATAGAGCAGAGCTCTGTTTTTCGGGGTTTGTGTCTTGCTGCTCCATCGGTTCGGTGTTTTCCTGCCTGCGGAC
Source organism: Cnephaeus nilssonii (assembly GCF_951640355.1). NCBI lineage: Eukaryota > Metazoa > Chordata > Mammalia > Chiroptera > Vespertilionidae > Cnephaeus > Cnephaeus nilssonii. Next base: position 114,198,558 of record NC_137073.1, on the reverse strand, counting down.
AGGCCGCCAGGTCCCTGGGCCCCAGCGTGCCCCACGGGGTGTTGTCAGCAGCGCCTCCACCCAGCGCCTGCGCGTCTCCCCGTAAAGCACCAGGTGAGGGCAGAGTGGAGAGTACGTGATGTTTTGGCTCCGGATCTCTGTGGAGAGCCTTGTGGAACCTATGAAGTCTGGTTTCTTAGAATGTGGGTGTGCTGGAGCCTGCTCGGCGTGGCTTGTGGGAACCAATCGTTAAATTTTCAGGAAGTTTGCAAGCCAGTCAGTCAGCGATCGGTAGGTTGAAACTGGCCACGTGGGAGCATTGGCACCAGGGAAACGGGCAAATGCTGCGAATTGGGACTCCTCCTCCCTCCACAGAGCTGGTTATCCAGCCTCACCGGCCACCACTGGATGCCTGTTCGTGTATTACAGTGAGGAAATGTACACATGGATGTACACATGCTACAGACACACTAACTCACTTACCAGCCACCACTGGGTATATGCTATATGTGCTACAGTTAAGAAAGGTAGCCCGGCCAGTGTGGCTCAGTGGTTGAGCATTGACCTATGAACCAGGAGGTCACGGTTTGATCCCACACTGGGGATTGAGCCCGCAACTCGGGCATGTGCCCTGACCTCCTGGTTCATAGGTCAACGCTCAACCACTGAGCCACGCTGGCCGGGCCTCCTGCTTTCATATTTAATTCTTTCATGAAATGAGTATTTCATGGTGCAGCCACTAACCTTCACCAACGTGGCCGCTTTCCCGGTAACCATGAGGCTCACAGAGCTGAGAGGCGTGACTTTGGGAGCACAGTTCGCTGAGACCCTGAGGAGGCCGGGTCGCTCGTGCTAGGACCTGGCGCCTGCAGTTGCTCGCTTGCACGATGTCCCCCATCAGATGACGTCACAGTGAATTCTCCCCAAGTGGCCAGTCTCTCTGACTAGATTAGTGACATTAACCGAAAAGGATTCAAGTTACGTGACCATACACTCAGGGCTTCTTTCTTACACTTGGGTTTTCACTCAGAAGTCAAGACCGACTCCAACTGTTAATCCTGTATTTATGGAATTTGAGTGTCTTCTGGAAAATAATAGTGAAATGTTGAAAGTGATGAAGGCCTTTTCAAATGTTATGATGATAATGTCATTTATAATGACTATTTGGCCAGGTGTAATAAAACATACTATGTGCTGAAGGCCTGGGGTGGGAGCGGGGGCGGCTGGAAGGGGTCAATAGGGGAGAAAGGGGAACATATGTAATGCTTTCAACAATAAAGAATTAAAAAAAAATAAAGCATCCTATGAACTGTACATAAACAAAATTCAGTAAATGAAAAAAAACCCAAATATAAGGATTTGAATCTATATGTATGACTTTATGTTTACTAGAGGCCCAGTGCATGAAATTCGTGCACGGGGGGGGCGGCGGGGTGTCCCTCAGCACAGCCTGCACCCTCTCTAATCTGGGACCCCTCAGACATCCCTTTCACAATCCGGGACTGCTGGCTCCCAACACTTGCCTGCCTGCCCCTAACCGCTTCTGCCTGCCAGCCTGATTGACGCCTAACTGCTCCCCTACTGGCACGGTTGCCCCCAACTGCCCTCCCCTGCCGGCCCGGTTGCCCCTAACTGCCCTCCCCTGTATGCCTGGTACCCCCTAACTACCCTCCCCTGCAGGCCTGGTCCCCCCCAACTGCCCTCCCCTGCTGGCCTGTATGTTTTAATGCATCTGGCCAAATAGTCATAAGTTGCCCCTAACTGCCCTCCTCTACTGGCCCGATTGCCCACAACTGCCCTCCTCTGCTGGCCTGGTTGCCCCTAACTGCCCTCCTCAGCTGGCCTGATCGCCCACAACTGCCCTCCTCTGCTGGCCTGATCGCCCACAACGGCCCTCCTCTGCCGGCCACCTTGTGAGGGTGTGACGGTCAATTTGCATATCACCTCTTTATTAGATAGGGTTTTGTGTTTTATTAAACAGTCATTTACAGTTAGCTGCTCCACACGGTCCAGGCACGCGGTGGTCTAGGTGTGGGCACGTCCAGGAGGGCCGAGGGAGTGTCGAGCTGAGCATCAGGACATGAACACGCGGGGACGGTCCTGGTGGCTCGGTGTGTCCCTGGGACTGAGTGTGCCTGGGGATTCCGTGGACGCCCCGTTTGCTTTGGGTGCCATCCCTGCTGCGGACGTCCCCCACGGGCAGGGCCGCACGAAGCCCCCGCGGCGCACGCCCGGCCGGGTCTGCACTCGGGCCGCACCGCCCGCGAGGAGACGGACACTCTGTTCTGACGGCGTGGCGGTGACCCGCGGCCTTCTCAGAGGTCCTCCCGCTTTCGAATGATCATCTGCCGGATCAGATCCGCCACCTCAGGCCGGATGGCGTCCATGGGCTCCTCGGGCCGCCAGGACCTCACCACGCGGCCCTCGGGGCTGACCAGGTACTTCCAGAAGTTCCACCTCGGCTCCTTGTTGGAAGAATCTGAAACGACAGATGCATCTGCGTGAGCGTGGCTTCGTTTCTGTCAGGACTTTCCGTTCGGGGGAGCTGCACACGGGACAGCTAGAATCACCGTCCAGGATTGCCACCTTGTCACAAAGCAAAGCGCCAACGGGGCCCAGCAGCCAGCTTCCCTCACGGGCGGCGACCCAGCCAGCCCCCGGAGCTAGTGACTATCCAGATCTGCTGATCTGAACAAAACAATTACCTCGTCACCAGCTCAAACCTTTCAGTTTCTTAGCATTTTAAAAGATAAAATGATACTTTACAAGTCCTTTGTAAAGGGAATGTGTAGGGTACTTTTCATATTAAAGATGGCTTTCATATTGTTACCTGTTACACAGCTGAACATGGTGAGACATTTAAAACAATCACATTTGGAGAAATTGTGATGCCCTGATGCATCTTAATTTACGTGAGAAATTGGATGTTTTTCCTCTATGTCACCCTGGGTTCGTGCGTTCCTATAGGCTGGCATGAGAAGGCAGTGCAGCTGGGATTTATCCAGCGCCTGCTGTGCGCCGGGCAGCGGCTCCGTGCTCTGACGGCCCGCGTGTGCGCGCTCCAGCCGCCCCGGGAGGGGCGTCGTTCTTCTCCCCATTTTGCAGATGAGAAAAGTGGAGGTCCGAAAGCAGGTGTCAGGGCCAGGGAGCAGGCAGCCCGGAGCGACAGCTGCACCCCCCCCCCCCCCCCCGGAGCTCGGGGTCCAGTACTCCACAGGGGACTCAGGCCGGTGTCTGGGGGAGGTGGCCAGTTCTTCCCCGTGCACGTGGGACTGGGCGTGGGACCGACACCCGCTGGGAGGAGGAGCTGGATCGGAGGCTTTGGGCGCGGGAGGCAGACCTGACCCAGGAGGGGGAGGGGGCGGAGTAGGACGAGCCCACGTGATTTCAGGAGCAACCCCAGGATGAGCAGAGTGAGGGTGGGTGGGAGGAGGACGCTGCAGGGGAAAGGGGAGGCGGAGGGGAGCGCAGGTACCGGGACCACCTGTCAGGAGGGCGTGACAGAGCCGGTGGCAGCCAGCGAGGCGGGAAGTGGAGAGCCGGAGGCAGAGAAACGGAGGAGGAGGCGGGGGAGCAGTTTTCAGAGGCGGAGATGCTTGCTTCGTGCGTGCGGGAGGAGAGCCAGCGAGGGCGCCCAGGGGACGGGGATCCAGTGCGGCCGTAGTCACTCTGTGTGCTGTGCTCTGCACACGGGGCCCAGTGACCTGCAGGGAAATGGCCGGGGACCGGCTGCCTCGTTAGATGAGGGGTCGGCACCTGAAGGTCCTGAGTCGGCCGGGCAGGCAGGGGACACGTCCTTCACTCTCACCGTTAACCCATCTCCCAAACGACCTTAGGGGTGGACACACTGACCATCGCATTGTACCAACGAAACAGGCACAGAGAGGGTCAGCGGTGTGCCTGAAGCCACACAGCAAAGGGCGGGGCCGGCGTGGGCTGGGCAGACTGGGCCAAAGCCTGTGCCTTAGTCACCACCCTCACTGCCTTCCTGCTCCCTGACCTGCTCCCCAGATTCTGCAGCAACAGCCCAGCACCGCTTCCTCCAAAAAAGTGTTATATTCTGCTTTGAATTTTAGCAAAAACCCGGTAAACTGAGAATTATTCCTCCTCGAGGAACATGAAATCCAGCGTGGATGGCCCCACTCAAAGACGAGGGGACTCCGTGGACACAGCTGTGGCCACTTCCCAAGCAACATTTTCAGTAAAATGATCATAAGGAATAGACACAGTGGAATGGATCTGCTTTGTCATCCAAGACGTCAAACATTGATTTCAGGGCGCATAACTTGTAGGAAGTGCGAAAGGCTGAGGCTCTGGCTCTGTGATGGTCTGAGAGGACGTCCCCCGGACGCTTTTCGAATGAGATAGGAGCGTGCGGTCCTGTTCTAGGGATGAAAGCAATGAGCCCCTTCCCCTGGGGAGGAGGGGAGATACTTACCGACAAGAAACCGGAATGCAGGCTCCGCCTCGGGTCCCAGGATCTTAATCTTGTGGAAGATGGGGAAGGTGACGCCGTAGGTGCTTCTCGCAAAGGACACGACCTCCTTGGTGGGGCGGGGCTCGGCCTCCCCGAACTGGTTGCAGGGGAAGGCCAGCACGCTGAAGTGGAAGGGGCCGAACTCGCGGTGCAGCGCCTGCAGCGCCAAGTAGTTGCTGTCGGTGAGCCGGCAGTCGCTGGCCACGTTGGCAACTAGCGTGACCTCCCGGAAGAAGAAAAGAGCCGAACAGACAGTGAGGCAGGGGAGCGATCAGAGGCTCTGCCAGCAGCTAAACCCGCCCCCGGGAGACCCTCATCCTAACTGGATGGGAGACCACGGCCTGGATGCCCCCGAAGACCAGGCGTAACCCCCCCCCCCGGGCTCCCCCAACCCCCCGCTAAGGCATCAGCTGCTCAAGAGGGTGTTTTTAAGAAAGATGGTCATGGATAGATGCGTCTCCTATTGACGTCTCCACAGTCACATCCCAGTTACAGGAACATCCTAACAACTTAATGTCCGAACAACTTAACGTCCGAACAACTTAACGCGTCGATGCAGCGCACAGGGAAAGCGTTTTAAGGCAAACAGTCGAGACGGTGAGTTTATGGACGAGAAGCGCGTGAGCTAGAGGACCCTGACCGTGTGGATGTGCTAGTGACATCACTTCGTTATAAATGACAGCGTACGGCCACCGAACTGAGAACACGGGCCCCGGGCAGAGAACGCGGGCGAACACGTGGCAGAGCAGAGAAGCCGCGGCCGCCCGCCCGGAGAAGCACTTACTTTGCCTTTAAACTTCTCCAGAGAAACGGGCCTGCCCGCGGCATCCTTCACCTCGAACGCGTAGAAGCTGCGGGCCCGGGGCCTGCGGGCCCTCAGCTGCAGCAGCAGCAGCGTCCCCGCGCACAGCGCCAGGGCCAGCAGCACCGCCAGCGCCTTGGCCCTGGGCCCCGAGCGCAGGGGCTGCGCGGCCAGAGGCTCCATCTTGGAGGATCGGGAGGGAGGGCTCAGCGGGACAGCATTCGAGGAGGAGCTGAAACGCGAAACCCCCAAACCCAGCTCGGTGGAAAACCCGGAAGGACAGACGCGCTCGTCCCGCCCACCCGAGGAGCAGGCGGCCCTTCTCCGGCCGGAGGGAGGGAGGGAGGCGGGAGAGCGCGGGGGAATTCCGGGGGCTTTGGGATGCCGTTTGCAGTTTCTGCAGGAAGTCAGGACGGTTTGGTAGCTCGCTCGCCCTCTCCCAGCGAAGAAATCATTTCCCCAGCAGATGGCGCCCTTGACCCTGGGAAGCGGCGCCCAGCAATCCTTAGCTCAGGGGCTGGGTACCCAGAGCACAGGACGTGGGGGGACCCGAAGGGCGTGCGTATGATGTGATGGATGTCACACCCGCTCCGTGAGTTCAAGGAATTGATGATAAAACATCTGAAAGGCTCCTGACTCCGACCTCGCCCAGCTAAGGCAATGCCAGGTGAATAGAGCAGAAATAAATCGATGATAAACAGCGACGGCTTAAAAAGCCCTCTATCGTCAAGGACACGCAGTTCAGTGCTTTTCGTATTTCTGATCGTGACTGACAGTAGGAAATGAACTTGCCATCGAGCAGATGACTGAGGGTCCCAGGGAGAGTCACTTCCCACTGGAGCATCCATGCCCCGGGGCCAGGTGTTCTGAAGATGGTTCCACGTTCACCAATGGGCTCCGACCTGCCGATGAAGCATCGGGCTCGGTGAGAAAGCAGGATGTAGCGGATGAGGAAATTCCCCGAGAAGGCACCAGCCCCAGCTCACCGCTGCGTGGTGCATCCTCCAGCTGCTTGGTTCTGATCTTCCCCCCCCACCCCCGGCTGCCCCTGCGGGAGGTCTCTCGCTGTGTTGAGCATCTAGGGGGGCAGCCACGGTGTGTGTGTGGGGGGACCCCATTGCCTGAGACCCCTGGCTCGGCCGGGGAAGCCCGCAGCACTGTCTCCAACTGAGGGCTTTGTGCCTCCGGCCCTGTGGCTGCATTTCCAGAAAGTGCTGGGAGGTGCAAGGGGTGACGGGAGGCCCTGCCCATTGGACCTCAGGGCGGCTCTGCCTCGGTCCTGCCTCCGTGGGGGCGCGTGGAGGGGAAGTCCACAGCTCAGCCCCGTCAGAGACCAGCACCACTGCTCTCGGCCTGGGAGGAGTGGCTACGACAGAAAAGCATCGTCTCCTAACACAGTTTCCAGCAAAGAACGGAAGTGTATACGGCACGGATCCCCCGTAACTGTGACAGTTCCACTCGGGGTTCTGGCCGAGTCACTGAGCACGCAGGGTTCCTGGAACCCTGCTGTGGGAACCCCGTCTGTCTGAATTCAAGCAATGCTCGGAGACATGCGGCCTGGCGAAAACAAGGCCTTTAATGCACGTGGAGAGCCGGTGTCTGAGGGCGGGACGCAGAGCAGCGACCTCAGGCTGGGTCATCCTCCGCATCCCTCCCGCTGCCACGTGGCTGAGGCCCCTGCGGCTTACACGCCCTCCTACTCGCCCAGGTCCTAGCGCCTCCCGCTGGGCTGTTGTTTCAAATGGCCGAGGCCTTCCTAGTGATACCCAATTTTCGGACCGGACCCCGGATTCTTTGTCCGCCGGAATCGAAGAATGAATCCACGGACAGAGGGTAGTATAGCAAAGATGGAGATTTATGGAAGAACAAGTACAGACTCCCGTATGGGGAGAGGGAAGCGTCCCACAGAACGGACTCCCGCGTGGGGCGGGGGAGAAGGGTCCCACAGAACGGACTCTCACGTGGGGCGGGGGAGAAGGGTCCCACTGGGTTCCTTTCCCCACGGCTTATAAAGGCTGCAGAACTTGGTGCCTGATATCCCCTCTGATTGGTCACTATTCCCCTAGACTGGTTACTATAGTAACTCCTGGGCTCAAAGGTCGAACCTCACATGGAACACGTGAGGTTCTCCCCGCTCCTTCCTTCTGAATGAAGGGCTTCCTTCTCTTCATTTTGTAAGTGTGACCTTTCTTGGCTATTCCAGTTCCCTTGTCGTATGGAAATATACCTGCTGCTGCCTCCTGTCTTATGGAGAGGTGGCGGCCCCTGGCTTCCTTGTGTTCTGGAAATGTGCCTTCTCCCAGTCTGCAGCCCCATGCTTTTTCCCATGGACCCCAATTCTAAAAAGCCCCTAAGCCTGCCTGTGTGTCCCCCTAAGATTCCTGCCTCACTGGTCTCCCCACCCCCTTTGCTAGGGATCTTCCTGTCGCACAGCTCTCCTGCCCGCCCTCCCAGCACGGCTGCCCGTGGCCACAGGCTGTTTCTTTTCTGTGAGGACGGCCCCGAGGCCTGTCTCCCACGGCCGTTCCGCCTCGCTGCCCCGGAGGAACCGGCCCTCAGCGCCCCCAGACCCCCAGGCCTCACAGGCCCGCAGGACAGGTGCACACTGACGCTGAGAAAGGTCAGGCCGCGTCCTACTTTGGTTTCCAGAGCAACAGGCTCCTTGGTGTGTGCCGCTTGCCTTTGGGGGTAGATGTGCTTCCTGTCTGGTCCACATGCGGTATGTCAACCAGCTCCTCAGCTGCCCGCACAGGCTCAGGAGCCAGACTCCCGGTGAATGCACAGGTCACCTGGGGCCCCGCTGAGGGAGGAGGAGAGGCTCACTCACCTTCAGGCAGCGCCCCGGGGTGTGTGTGTGTGTGTGTGTGTGTGTGATAAAATCATTACAATAGATTCCAGGAACTCCCAGGAAGGGACCCAGAGCCTGGCCTTGGAGCGGCCATGATGCTGCAGACACTGGCCAGAGGCTCACAGCCCGAGGCTCACGGCCCGAGGCTCACGGCCCGAGGCTCACGGCCCAAGGCAAGCTGGGGCGGGGCAGTGGCTGGGAATTGCCTCGATGTGAAAACTACTTTGAAAGCTCAGGCAGCCCAGCGGCGTGGCTCAGGTGTTGAGTGCTGACCTATGAACCATGAGGTCATGGTTTGATTCCCAGTCAGGGCACATGCCTGGGTTGTTGGCTCGATCCCCAGTGTGGGGTGTGTGGGAGGCAGCTGATCCCTGATTCTCTCTCATGGTTGATGTTTCTTTCTCTCCATCTCTGAAGTAAATAATAATTTAAAAAAATATATATATATCCTATCTAATAAAGACAGAATATGCAAATTGACCATCACTCTGCAACAAAGATGGCAGCGCCCACAACCAATAAGGAGGGGATATGCAAATTGACGCAACAAAGATGGCGGCAGCCAGGCTGGGACGCTTGCGTCATTGCCATGGCAACGAGGCAGGCGTTCCGCCCCGCCCTGGCCACTCTGGGCCTCTGGGCAGCATGCGTGTGCAGGCGCGGAGTGGCTGGGGCGGGGCGGGATGCCTGCTATGGGGGGTGGGGCGGGGGGTGGAGGGAGCCACAGGAGGGAGGCAGGGCCGGAGCGAAGGCCTGGGTCCCGGGTGCCGGAGGGAAGCTGGTTCTGGCAGCCAGGGGAAGGAAGGCCTATTCTTGCACGAATATATATAGTGTGTGTGTATATAGATATATCTCACTGGAAGGGGCAGAGAGTGTATCCTGAAGTGACCCGGAAGGGCCGCCGGCCGGCTGCTGGGCCAGCCATGTGGAGAGACGCAGTCCTGTGAAGGCGGCCATGGCCGTGGCCAGACGGGAGGGGGAGCGGCTGACGTGGCCCGAGCCCCTCGAGGCACGGTGGTGGGGCACAGTCTCTGGACCACCTGCCTGAAGGGTCCGCACGCCCGCAGGAAGAGGGAGCTCCGAGTGTCACAGAGAAGAGGGACTGTCCTCACGGTCAGTTTGAGTGTTGAGACCTTGGAGTCGATGGCTGGTGAGTGGCTGCCGCTGTGTGGGGCTGTGGCCGCGGGCAGGTGGGCAGGGGCTGGGGACAGAGGCCTGGGAGCCAGTGGGTCACTGTTGTTAATCCTCACCTGAGATCTTTTTCTTGTCTTTTAAATAATTCTTTATTGTTGAAAGTATTACAGATGCCGCCCCTTTCCCCCCATCGACCCCTCTCCAGCCCCCTGCCCCGCCCCCAGGCTCTCACCACCCCGTTGTCTGTGCCCGCGGGCCATGCATATGTGCTTACAAGGTCTTTGCTTGATTACCTCCCACCCGCCCTCCCCTGCCTTCCCGCTGGGATTCTGCTCTCTGTTCTGGACTGCTAAGGATATTTTCCCCTTGATTTCAGAGAGAGAGGGGAAGACAGAGAGAAACATCGATGTGAGAGAAACACATCGACTGGTTGCCTCCTGCACGAGCCCCGACCGGGGCCTGGGCCAGGGAGGAGCCTGCAACCGAGGTACGTGCCCTTGACCGGAATTGAACCCAAGACCCTTCAGCCCGCAGGCCGACGCCCTATCCACTGAGCCAAACCAGTGAGGGTGCTAATGGGTCATCTTTGCTACTTCTGTCTCAACCTCAAGGTGTCCCCAGGGTCCCTCCTGGGCGGTGCAGGGCCCCCCACCCCCGAATGTTTGCATCAGATTATTTGCTATTAGATATGCGTGTGTGTTCCTATTGCATTTTGTTACTTCCTGACCTTATTCTAAACCCCTCGAGGTTCCCATGCGTTCTCTGTGCTCGGAATTCCTCCCGATTTAGTGCCAACACGACGTGCCTCTCGAGGTAAACAAGCCAGACCCATGTGCGCGGAGCATCGAGTCATTCATGCCTTTCCCTCCTTTGTTTTGTTTCTTATCTCCCTCTTCCTCTCCATTAATAAGTGCTCGCCTCACGTACAACTGTGTGACAGGCATTTCCTGGACGGGAGACAGGGCCTGGGACCGCACTGAGGACGAAGCAGCCGTCCGCAGGGCACTGCCTGCGCCGCGGCCATGCGCCCACCACCTCTGGGGTCAGGCCCGTCTGCACGCCGTTCGTTACTGACTCAGCATTAGGAGATGCCGGATATCTGACGCAGGAGAACAAGCGTCTGTGCTGAAAGGGCGGAGAGAATGTGCCCGTAGTATCGTGATATCCTAGGACCGTGGTCGGCAAACTCATTAGTCCACAGAGCCAGGTATCAACAGTACAACGATTGAAATTTATTTTGAGAGCCAAATTTTTTAAACTTAAAAACTATATAGTTAGGTACATTGTTATTGACTTAATTAGGGTACTCCTGACCTGGCCTTTGCTAAAAACTCAAGGGGCCAAAGAGCCGTATGTGGCTCGAGAGCCGCAGTTTGCCGACCACGGGCCTAGGAGATGTATCTACCTACCCTCCTACCTACCTGTCTCTCTCTCCGGTTTTCAGAGGAGTTTGGGTTCACAGCAAATGAAGGGAAAGTACAGAGTTCTCCTACCCCCCCCCCCCCCCCCCAGCACACGCCGGGCCTCCACGCCCACATCCCACATGAAACAGTGTGTCCGTCACGATGGACGGGCCTGTGTGATGCATCACTGCGACCCGAGCCCGCGTGTGCAGTGGGTTCAGCCTTGGGGGGTGGGTTCTGTGGGTCTGACACACGTACAGCGACAAGCATCCACCACGACAGTGTCACGCGCTGAGGGCCCCTCTGCCTCGCCCATCCCTCCCTCCCGCCTCCCACCCTGCCGACTCCTCACGGCCTCCGCGGCTTGGCTTTTGCTGGCACGGCCTGCGGTTGGAGTCCTGCAGCGTCACCCGTGCAGAGTGGCTTCCTGCGCTTGTGTGTATGGAGGGCGCCCCGTGTCTGCCAGGGCTCGCGCCCGCGCTGTGCTAAGCACTGGAACAACAGCCCGCTGCCTGGGTGGGTCCCGTCTACGGTCCTCTCACCTGCTCAGGCACATCCTTGTTGCTTCCGAGTGTGGGCAGCCGAGTAACTGATCTGTTTGTCTATCCCCGTGGTCGGCAAACTGCGGCTCGCGAGCCACATGCAGCTCTTTGGCCCCTTGAGTTTTTAGCAAAGGCCAGCTTAGGAGGACCCTAATTAAGTTAATAACAATGTACTTACCTATATAGTTTAAGTTTAAAAAATTTGGCTCTCCAAAGAAATTTCAATGGTTGTACTGTTGATATTTGGCTCTGTGGACTAATGAGTGTGCCGACCACTGAGCTATCCCGTTGACCGGTTTGCTTCCTCTCTGCCAACCCCACCTGGTTGGTTCCTACAGTTGCTGGCAAGCCTTAATGTCGGTGGTTCGGGTCCCTCATCTTGGCTCTTCTCACTCAGGGTTGTGTTAACGACTCTGGGACTTTTGCCCTCCAGATAAACTTCAGGATCTGTTTGTCAATATTAAAAAAAATAACTTACCGGCATTGCACTGAATCTTTAAATCGACTTGGAAAGAACTGACATCTTAACAGCATTGAATCTTCTTATCTAAGCACGTGGACTATCAATTTACTTAATTTTCTTTGATGAGAGTTTTGTAATTTTCCTCATATAATCATTGCACACGTTTTGTTAGATTTCTGCCTAAGGGTTTCATGTTTGGGGGTACCACTGAGAACTTTTCAGATCGACTCTCTTAACAACTTTCAAACATGCAACACGGTGTAACACACCTGTGTGCCTTTTCATTTCACTCCGGAAGTTTCACTGGAGTTTTGTGGAGCCGTGGCCGGCAGAGCCTGCGCCGGAGCAGCCCGCCTCTGCCACGCCCGCAGGTGCCCGGTGCCCCCTCAGCCGCTCCTGGTGGCGCATCACGGGGTCACGCTTTGCTCAGCTGTGGTCGACGGGACCGCGGGGCGCCTGGGTGGCTCAGTTCCTGTTGATCGTGTCATTCTCAGCTCGAGAGACGAGAAGGCTGTGGCCTGTGGTCTGACTTTGTGGGGTGTTTTGATGAGAATTGAAACGGAACACCAGATCCAGTCCCGACGTCAGGTCGTCACGGGGACTGCCCGCCGAGAGCAGCTGTGTGCTCGGCAGACGCAGTGGAGAAAGGGCCACAGGCGGCGAAACCGTGTTTGTGGACGGAGCCGAGCCGGGCTCAGGCCCACGGGTGGTGCCGATGTGACAGACAGAATGGCAAACATGTCTTTGGCGTTACAATCTCCTGTGACAGGAGGAATGCTCAGCGCGTGAGGCGGCGTCTCCGTGTCTCCCCACAAGATCCGCCGCTCCCCTCGGCTGGCACGCGTGTGCTCCGTGTGAGGCAGTGCGTTGGCGTCCTCGTGGGACGGATGGGTTTAAGCTAACACGCGGGCTCTGTTCTCCCTCTGCACCTGAACCTGTGTTTCAGCGTGACGACCAGTCTCTCTCCTTCGTTGTTTCCCATCACCTGCGGGGGCAGCAGGCCTCCGGGACCGCGCAGGCCGACGAGGGCTCAGAGACGAAGCCCGCGTCCCCGCAGGTGCGGGATCCCAGTGTTCCCCGCGTCCTGGTCTTCCATGAGCCGGGAGTGACGGTTTAGGCCAGGAATTGGGACGTTGAAACGACATAACGTCTCCCGTGCTCTGGCCTACACGTGCAGTCGGTGTTGGAGGAGGCAGATGGGCCGTGGCCTCCTGTCTGCACGGTGTCCCCCCCCCACGGGGTCCATGCCGTCGGCAGCTCCTGTGCCGTGTGCACGCGCAGGAGGCCCCTGGGCTGTTGCTGGGGCACGAGGAACACACACTTGTTTTACGCCCAGAACGACTGCACGAGGGCGGCCTGCTCGGATGCACTTCCTTTAAACGCGGACGAGTCAAGTCCGTCAAACAACAAGTGTCCTTGCAGAGACGCGGAAGAGGAGGAGTGTGGCTCCAGGGGCCGACCCGGAGCCTGAGGCCACAGGTCAAGGGCGGCCTGAGCTGCAGGAGCCCAAGGGGCAGGGGCGGGGCCTGGACCCCCGAGGGAGGCCCTGCTGGCCCCTCACGCGGACTTCCGGTCCTCAGGACCCGGAGGGAGGACCTGCCGCTGCTGAAGCCACGCGGCGGGCGCACGGCGGTGCGGCAGCCACAGGACACGGGCGTGAGGGGGGCAAGCGCCCCCTTAGCGCCGGCCACGCTGCCCGGACCCCCGACGGCTCAGCACCGCGGAGGTGATGGTTCCGCTGGGCCCTGGGCGGGGGGGGGGACCCGTGGCCACACCCGGCGGCTTCCCAGCCTCAGCACCAGCGGGACAGCGGCCACCCGCCGCCTCCTCTCCCACCCGCCACCTTGAGCCCAGACACCCGCGGGCGCTGCCACAGAGGACGGCCCGGCCTGTGGGGGGCGCGGCTGCCACCCTGGCCTGAGCGCCCGCGCCCTCGTCTAAGCGACAGGGCTGTGTGGCCTGTCTCCCGTGGGGTGCTGAGGGTCCAGCTGGACGAGGGGCCTTCCTGCGGGGGTGCAGCTCCGAGCTCCTCGCTCAGGTCCCACACCCGTCTCTGACCCTCCATCCCCTCTCTCTGCTGCTCCCCCTCCTCCTCATCCTCCTTTCCTCTCCTGCCCCCTCCATCTCCTCTCCTGCCCCCTCCGTCTCCTCTCTCTGCTGCTCCCCCTCCTCCTCGTCCTCCTCCCCCCTCCTCCTCGTCCTCCTTTCCTCTCCTGCCCCCTCCATCCCCTCTCTCTGCTGCTCCCCCTCCTCCTCGTCCTCCTCCCCCCTCCTCCTCGTCCTCCTCCCCTCTCCTGCCCCCTCCGTCTCCTCCCTCCCCCTCCTCCCACTCAGCACCCTTCTGCGATTCTAACCCCTGTCTCCTTGGGTTAGTTTGCCTTATGCCCTCTCAGAATCACTCAGAAAATACTCCCGTTTGCGTCCGGCTTCCTTCACTCAGCATCACGTTGGTGAGATGAGCTGCCGCGGCCGGCAGCTAGGCGTGCTCTGTGGTCGCTGTGCGATGCCCGCCACGGACCCCACGGCCGCTGCTAGTTTCCTGTGGAGGCCGTTCGGCCATTTCAGCCCTGGCTCTGAGCTTATCACCTGCCACAGGGGTGACGCCGGTCCCCGCCCCAGGCCACGCTGCGACCCGGCCTCGCTTCCCCGGCGGGTCTGCCCACGGAGTGACAGTGAGAACCCGGGACAGTCGTGCAAGCTGCTTTATTTAGGGCGGGTTGAGGGGTTGAGGGGTTGGGGCGCGGCAGCAGGTGGGACGCAAGTCCGTGACCTAGGCTGCCCTCCGCGTCGTCTTGGTGATCCAGTTGAGGTGTTTCTGGGAGAGCAGCGTGTAGACGCCGGGGCCCCAGGGGTCCCCGCACCTGTCTTTCTTCCCGAAGGACGTGACACCCCTGAAGGTGCCCTCACAGATCAGGGGGCTCCCGGAATCCCCCTGCAAGAGAAGAGGGGGAGGGGCTGTGAGCACCCAGCAAGCCCATCGAGAACACGCCCATTGAGAACACGCCCATCGAGCAGAAGAAACTCCTTTTAATGTGGCGTTAAGACCAACCTTCACTTAATTGAAAGTTAGCGCTTAACACCCCAAACGTTGGGAATATTTAATATTTTTACATTGGCTTAACAGGAACCAGTGAAAGTTCCAGTGAAACGTGCATCACTGCCGGCTAGCCTGTGCCGGTGAGGTCAGTTCTCTGCTTCAGGAAAGGAACTCTCCTCTTGTCATTTTCTCAAAACGCTGACGAACTCGGGGTCCAACCCTCAGATGCAGGTGGGATTTGAGGCAAAAGAGAAACCACGGTTTTTAGTTTCTCCAGCAGACAACTGTCTTCCCAAAGAAACAAACCCAAAGCCACTTTCCCGTCTCCCTCTCAAACCGACACCCTTCCCCGCTCCTCCCGCGTGAGGGTGCGGACGGAGGCTCCGGCCTCGGGGGTGGCACGTCCAGCTCACGCCTGCACAGCAGGAGGCTCCTGGGCCCGGAAGCCCCGCTCTCTGCTCCCCACGGGGCCTCCCGTGTGTGCCGTGTGTCCTCCCAGGAAACCCTAGAGGCAGCCCCGTGTGACAGACAGACCTCTGGTCTCGGTGTCTGATTCCCCAATCCCACACCCCGTCCTCCTCTTTAATGGGGCTCAGGGTCTTTGGGAAAGGCGGGAAGCGAGGAGCCAGCGCTCAGAGCTCAACACGCAGGTGCCTCTCCTGCCTGCCTCCTCCCGGGGCCCTGACCCGTCCCTTCTCCGACTCTGACAGGGAGCCCGGCCCCTTCCGCGTGGGCCACGCTCGGAAGCTGCCTCCTGGGGACGGAGCTCTGATCCCGGAGGCTGTGGGGGGTCGCTGAGACCCTCAGTTCAGCTTGGAAATGACACGCCTTTCAGACCTGCCAGGCTAAACGGCAGAGGCATTTTGGGAGTGTGCTGAGATGTGGGGGGGGGAGCAGGGCACAGAAGGGGTCTTCTGAGTGTTACATATTTTAAAATCTGCACTAATAAAAGAGCAACATGCTAACTGACCGTACCTTTGCAACACCCACCAGCCAATCAGGAGTGAGTATGCAAATTAGCCCAACAAAGATGACAGGCTAATTTGCATACACAGGCGCCGAGCAGCTGGGGGTGAGGCAGGATGCTTGCGTTCTGCACCACCCCAGCTGCTCCACACCACCCCAGCTGCTCTGGGCCTCTGGGCAGCGTGGGAAGGCGGAAAGGCTGCTCCGGCTGGGAGCGAATGTGGTGCCAGAAGCCAGGGGAAGGAAGGCCCATTCTTGCACGAATCTTCGTGCACTGGGCCTCTAGTCTATAATAAAAGAGTAATATGCTAATTGGACCGGACGTCCTTCAGGATGTCCTTCCGGATGACCTTCTGGACAAAGCTGGGGCTGCGAGGGAAGCCCAGGTCCCGGGTGCCTGCCGGCGGCTGGAGGGAAGGAAGGCCTACTCTTGCACGAATTTCGTGCATTGGGCCTCTAGTGTATATAGATTCCAGAGAGGAAGGGAGAGGGAGAGAGAGATAGAAACATCAATGATGAGAGAATCACTGATTGGTTTCAGTCCCCAGGCCGATGCTCTATCCACTGAGCCAAACCGGCCAGGGCTCACGTTTAGGTGGACATATGTTAATATGAGGGAAAGCCATTGCTTCTCCGGTGGTTTTGACATAAAATCCAGAAGATGTCCCAGTCCACCCAGGCACAAGCAGCCCACCTGCCCTTTTTGCTGAACAACCCCCTTAGCGGCAGCCATGGCCGTGAGAGGACTGAGCGTGGCGAGAGGGCTAAGCGTGGCGAGAGGGCTAAGCGTGGCGAGAGGGCTAAGCGTGGCGAGAGGGCTAGCGTGGTGAGAGGGCTAGCGTGGTGAGAGGGCTAAGCGTGGTGAGAGGGCTAGCGTGGTGAGAGGGCTAAGCGTGATGAGAGGGCTAAGCGTGAAGAGAGGGCTAAGCGTGGTGAGAGGGCTAAGCGTGGTGAGAGGGCTAGCGTGGTGAGAGGGCTAAGCGTGGTGAGAGGGCTAGCGTGGTGAGAGGGCTAGCGTGGTGAGAGGGCTAAGCGTGATGAGAGGGCTAAGCGTGGCGAGAGGGCTAAGCGTGGCGAGAGGGCTAAGCGTGGTGAGAGGGCTAAGCGTGGTGAGAGGGCTAAGCGTGATGAGAGGGCTAAGCGTGGCGAGAGGGCTAAGCGTGGTGAGAGGGCTAGCGTGGTGAGAGGGCTAAGCGTGGTGAGAGGGCTAGCGTGGTGAGAGGGCTAAGCGTGGTGAGAGGGCTAGCGTGGTGAGAGGGCTAGCGTGGTGAGAGGGCTAAGCGTGATGAGAGGGCTAAGCGTGGCGAGAGGGCTAAGCGTGGTGAGAGGGCTAAGCGTGGTGAGAGGGCTAGCGTGGTGAGAGGGCTAGCGTGGTGAGAGGGCTAAGCGTGGTGAGAGGGCTAAGCGTGATGAGAGGGCTAAGCGTGGCGAGAGGGCTAAGCGTGGTGAGAGGGCTAAGCGTGGCGTTGTCTTTTCTATTTCTGCACAACTTAACCCAACAGCCCAAGTGTGAGGTCGCCTTCCACTTACGTCGCACGAGTCTTTCCCGCCCTTGGGGTCTCCCGCACAGATCATATCTGGTTGGATCACAGGGTGACGGCCATAGTACTTGGGGCCATTGCAGGTCTTCCTGTCCAGGACGGTGACATTGACTTCTGTCAGCGTATCGGGTCGGGTTACATTGTCATTGCGAAGCAACCCCCAGCCTGCCACATGGCACCTGGTTCCTGGTTTTACGTCTTCCCCCCTTTTAGGGAGTCTCAGAATAGCCACATTTTTATTAATTGTTGCTTTCCTCCTCAGCTGTGGGGAGAAAAGCATAAAGAGGTAACAGAATAAGATCATTAAAATATTGGCATGCTTCTAACCCTGGGCGCCCCTCCCGTAGCTACAGTCTGTAGCTATAGGGCACCGAGAAAGCTCGCCAAGCCGGTGGCCAGACAGTAGGAGGCTCTACGACGTTGAAGTCAATTGAAAATACGATGAAAGGTACGTGCCTTTAACAGTTTGAGGTCGCCCTCGTGCCTGGGCTTGTCGTAGTACGGGTAGGGGATCTGCTTCCTCACCAACAGGATCTGCTTCTCCGGCTCCTGCTTGGACCTGGAATGGGCCCCCAGGATGACCTGGGACGATCTGTTCCTGAAAAAGACGCAGCCCTGTGAACGGTTTACGCCTTTGAATCGTGTGCCGGTCACTTTCATGGCCCATTTCTAAAGGTGCTTGCCATGCAAACGCTGGTCTGAAGCTCAGAACAAACGGGCACTTGAAAGACAACAAGATGTTTATGAAATCATCATCAGCTGTATAGAGCACCTGGGAAGGCACATGGGCATTTCTTTAATTATTGTCAGCTGAATCCAGTGGCGTTGGCAGAGCCACGTCCTGGAAACACGCCTTGCCAGAGGCAGGAGTGTTGTCAGCCTGACCTTCAGCTCAGGTGCCAGGGGGTGGGTTTCATTATCTAAATCCAGCCAAGCACCAGGAATGAATATGACTCGGGCCCACCCAAGAATTCACATAATCTCCTTTGTCTTGACTTTTAGTAAAACTTCCTGGTTTTTGCTGTGTAAAATAAACACACTATTGGCTCTGGGTCCCTGTCTCTCCATCAGAGGACATCCACTCCACCCCAGCTTTTTCCTTCCATCTCTGTGTCTGTCTCTTTCAATTTCTCAATCCCCAGCCGCTCTCTAGCCGCGCTGGACAGGGAAAAGAGAGAAATATTCACAATCATCATCATCATCATCGCTACCATTGCCAACACATTCACAACAAGCTAAGCTGGGTGTATTGAAAACAAATGATAATTCCATGGCAGCAGAGCCAAGTCTTGGGGTCCCTGTTGGGGTTCAGTGTGGCCCTCGCCCCCTTAGCTGTGAGAGGGCTTGGGGCTGCGCTCCCTGGAGAACAAAGCTCCCAGTGGCTTAGAGACAGGAGCAAAGCCACGAGGTACCGAGAGGAACTCCCTGGAGGCGGCCGTAAGGCAGCCACCAACCTACTGAATGGAAAAACGTTCAGAAACAGATGCCCCGTGCGAGGGGGACGCCATTTGCACGACCTTGGGTGTGAACACCTTGGGGGATGGCTGTCGGAAGGAGGGTCCATGTCAATTCCCTCACTCTATGCTAAAGGTCCGTTCTGATCAATCAAAAATGCGCTCTGAGGTTTTAATGGTTCAGGCCAGCGTCACTCACACACTGGTGTCGACGCCGTGGCCTGACAGTCCCGCTGCCTGTCCCACGGCACAGCTGGGCTCATCTCGCCTGAGCCGTCAGGTCAGAGCCCAGCGTGATGGACGGCTCTGTCCTCCGTCCTGTCCCGCACGCGCTCAGGCCACCCGGCTGCCGGGGATGTGGATGCGGCGGGTGTGACTGAGGAAATGAATTTGTAGTTTTTTAAGTTTTGCTGATTTAAATGTGTATAGTCATGTGTGATGCACAACGCCAGGACGGTAGCGCTCACCGACTGGACAGCCCAGGACTCGAGCCGGATCCAGGGAGTGGAGAGCGGCCCCTCCACAGAGGCCCTGTGGGTAGGAGAGGGTCCTCGAGGGACACGGGCCTTTGAAACAAGCCTTCTCCACTCAGTGGTGCTCGGGCCCCAGGAACCCGGGACTGGGCTCCTTCCACCCAGTCCTGGACCCAGGCCGGAGCCAAGCCTCCCTGTGAGGGCAGGGCTGGATGGGGGGCTGGGGGGCCTGCAGGAGGTGCGGACGGGGCTGGATGGGGGGCCGGGGGGCCTGCAGGAGGTGCGGGTGGGGCTGGATGGGGGGCCGGGGGGCCTGCAGGAGGTGCGGGCGGGGCTGGATGGGGGGCCGGGGGGCCTGCAGGAGGTGCGGGCGGGGCTGGATGGGGGGCCGGGGGGCCTGCAGGAGGTGCGGGCGGGGCTGGATGGGGGGCCGGGGGGCCTGCAGGAGGTGCGGGCGGGGCTGGATGGGGGGCCGGGGGGCCTGCAGGAGGTGCGGGCGGGGCTGGATGGGGGGCCGGGGGGCCTGCAGGAGGTGCGGGCGGGGCTGGATGGGGGGCCGGGGGGCCTGCAGGAGGTGCGGGCGGGGCTGGATGGGGGGCCGGGGGGCCTGCAGGAGGTGCGGGCGGGGCTGGATGGGGGGCCGGGGGGCCTGCAGGAGGTGCGGGCGGGGCTGGATGGGGGGCCGGGGGGCCTGCAGGAGGTGCGGGCGGGGCTGGATGGGGGCCCGGGGGGCCTGCAGGAGGTGCGGGCGGGGCTGGATGGGGGGCCGGGGGGCCTGCAGGAGGTGCGGGCGGGGCTGGATGGGGGGCCGGGGGGCCTGCAGGAGGTGCGGGCGGGGCTGGATGGGGGGCCGGGGGGCCTGCAGGAGGTGCGGGCGGGGCTGGATGGGGGGCCGGGGGGCCTGCAGGAGGTGCGGGCGGGGCTGGATGGGGGGCCGGGGGGCCTGCAGGAGGTGTGGGTGGGGCTGGATGGGGGGCCGGGGGGCCTGCAGGAGGAGCCGGGACGCTGCCTCAGGGGCTCACTCTCCGGGCCCCATCTGACCTCAGCTCCTGGGTTCCAGCTCTGCGAGTCATGTGCGTCTCCGTGGCTTTGGTGGCGTTTACTTTTTAATTAATGGTCACCCGTTAGAAGACCCCACTCTCAGCTGAAACCAGACTCACAGGGGGCAGTGGGCCGCCGTCAGCACCCAGCCGTCGGCGATCAGCGCCCCCGCGCACAAGCTGCGGTTGGTGCCGTGGATCAGCGCCATGTAGGGCCTCGAGTGGGCCGCCACTTCCTTCCCTCCGATGATTCTCACGCAGAGGCCTGTGCGGAGGGAAGAGGCACGTCACGCCGAGCCGCCCAGAGCGCGCCCCAAAGCCTCGCTTCCCAGACCAGAGGTGCTGTCCACGCAGCGAGGACTGCAGGGCGCACACCCGTCCGCCAGGCCCCTCCCAGAGGTCCCACTCCTCCCCCCCAGAAGCCACACCCTGTCACTTCCAGGGTCACCAGGTGGAAATGTGACCCTTGCGGGGGGGGGGGGGGGGGGAGGGTGGAGGGCAGGCGGTGTGCATTGGTCTCCAGGGAACAGTTGCCACGGGAGATGCTGGTGATGCTGACAGCGTTCAGCGCCTCCCTTGCAGGCTGAGTGAGGGCTGGGGGTGGGAAGCTGAGAGCTGCCCCTGCACACCAGGCCTCTCAGCTGCGACCTTGCCCGGGAGTTCCTGGTCCCCGGAGACGTCCTTCCCTGACCTCTGCCCCCTCCTAACCTGGGAGGAAGCACCCATTGCACCCGAGGCCCCTCCGGCTCCGGCTGGACCCGTGGCTGACCTCAGCGCTTTCCCAGGACGTGGGGGAGGGGGAGAAGGTGCCGGGGAGAGACTGCCCTCGCCAGGTTCCGGGAGGATGGACAGGCGTCTGTCTGGACTCGTCCCGGGAACAGGGAGACGGGACGGGAGGAGCGGGCTCCGTGAGGCCCTCCCCGCACCCCGTGTTCGGGAGTCTCTCACAGTATTGCTCCCGGCCACCAGCTCAGACCCGTGGCTCCTCAGAGAGGGCGGCGCCGGTCCCAGTCAGGTGGGGACGGTGGGAGTGAGGGGGGAGGGCGGCCGCGGGGCTCCGGCTGCCAGAGGGGGTGGGGCGGGGCCACCTGGGCTCTAGACGTGAGAGGAGAGGAATCGAGCGCCCAGCGCCAGCCGCACCATCTTCCCTGGCGCTTCCCGGAAGGCAGGTCCCGGGGCCCTGGGCCTCCCGGGCGCAGAGCCTGCGTGACGGACGCCTCAGAGGAAGGCCACGCGCCCCGCCGCCCACCCCGTGGAGGCGGCCGGCTCCAGACAGACGCGACGGGACGGCTTAAGCACTAGCCGCTCCTGGTCCCCACCCAGAGCCAAAATCGGTGGGAACTGCTGCGGGCCGGCAGGGGTCAGGTTATTTAAAAGCCTCCGGAGTGTTCCGCCCGTGGGGCTGAGTCTCATCACCAAACCCTGCCTCGCTGGGCCTGGGCCTCGCTGGGCCCATATTGCTCTCTGATGGCAGGACGCCGAGTGGAGCAGAGGGGCTGGGGTGCCTAGGGGCTGGGGGCCTGGGGGCCGGGGGGCTGGGGGCTGGGGTGCCTGGGGGCTGGGGGGCTGGGGGCTGGGGGGCTGGGGTGCCTGGAGGCTGGGGGCCTGGGGGCCGGGGGGCTGGGGGCTGGGGTGCCTGGGGGCTGGGGGCTGGGGTGCCTGGGGGCTGGGGGGCTGGGGGCCTGGGGGCCGGGGGGCTGGGGGCTGGGGTGCCTAGGGGCTGGGGGGCTGGGGGCTGGGGGCCTGGGGGCTGTTTCCTCTAAAGAACAGCTAGGACGGAGCTCCACCTGCTCTGGTTCACCGTGTGAGAACCTGACGCACCCGAACAGCCTCCTTCAGGGCCGACCAGACACTGCCCCCCCCCCCCCTTGTCCCGAATGGCCTGCAGCGGCGTCTTAAGAATTTCTTCCCAGTTTTAGGTGGGAGACACACCAGGGCCGTTCCTTGGGGATTCCGGGGGGAAGGTGGTTGTGTCCTTAGCCGCTGCTCCACCCCCCTCCACGGCGGGGACCCTGGGAAACCCACGCTGTCCCTCACTCGCCCAGGAGGCAGCCCGGCCCGGAGCCTCGCTCCCCAGAAGGTTTAGAGAAAACCTCGCCGCCCCAGGGCTGTCTGACCCCCCAGAGAGAGAGCGTGGTCCCCGGGTCTCCCACGGACGCACAGAACAGGCATGTGCTCCCGCAGCCACGACTGGTTCGACCCACAAGGCAGCTCCCCGTGTCCAGTGTCCAAGGACACACTAGCCCGGAGAGAGGATGAAAAAAAAATTTTTTTAAATTTTCTTAATCCTCACCCGAGGATATTTTTCCACTGATTCTTAGAGAGAGTGGGGGGGGGGGGGGGGGGGAGGAGAAGGAGGCAGGGGGGAGAGAGAGAGAGAGAGAGAGAGAGATCAACTGGTTGCCTCCCGCACACACCCTGGGGCCGGGGATCGAACCAGCAACCCAGCCAGGTACCTGCCCTTGACCGAGAATCGAACCTGTGACCCTTCGGAGCTTAGGCCGATGCTCTCCCCACTGAACTCACCAGCCACGTGACTATAACCCTCCTCATCCCCGATTCCCACAGCGTGTGGGCCCTGCTCCTTAGCGCCTTAGAACGCCCGCCTTGTCTGCAGCAGGAAAAGCAGCGGCCCCGCGGCCCGCCCCAGAGGCGGCGTCCTCGTCCGCGCAGGCCCTTTGCGAACGGCAGCAGCGAGGCTGCGGCTCCAGGCCCTTTTGCGAAGAATCGTGCAGAGGAAAGAGGGGTGACAGGGGAAAGAGGGGTGACGGGGAAAGAGGGGTGACAGAGGAAAGAGGGGTGACAGAGGAAAGAGGGGCGACCGAGGAAAGAGGGGTGACAGAGGAAAGAGGGGTGACAGGGGAAAGAGGGGTGACAGAGGAAAGAGGGGTGACAGAGGAAAGAGGGGTGACAGAGGAAAGAGGATGACAGAGGAAAGAGGGGTGACAGAGGAAAGAGGGGTGACAGAGGAAAGAGGGGTGACAGAGGAAAGAGGGGCGACCGAGGAAAGAGGGGTGACAGAGGAAAGAGGGGTGACAGGGGAAAGAGGGGTGACAGAGGAAAGAGGGGTGACAGAGGAAAGGGGATGATTGAGGAAAGAGGGGTGACAGAGGAAAGGGGGTGACAGGGGTAAGAGGGGTGACAGAGGAAAGAGGGGTGATAGGGGAAAGAGGGGTGACAGGGGAAAGAGGGGTGACAGAGGAAAGGGGTGACAGAGGAAAGAGGGTGACAGGGGAAAGAGGGGTGACAGGGGAAAGAGGGGTGACAGAGGAAAGAGGGGTGACAGAGGAAAGGGGTGACAGAGGAAAGGGGTGACAGAGGAAAGGGGGTGACAGGGGAAAGAGGGGTGACAGAGGAAAGAGGGGTGACAGGGGAAAGGGGGGTGACAGAGGAAAGGGGGGTGACAGAGGAAAGGGGGTGACAGAGGAAAGGGGGTGACAGGGGAAAGAGGGGTGACAGAGGAAAGGGGGGTGACAGAGGAAAGAGACGCTGTTCCTTCTCGCACACAGACATCCACAGCCCCCGGCAGAACGCGGGGCTGGGGGAAGCTCCCGCACACGCAGCCGACGGCCGAAGCCACGCGGGGCCCGCTCCGCTCGGGGTGGTCGTGGACGTGACGAGGAACCGTCTCACCTGCGGGGAGGAGCAGGAGAAAGGTGGCCGCGGAGAGAGCGGAGGCCAGCGCCGCCCGGAGTTCCTCATGGCCGCCCAACAGCCGGTGGGTCTGTGCTCCGTGCTGACCGACGGGCGCTTTATACTGCGCCCAGAGGATGTGGCTTTCTCGCTCTCGCTCTCTCAGTTTCAAAGTTGAGCCCTAGGAAGTGAAAGAGCAGAAGTGAGGACAGCTCTGCGGCAGCCGCTGGGCTGGGCGCGGGGGCAATTCCTCGGTGGCGGGGGGGGGGGGGGGACCTCGGGGTCCGCAGGAGGCCTGCGTGTCCCCGCTGACGGGAGGGGTCCAGCTTCCCGCAGCAGCAGCACTGTCTCCACACCCATGATGGCGGGGAGCTCGCCCTCAGCTCCGTTCGCGCTGTGACCGCTGTCCTCACACGTGGTCCTGAGCAGACTTCTTTCCGTTCTCTCTGTTCTGGACGGAGCCACAGGGCCAGGGCCAGGCCAGGCCTTGTCTGTCCGCAAGCTCCCGCCTGGGCTCCCCTCCCCCTCCGTCCTCCGTCCGGGACAGGGGTGCTCCCCCTTGGGGACCCTCCCCTCCCGCTCCGTCCGGACAGGGGTGCTCCCGCCTGGGCTCCCCTCCCCCCTCCCCCTCCGTCCGGGACAGGGGTGCTCCCGCCTGGGCTCCCCTCCCCCTCCGTCCGGACAGGGGTGCTCCCCGCCTGGGCTCCCCTCCCCCCTCCGTCCGGACAGGGGGACAGGGGTGCTCCTGCCTGGGCTCCCCTCCCCCTCCCACTCTGTCCCGGACAGGGGTGCTCCCCCCTGGGGTCCCCTCCCACTCCGTCTGGGACAGGGGGACAGGGGTGCTCCTGCCTGGACTCCCCTCCCCCTCCATCCGGACAGGGGGTGCTCCCGCCTGGGCTCCCCTCCCCCTCCATCCGGACAGGGGTGCTCTCCCTTGGGGACCCTCCCCTCCCACTCCGTCCGGACAGGGGTGCTGCCGCCTGGTGCTCCGAGGCAGGTGTGGAGGGAGGGGTTGTGCTCCCCCGCCGGACGGATGTCACAGCTTTAGATCTGTGACCGGCCAGATGATGAGACCTCGGTGCTCGGTGCTCGTCCTCTCGAGGGAGAGGTTGCGGCCTGGGGACAGGCGCGCGAAGTGAGCAGGGTGCGCTGGCCGCAGGAGCAGTCCGAGGGCAGGTGCCTCCTGTGCAGCAGGCTCCCCAGGGTGCCGTCCGTCAAAGCCGGGGCAGCGAGGCAGGGAGGCTAGGACAAGCCCCGGAGAGCCCAGGCCGGCTGCTGGCTCACTGCGAGGTCCGGGAACAGGGGCCCTGGGGGCAGGTTCAGGGGTCAGCCAGGACGCGCTGCCGCTGCCCACTGCTGCCCTGGCGGCTAGTCTCCTGGGGCCCCTTAGCGGTTAGGAGACGCCTGCCTGCGGGGGGGGGGGGGGGGAGGGGGAGGGGAAGGCACCGAGTTCTCCCTGGAGGGAGTGTGGGCTGGTTCCCTGCCCTGAGGGCTTTAAAGGCTGAGAGCTTGGGGGGGTCTTAGGGGAGGATCTCAGCAGAGTGTCCATCAGCTCCCAGGGGCCCTGGTCTCCCCGGAGTGGTCGGCGCTGAGTGGAGGGCAGGAGCCGTCAGTCAGTGCGGCTGGTCCTGGGGCAGCCGTGGCATCCCTGGTCTGGTGTTGCCGCTTTTTCTGGGCCTGGAGCTGAACCCACTGAGGCCTGGATGCTGCCTCCAGGGAGGAGCGGGCAGGGGTCCGACCGCAGGGCCAGGCAAATCCTGGGGAGGAAGCCACCCTGGGCGAGGTCCTTGCTTCCCAGCTTTGTCCCTGGCTGGGCAGCGGGCTGTCCGCCTGGTGACCTTGGTACCTGGGCCATCGCCCCCGCTCTGCTCATGTCTGTCCAGCTGCCTGTGACAGAGCCACGGACGCACCTGTCTCCCCTCCCTCCCTCCTTCCCTTCCTCTCTCTCTCTCTCTCTCTCTCTCTCTCTCTCTCTCTCTCTCTCTCCCCCTCTCCCCTCCCTTCCTTTCCTCCTGTCCTCCTTCCTCCTGGATTTAGCTGAAGGAGAACAGCGGGGAGACACGGCTATTTTGTTCCAACCCTGGGCTCCCGCTGGGGCGGCGGCTCAGCTTCGGGACCAGCATGCGGGCTTCCTATGAGCAACGCCTCTGCTCTTCCCCTGAGCCGAGGCGTGACGCTCATCGTAACACCTGTGGTTCCCGTGTCCCGGCAGGACGTGGGTGTGTGACCATCCCCGGAGGTAACACCCCGATGACTTCAGACTGGGGGTTACTTTCTCAGAAATCACACCCAGGGGGGCGCCCCGAGCCCCCGGGTTTCTTTTTCCCGGGGGTTACGGTGCGTCACAGTCACTCCCGTCAGTAACCCCAGGACCCCGGCTTCTGGGGGTTGGCGAGCAATGGTAGTGCGGCCTGAAAGGAGATGGAATGCTCAGTGGCCATAGTTTACCGAAAACCTCTTAAAGGGCCTGGCAGGTCTGTTTCTTCCCCGTGAATGGGGTTGCTCTTCCCCCATTCATGTGGACGGTGAGCAGCTTTATGAGAGAGAATTTGGAGTCCATATCCTTCCCGAGCTGTGCAACCACCTCCATGACTAATTCTAGAACATTCTCATCATTTCCCAGAGCAGCCCTGTCACTCCGTGACCTCCCTGCCCCACTCCCCTGCCCTGCACAGCCGCTCACCCACTCTGTCTCCATGGAGTCGTCTGTTCTGAGCATGTCCTTACGTGGAATTGTATAGCGTGTGGTCTTCTCGCTTCTCTTCCACTTAGCACAGGCGTTTGAAGTTCACATAGCATGGATCAGTACTTTACTCCTTTTTTTTTTTTAAGATATTTTTTATTGATTTCAGAGAGAAAGGGAGAGGGAGAGAGAGACAGAGACATTACTGATGAGAAAGAATCATCGATCGGCTGCCTCCTGCACGCCCCCCACTGGGGATGGAGCCCACAAACCTGGCATGTGCCCTTGACCGTGACCTCCTGGTTCCTAGTTGGACACGGAACCACCGAGCCACGCCGGCCGGGCACTTTAGTCCTTTTATTTATTTATTTATTTTTATTATTATTATTTTTAATATATTTTATTGATTTTTTACAGAGAGGAAGAGAGAGGGATAGAGAGTTAGAAACATCGATGAGAGAGAAACATCGATCAGCTGCCTCTTGCACACCCCCTACTGGGGATGTGCCCGCAACCAAGGTACATGCCCTTGACCGGAATCGAACCTGGGACCTTTCAGTCCGCAGGCCCGACACTCTATCCACTGAGCCAAACCGGTTTCGGCTGTCCTTTTTAATGAGAAATGTTTCCTCATCTGAACGTGCCACCGCCTTTATTTAGCCACTCCTCAGGGGATGAACTTTGGGCTGTTTCTGCTCCTTACCTGTTCTAGACAACGCAGCTGTCACATTTATGTGCATGCTTTTTGGCCCTGGCCGGTGTGGCTCGGTGGATAGAGCGTCGGCCTGCAGAGTGAAGGGTCCCAGGTTCAATTCCGGTCAAGGGCACATGCCTGGGTTTCAGGCTCGGTCCCCAGTAGGGGGCATGCAGGAGGCAGCGGATCAGTGAGTCTCTCTCATCATTGATGTTTCTATCTCTCTCTCCCTCTCCCTTCCTCTCTGAAATCAATAAATATATATATATATATTAAAAATAAAAAAAAATAAAGGCGTGTACACGTTTTTTGGGTGGAAATGTGTTTTCATGTTTTGGCACATAACCTCGGGAGTCTGTGTTTGACGTTGTGAGGAACTTCTAAAGTTTTCCCGAGTGGCTGCCCCGCGTCACACTCCCCTAAACATGCGTGAAGGCCCCGGTGCTCCGCCTCGCTGCCCACACTGGTTATTATTATTTTTAAGTCCCTGGGATACTGGTGGTGGGAAGTATCTCTAGGGTGGCTTTGAATTGCATTCCTTTCCTTCCCCTTTTCCAGGGCCTGCCAGTGAAGCCGGGAGACCGGCTAGACACTCAAAGGGCCGTAAGCACCGAGCGCGTTCCTTCATGCCTGGGGCCTGTGCTCCTGTTCACGCATTTACTCGACGCCCATTTACCTCCTTTGGAGAAACGGCTCTCCAACATGCTGCCTGCCTGTCGGTTGGTTTGTCTCTTAGCTGTCGAGTGGGGATGCGCCTCGTGTATGGGGTCCGAGCCCCTTGTCAGACGTGTCGTTTGCACATAGTTCTCCCTGGCCTGTGTCTTTCTTTTTCTGGAATGGCCGTCTGGAGTGGCCAGCTCTTCCTTCCGTCCTCCCTGTCCGCCCGACGGAGGGAGGGAGGTGCTCATTCAGGAGAGTCTGTTCTCCCAGCTTTTACGCCAGAGGGTGAACGAGGGAGGAGCAGGAGGCTGACGCTGACGAGGGCACGCTGAGGCCTCTCACCTGCACGGCTCACCCACCGAGGTCCCCCCGGGGGGAGGCGGCCAGGCCCCAGAACCCCAGAACCGCAGCATCTGTGTCATTCGCGCCTCAGTGACTCATCACTGCCCTCCTCCCAGCAGCCGGCGGCCTCCCCACCGCGTCCTTCCTGAGGCTGCGGGCGAGAGAGGGGCTCCGACGGGGAGAGCTTTCCCGGTCCTTCCCGGACGGACGGACGGTCCTTCCCGGACGGACGACGGAAGGACGCCCTCGGAGACTCTGGGCTGCTCCGCCTCCAGCTCTCAGGCCCCTGCAGACTCGGCCCGTGGGGCGCCGTGTAAAGTGGCGCTGGTTTCAGTTATGGAAAGGCAGCTCTTTAAAAGCATTGACGTGTGGCTCCTCACTCACCACAGAGTCCACCACTTTACAGCGCACCGTTCCGTGTCTGCAGTACATTCACCAGGCGGTGCGCCCACAACCGCTGTCTAATTCTTGAAGATCTCCCTCACTCCAAACAGACGCCCTGCCCGCCACAGTCCCCCCCTCCCCCCGCCTACCCCCGGCCACGACAGTCCCCCCTCCCCCCACCTACCCCTGGCCACCACAGTCCTCCCCTCCCCCCGCCTGCCCCCGGCCACCACAGTCCCCCCGCCTACCCCTGGCCATGACAGTCCCCCCTCCCCCCGCCCCCCGGCCACCACAGTCCCCCCTCCCCCCCGCCCCCCGGCCACCTCTCCTGTGCTTTCTGACCTGGGTTTGTCCATTTCTGGACATTTTCCGTGGACTTTGGGTCTGGCTGCCGTCACCCCCACAGGGTTCACAGCCGGCCGTGCACACGGCGCCAGGACAGCCCTGCTCCACATGGCGCTTCTCTTCATGGCTGAACGCTATCGTGCTGACTGGCGTCTTCTCCTTACATACCCGCCCGTCGGTAGGCTCTGGTGGTTTTGCATCTCGGTTGCTGTAAACGACGCTGCTGTAACATGGATGTGACGTTCAGCGGGGACATGTGTTTCCGTTGCTCTTGGGACCCGGCCTCGGAGCGGGGTGCTGGGTCTGGTGGACACCAGGCCTGGTCTTTGAGGAGCCGCCTGCTGTCTCCCACAGTCTGTGCCGTCCCCGTTCCCACCCGCCGTGAGTGAGGCTCCAGGCGCCACGCCCGCACCAACACGCGTTATTGCCCGTGTTTTGAGGAGAGCTGTCCTGGGGTGAAGGACAACCCTGAACTTCAAGTTCTGGGGGCGCCTCTTTTCAGACCCTTTTTATATTTAGACTAGAGGCCCGGGGCACGAAAATTCATGCACACGGGGGTCCCTCAGCCCGGCCTGCCCCCCTCACAGTCTGGGACCCTTGGGGGATGCCCACCTGCTGGCTTAGGCCTGCTCCCTGAGAACAGATTGTAACATTTATGTTAGGCCTGCTCCCTGAGAACAGATTACTTTTTTAAAAAAAGGTAATGGCTGCATGAAAATTCACTGCCGGCGGGGCTGAGGGGACTGGGCACCGCCATCTTGTGAGGGCGTGATGGTCAATTAGCATATTCCCTCTTTATTAGACAGGATGTGACACCCAGTTCACAGATGTGAGCGTGGAGGCGTGGGCTGACTCCCTGCTCACCGTCTGACACGCTCGGGGCCGGAGCTGGTGTCTGCCTGGCAGCCCAGGGCCCCCCACAGGCGGCCGGGACGTCTGGGTCCTCCCAGCCGGGAACCTGACCTGGGCAAGGCCGAGGCGACTCCAGTGCTGATTGTGATGGCGGTGGGGTGTGCGAGTGACCGCTCCCCACCGCCTCGCCTTCTGAGCCCCGCGGACAGCCTTGTGGAGACTCTATGGCCCCGAAGTCACGTCCTCGACTTGGGGCTTCTCCTGGTCCCGGCTAGACTCCGCATGGGGAGGCCGGGCCGTGTCGTGGCACTGACGGTGCCGGCGTAATGCCTGGCACACGGTGGGCCCTGGGGGAACGTTTGGGGATTTAAAATGGGGACGTCAGTCAGGGTGTTAGAGAATGAGTTATCGTAAATCCGCGGTTTGGAGAAAAGATGAGCTGCGGATGGGGGTGGTGAACGAGGCCGGCTTCCTGGTCGCGTGCCCGCTTATGGAGAGTGACGGACGGTGAAGCGCACGTCTCGCGGCTGTGACCTGACCGGCTGAGCCACGCACACGGCGAGGTCGGGCTGGTGGAGGCGAGCGGGGCACGGAGCTCTCGCTGACGGCAGTTACTAACGGGAGCCGCACTCTGAGCCTCCCCTGCCCTCAGGTTCTGACATCCCAACAGCGCGCACACACCAGATGTTCCTCGCTGTCTTTACAACGTGTGACGTGTGCAACTCAGTGGCATCGGGTACATTCACGGTGTCGGGCAACCATCACCGCTATCTGTTTTCATACGCTTTTCATCGCCTTAACGAAACTCGAATTCCCGCCCCCTCCTCCAGCCCAGGGGCCTCGCGGCCGCGCGCTGTCTGCGAACGGCCTGTTCTGGGCGTTCCGTGCGGAGGAACCACACAATCATCTGTCCCGTCGTCCGGCTTCTCTCACCTGCCTGTGTCTGCAGGGCTGGCCGGGCACCGGAGCATGCCTCCTCCGACGCTGACAGCCTCCTGGGACGGCCCGCACCCCGTACCCATCACGTGACGGGCGTGCGCAATGCCTCCCGCCGCTGTGACTCCCCAGTGTGTGTGAGGTGTGGATTCTGTTCGTGCGTGGACTCTCGGCGTTGCTGGACCGAGTCTGTGAGAGCTGACTGAGTTTCGGTTTGGGTGACCTGGAGGAATGGATGGGGCACTGACCTGCGAGCGTTCACAGAGAGCAAGCGATGAGACCCCACCGGGGGCGTGGGTGTGGGTGTGGGCGTGGCCATGACAGTGGCTGTGGGCATGGGCGTGGCCGTGAGCCGAGCCACTTGAAAGGCAGCTGTTGGGCTGGAGGGTGGCTCCGGCTCTGTGTTCGACACCACATCTGACTGAGCGGATGCTGAGCGCGGGAAACCACATCTGAGGCCGTGGGAGCAGAGCTCACTGCCGGGCTCCTGCGGGCGGGGGTGGGGGGGGGGTACGGTGCTTCCTTTATCCACCGACCGCTTCATCGCAGGCCGTCGGCCCTCAGGAAGGTCTCTTTATCTGCTTAACTGGACCTGGGGAGGGCGCAGCGTGGGGTCTCGGGTGCCCTGGGCAGTGGGGTGGGTGGGTGGGGTGAAAGCGTGTGTGTGTGTGTGTGTGTGTGTGTGTGTGTGTGCTGTGAGCTGACCGTTATAAAGCAAAGGCTCGATTACGACGTCTTCGTTACAATAAAGCATTCCAGCTCAGCTGGGAAACTCGGGGCGGGGGAGGCCGTGGTGCTGAGACGCGGAACAGACGGCCCGGGCGGCCCCGTGGTGAGGTCACAGTGCGTGTGCAGGAAGCACCGCTTTCACACGGCAGCCCATGGCGTGCAGAGCCCACCGCTGTGGCGTCTCTGGCAGTTTTCTCACCCGCCCGCGTGATACCTGGGAACCGACGGCTAACAGCACAGATGTGGAGTCGTGCACCTGGGAGCCAAATCCAGGCTGCTCCAGAGCCCACGCGCTCAACCACCGTGCCAGGGTGTCCGTGCCAGGGTGACGCCTGTGCAACAGGGAGTCTGACAGGAGAGGTGTTTGAAGTTGTGTTCCTAAAAGGAGGGAGCCCGTTTGCAGTGGGTGGAGAGCGGCAGGGAATCTGAGTCCAACCCCCCCGCCCCCCCTCTAGCCCATTGCTGTGCTTTGCAGCCACAGCTGGTCCCCGAGGTCGGCCATCACCCACGAAGGACCTGAGCTCCTCGGAGGCTGGGGACGCCTTGTGAATGACCTGCAGAATGCTGCCTTGGGCATGTGTATGCGACCTACACGTTCGTTGTGTTTTAGTTCTGGCCGAAGTGTGGGGATCCCTGGGAAGGGGGAGGGGCCCTGGGGCCAGGGGATGGGAGAGCCACTCGAGTGACCGGCCGGGCAGCTGCCCGGGGCCTGTGAGGAGCCTGGTTCCTGTTCCTGGGGAAATAGCCGGGGGCCGGCATTTGGGGGTGCTCTGTACGCGGCAGATCCCGGGCCTTTGCTGAGGGACAGCACACGGCGGGGCCCAGTCTGCGCTGCTCGCTGGGCTCTGAGAATGCCAACCAGGGACGGACGGCTCGGGTGTTTCGGGCGGTGGGGACACCTGCTGTTTGTTTGGAGGAAGACAGCTGACGTCAGGCCTTTGCCGTGTGTGTGTGTGTGTGTGTGTGTGTGTGTGTGTGTGTGTGTGTGTGTGTCGGGGGCCTGTGGGAGGGCTGTTAGAGAGTTCTAGAACATCAGAGCTGGACGGTCTTAGAGACCGTGTGCTGGAGCCGAGCTGGCACACGTAGCCGCTAACCACACGGAGGACATACATGGAAAGTACATTAATTGAACTTTAAGTCCAGCCGCTGGCCTCCACAGCCCCTGCGGCGCTCAGGCGGGGTGGGGGGGTGGCACACGCTGGGCACTGGACAGACTTGCCCGCCCAGAACGTCCCGGCAGCCGCGCTGTCCCAGGCCAGCCCCGGGTCCGAGAAGGAGAAGTCGCAGCTCAGAGGAGGCGCTTGCCCGCGGGGCCCTACCGAGCCGGGAGGACCGGGAGGCGCACTTCCCGCCGGCGCCCCGCCTGCCCAGTTCCCCTGCGCCTCCGCCAGGCGGGAGGGAGGGTGTGCGCCCGGCCGGCGCTCCCGGGCCGAGCCTGCTCCTTCTGCGCTGAGAGGCCGTTCGTGAAACCCACCCGCTCAGACACGTGCCCTCTGACGGCAACGCATTCCGTTTCCTCCCGACGGCCCAGCTCTGACTTCCGTCCCGGTCACTTCGGTGAATGCCATGAAGGAAGGCGGTGCAGGGAGCCCGGACCTGGCACCGGCTGTGGCGGGCGCTCGGTGCTGAGGGAGGATGGGGGGGGGCAGGGGTTAGGGCTGCGCCCCAGCCCAAAGGGGTCCTCCCAGAAGTGAATCATCCCGGGCGGGCCGTGTCCCTGCTGGGCCGTGTGCTCTGTGGGGCGCTAGGACCCTGCGAGGATTCATGGAGGCCTGGGGTGAGGTGCAGGGTTCAGAAGCCCCCACAAGCCCTCAGGTACCCCCGAAGCTCCTCCTCAGGGTCAGGACTCAGGGCGGGCGTGGCGGGCGTGGCGGGCGTGGCGGGCGTGGCGGGCGTGGTGGGTGAGGCGGGTGAGGCAGGGGCTGACCTTCCCCACAGGGTAGGAGCCACCGGGCCCACATGGTGTCAGTTGTCTTCTGCCCCCCCCTGGGGTTGGGGTCGGGGTTGGGGTTGGGGTCGGGGTCGGGGTGGGGTGGAGAAAGCCGCCCTAAGGAAGGCCACAGTCGGCTCTGCTGCCCAGAGCGTGTTGGTTTGCGCCTGGGGGGGGGGGTTTCGGATGAAAGCCCTGGTTTCCTCATCTCTTCAGTGAACGCTGACTGAGGGTCCCGCACGGGCTGGGCTCCCCGGGGGCTGAGGAGGCTGAGAACACGGCAGCCACAGCAGGGACACGCCGCAGCAGGGAACACACACTTCTCGGGAACAAGTAAATTATTATATATTTTTCCAAATATATCTTTATTGATTTCAGAGAGGAAAGGAGAGGGAGGGAGAGAGAGAGAAACATCAATGATGAGAATCACTGATCGGCTGCCTCATGCACGCCCTCCACTGGGAATCGAGCCCACAATCCAGGCATGTGCCCTTGACCGGGAATCAAGCCCGGGACCCTCCAGGCCCCAGGCTGATGCTCTCTCCACTGAGCCAAACCAGCCAGGGCTGAAGGTATCTTTTGAAAAACATCCTCATAATGTAGCAGCTGAGAAGGTTTTAGAGTCACGGTACAGGAACGTCTCTGAGTACAGAACATTCTCTAACCTGTGGGATTTGCGCTAACATCACCAATACTTCCCACTTTCCATTCATATAATTAACTCTGTGTCTTTAGACTTTTCAGGTGATGATTGGATTTTACTCAGCAAACATTCACTGAGCACCTACTCTGTGCCGGACTCTGTGAGGCCTCAGAGACCGGACGGCGGGGCAGGGATGAGGCCGAGAAGAGGGGAAGGGAGCGGTCCCCCCTCAGCTCTCGGTGTGAAAGTTACCGCCAACAGGAAGTCACCCAGGAAGGGGCTCCGTTGGGTCCCGTTGTTTGTTGTCTGGAACCGTGAGGCAGAGACACCCCACGTCCACCAGCAGAGGGCGGGCTGAGCGAACGCCTGGGGTCCGCGCACGGGTGCGCCCTGCAGGCGTGAAGGACGAGGCTCCTCCCTGCAGCTGGATGGAGCTACCTTTAGAGGACAGTGTTCAGACGTCAGGTGGATAAGGCATGCCGTTAGGTAAGAGGAACAGGAGGGTGATTAGAGCACATTTTAATGAAAACAGTTACCCATTGGAAAGAAAGGGGATAATACGGAGGTCAAGATTTGACTCTGAAACCACATGGATGTTTCCCTTTGAGCCAGAAGAAGCAGGCGTTCATGCTGCCCGTCACGATCAGAGCCGGTAGGTCGAGACGAGGATGGACTTTAACGGCGCTTTATTCAGATGACCGGCGGGTTACCCGCCCTAAAAGCCCATCTTCCTCTCACCTCAAGCCGGCCCTTTTCAGAAGTGGGCGCCACGTGCGGCTGCGGACGGCTCTCGGGCTCCGCTGCTCCCAGTTGGTGGCCGACACTGATCCCCGACAGCCGTCTGAGGCTGTGGCGGGCGTGACGCGGCGTTTGACCGGGAGGGCACGCCACACGGGCTGTGTTCATGCTCAGGAATGAGGGACAGAAGAGCTGCCTCCTGCAGCGTAGCCGACGCCTCTGGGCAGGCTCTGGGCCGTCAGGAGCCACGGCTTGTCCGGTCCAGATCCCGGCGGCAGGTGAAGACAGGGACGCCCACAGGCAGAGGCGCCCGGGCCGGCGGCACGGCCCCGGGGAGAGCTGGGCTCGGAGCCCGTTTCCCACCAGTTTCCAGGTTCAGAGCTCCCCCCCCCCCCCCCCCAGCATCTGGCGGAGGGGACGTTGGCTGTGTCTTTGGTCCGAGGCTGACCCCGGATATGCAATAGTGACCAGACACCCGTGAGGCTCATGGGTAGTGAGGCTACAGCGCACATTACCGTAAGATTTCTGCGAGCGCGCCATTTCTACCTAAAACGTTTTTTGAAATATATTTTTCCTAATTAAGACTCAGACAGTTCATCCGAGACCTAATACTTTAAACCAGGGGTCCTCAAACTTTTTAAACAGGGGGCCAGTTCACTGTCCCTTAGACCGTTGGAGGGCCGGACTATAGTTTAAAAAAAACTATGAACAAATTCCTATGCACACTGCACATATCTTATTTTGAAGTGAAAAAACAAAACGGCAAAAACACCCGCATGTGGCCCGCGGGCCGTAGTTTGAGGACGCCTGCTTTAAACAACCTGGATGTCAAGGTCAGAGAGCTGGAAAGAAAACGCAGGCCCATGTATAGGACGCGGGCCCGTGTAATAGAGCTCAGACCTGTGCAATAGAGCTCAGACCCGTGTAATAGAGCTCAGACCCGTGTAATAGAGCTCAGACCCGTGTAATAGAGCTCAGGTCCGTGTACTAGAGCACAGGTCCGTGTAATAGAGCTCAGACCTGTGTAATAGAGCTCAGGTCCATGTAATAGAGCTCAGACCCGTGCAATAGCACTCAGACCCGTGTAATAGAGCTCAGGTCTGTGTAATAGAGAGCAGTCCATGTAATAGAGCTCAGGTCCGTGTAATAGAGCTCAGGTCCGTGTAATAGAGCGCAGGTTCGTGTAATAGAGCTCAGACCTGTGTAGTAGAGCTCAGGTCCGTGTAATAGAGTTCAGGTCCATGTAGTAGAGCTCAGACCCGTGTAATAGAGCTCAGACCCATGTAATAGAGCACAGGTCCGTGTAAAAGAGCTCAGGTCCATGTAATAGAGCGCGGGCCCGTGTAATAGAGCTCAGGCCCGTGTAATAGAGCTCAGACCCATGTAATAGAGCACAGGTCCATGTAATAGAGCACGGGCCCGTGTAATAGAGCTCAGGTCTGTGTAATAGAGCTCAGGCCCATGTAATAGAGCTCAGACCCGTGCAATAGCACTCAGACCCGTGTAAAAGAGCTCAGGTCCGTGTAATAGAGCTCAGACCCGTGTAATAGAGCTCAGACCCATGTAATAGAGCTCAGACCCTTGTAATAGAGCGCGGGCCCGTGTAATAGAGCGCAGGCCCGTGTAAAAGAGCTCAGGTCCGTGTAATAGAGCTCAGACCCGTGTAATAGAGCTCAGACCCATGTAATAGAGCGCGGGCCCGTGTAATAGAGCTCAGACCCATGTAATAGAGCGCGGGCCCGTGTAATAGAGCTCAGACCCGTGCAATAGCACTCAGACCCGTGTAAAAGAGCTCAGGTCCGTGTAATAGAGCTCAGACCCGTGTAATTGAGCTCAGACCCATGTAATAGAGCGTGGGCCCGTGTAATAGAGCTCAGACCCATGTAATAGAGCACAGGTCCATGTAATAGAGCACGGGCCCGTGTAAAAGAGCTCAGGTCCGTGTAATAGAGCTCAGGTCCGTGTAATAGAGCTCAGACCCATGCAATAGAGCGTGGGCCCGTGTAATAGAGCTCAGACCCGTGTAATAGAGCTCAGACCCATGTAATAGAGCTCAGACCCATGTAATAGAGCGCGGGCCTGTGTAATAGAGCTCAGACCCATGTAATAGAGCTCAGACCCGTGTAATAGAGCGCAGGCCCGTGTAAAAGAGCTCAGGTCCGTGTAATAGAGCTCAGACCCGTGTAATAGAGTTCAGACCCATGTAATAGAGCGCGGGCCCGTGTAATAGAGCTCAGACCCATGTAATAGAGCTCAGACCCGTGTAATAGAGCGCAGGCCCGTGTAATAGAGCTCAGGTCCGTGTAATAGAGCTCAGACCCATGTAATAGAGCGCGGGCCCGTGTAATAGAGCTCAGACCCGTGTAATAGAGCACGGGCCCGTGTAATAGAGCATGTGCAGCCCCGCAGCCTGAGCAGGTGGTGTGGGTCGGTCACACTCCGAGGGGTGCCATCCCTGCTCGGCAAGGCAGGGCGGGGCCACTTCCGTTGGAATGGTATTTTGCTGGGGTCCTTTTCCTTTTTTTTAATGGTTACGAGGATGATAGCTGCAGGGAAGACCAGTTTTGGGGTGAGGATATCCTAGAACTCCCATATCAGGTTGGGGTTCCCAAATTCTTCTGGCCCCTGGTCCCAAAGCTGCTCACAGGGCAGATGTAGGCTCGCTCTCAATTCCTAGGTTGGGCCGTGCCATCTCTCGCTGGGAGAGATCATCTCTTTCCTCCGAGGATCGGCCGCCCACGTTGCCCGTCTCGGTGTCTCTGTGGAGGGGAGGGCTGGTGACAGCCAAGTCCTCCCGGGGGGGTGCACGTGGGCACCCCCATGGCCACGCTGCACTCCAGCGATTGCTGTCCTTCTCCTCTGTCTGTGGTGGCCCAGCTCTCTCTCCCTTGGGACATGCTGGCCCACCTGCAGGTCCATCCGACGGGCCCGGTGCTCCACAAGCGGCCCTGCGGAGTCTGGACGCCTCACCCTGGAAGGAGCTTTCTGTCCTCACGTAACAGCTTTGGGTCTCAGTGTCCTTGTTGTGTGCATGTCTCCATTCTGATGGCTCAGTACACACCACCTTTATAACAATTTGGGGGCAGAGTATATTGTTTATTAGCCGGTCCGTGTTTGCTCCCTGGACTCTGAGTGTCTGCAGGGCCTGAACTGCGTCTTTTCTTCTTGGTATCTCCCGTGACCAGCACAGGGCCCGGTGCTCGGTGGTGTTTGTTGATTGACTGATGGACTGACTGACTGATGGACTGTCTGACTGAATGAGTGAGTGAATGAATGAATGAGGGATCTCTCTGAATGCTCAGCGGTCCATCTGGTTTGGCTGTTAACCCCGTCACTCTTTGCACTGTTGGTGGTCGGGGGGGGCCTGCTTTGCTTTCGACAACACTGCTCATATTCCGGGCGTTACTATGTCCAACTGCCTCCCGTGGAGTTGCGTTCGTCGTTTGGATGGAAAAAGTGCGATATTATTTTAAACGATTGTGAAATAATAAAACAAATAATAACCTCAAGTGCCAGAAAACATTATTTTCATGGAGCTTTGCACAAAACAGCTCTACGAGATCGACTTACAAAACATACACAGAAGGAGAGACTAGCGTCACCGACGACAGAGTGCGAGGGGTGTTTTGTAACGGGGACAGGAACGCTCGCCGCCAGGGTGTGTGGTGAGGACAAAACCTCTCCTCGGGCGAGCCAGGCGTCTCCCCACCGCAGTCGGAGCCAGGAGGGGAAATGGCTGACTGAGGACAACGTGTAGACGCTCCTTTTCTGAACCAGCTCTGAGTTAGACGGGGTGAGGTGGAGCTAAAGCCCTGGGCATGGGGGAGGACTGGGGCCGAGGGACCTGAAGACAATGCTCGCCATAGTTTGGGCC
Source organism: Cnephaeus nilssonii (assembly GCF_951640355.1). NCBI lineage: Eukaryota > Metazoa > Chordata > Mammalia > Chiroptera > Vespertilionidae > Cnephaeus > Cnephaeus nilssonii. Next base: position 114,159,956 of record NC_137073.1, on the reverse strand, counting down.
ACACGTTAGGGACAGGAAGTCAGGGTTCTGCTTGGGTGAGGACGTGTACAACCCAAACGCCAGGTGACAGTGGACACACGTGTGTGTGTGTGTTCTCTGATGGGAGGAGCCCCCGGGGAGCACAGACGACCGGGCTCCTGCGGCTTCGCCCTCACGGACACCCGGCCCAGCTCACGTTTGCCTCCTGGCTCCGGGGGGGCTGCCGGAGTGCCAGCCGTCGCCTCTGCAGCCCGGGCAGCGGAAGGAGGCGGGGAAGGTCACCCTTCCTGCTGGATCAGTTCTCTTTAAAGGAGCCCCCCCCCCCCGGAAGCTCCCATCGGTGATCCCGTCACCTCCCGGCCACATTCCGGGAGGCAGCCCGAAAGCACCATCGCCGAGCTGGCACACCGGTGGCGCCAGGAAAGGTGAGTTCTGTTCGCAGGGAGAGGGCGGTAGCTGCTGAGCAGTACACCCTCGTCCTCGCCGTGGAGTGGACGGACAGCTCAGGCAAACCACCCTAACCCTGCGGGTGACCGGCTCGGCGCTGGCGCGAGTGTGTCTGCACAGATGCTGCGAATGAGCGCGCTCCATGCCCGGAGGGCAGGACGCCACGGTCCTCCCAGGGGACAGGCGGGCGGTCCACCTGCCGTGAAGCCTCCCGGGGGTCGGTCAGCACTCAGCGGGCGGGTGACCGTCCAGGGTCCAGGGTTCGACCGTCATCGATGCGGGGGAGCCAGCAGTGCATTTCCGTCTCCCAGAGAAGTTCAAACGGCCCCCGCGTCGAGTCTGAAAGGAACGGACGTAGAGAAGCCAATGCCCGGGATCTGGCGCAGGGAGCGTGAGCGGAGGCAGAACAAGATCAGCGGAGCCTCCGCGCTCAGCGCTCCCAGGCCCAGGCCCAGGCGAGGAGCGGGGGGGGGGGGGGGGGGGGGGGGAGGGGACCACGGGCAGGTGAGGGCTCGCCTCCCCCTCCCGCCGCTCCTGTTGGTCGTTGCCGCCCGTGGCGCCTCCTTTCCCCGCACCCACGGCTGAGCCCCCACTCTGACCCGGACCTCAGAGCTGTTCGCAGCAGATGCAGCCAACCTCGAGGCCTGGGCCTCACTGTCCCTTCAGAGGATCCATGACTCTGCTCTGACCCTCAGGGGCGGTTTCACGCCCACGTCCCGGCTCTCAGCACCAGCTCCGTGTGCGCCGTGCGCTGCCCCCCGCGGGCCCTGGCCGATGGCCCAGACGGGGAAGCGAGCAGCACCCGTTGGCGGGAGGATGCAAGGCGACGGGGGGAGGTTGTCAGGCTAGAGGCGGCTGATATGACTCAGCAAACGGCCCGAAGAAGCTCACCTTTGTCAACAGGAAGCAGCGTGTGGCCGCGTGAACTCAGTCAGGACTCGGGAGCCCAGGGCCGCGGCCTGCGTGTGGCCTGGACCTCATGGGCCCACATGCGATGGCTTCCCAGGTGGGAATCTTTAGAAAATGGAGGCCTCTGCAGAGGCTGAGCCTCCGCCCTCTCCTCCCTCTCCCTCTTCCTCGTCACGCGTGTCGCGTCCCACACTGAGCGCTCAGGCAGAGGAGGCCTCTCGCACCGAGAGCCGGTCTCCTTGGATGAGACCCTTTCTGAGAAGGTCAGGCTCCTGCCCGGCCGGGTGCTCAGTAGGTGAGTATTGACCTATGACCCAGGAGGTCAGGGTTTGATTCCAGGTCAGGGCACATGCCTAGGTTGTGGGCTCGATCTGCAGTAGGGGGCGTGCAGGAGGCAGCCGGTCCCATGATTCTTTCTCATCATTGATGCTTCTCTCTCTCTCTCCCTTCCTCTCTGAGATCAATAAAAATATATTTTTTAAAAAAAGCCAGGCTCCGGGGTCTGCTCGTCACCCACCACCTCTGCCAGCCACCAGCCTGCTCTCTGCACTGCTGGGCTGGTCTTTTCCGTTTCATCTATTTGAGATTCCACACGAGAGAGCGTGCGACAGTCACCTTCCCCGTCTGACTCCTCTCACTCAGCACACTGCCCTCGAGGTCCACTCGTGTGGTTGCAGACGGCACGATTTCATTCTGCCTTCTGCCTGAATAATGTTCCAGGGTGTGTGTGTGTGTGTGTGTGTGTGTGTGTGTTGTGTGT